>NW_020664523.1:1287531-1374259 GCF_002925995.2 Terrapene triunguis | reverse complement strand
TCCATTGGGAATGGTGGCAGCGGGACCAGAGCTAAGCTGGTAGTTAAGCTTAGAAGTTTTCATGCAGGCCCCTACATTTGTACCCTAAAGTTCAAAGTGGGGATACAGCTTTGACAGAGCCTTACACAGTAATATCGTACTTAATCTCTGTTTATTAACAATCATCAAAACAAAATGCACATGATAAGCGTACAATGCTCACCACTCCCAATAAGGCAGATTAACTTTTAATTGATGGCCAGTCAGGATCAAGTCATTTGGGGGACTCCAGCTTCTGCTCTGCATGGTGTGGTTGGCACGGTGTTGAGGTCTGGCAGCTCTGATCTAGGGGCTGTGTCCTGTAGTTAGTTCCCAAGAACTTCCTTTTGGACCCCAGTTTATATAGTGAAACTTGAGTCTTGCTTAGTTATACCTTAACCAATCATTTTACTAAAATATTACTATACAATTTTCTAACCAATCCTAACATATTGTAAAACAATTCTTTAACCAATCATTCCACACCACCTTGATTTACACCTAGCAAAATTAGTTATGCAACAGACAGAAACTGTCAAAGAAATAGACAGAGACCATACAGATAAACAATAGAGAAGTGGGGATCATAAAGGCAAAACAATAGAAGTATAGATTTTACAATCACAACTGTTGATAAGTGATTTTTTGTCAGACAGGTTGCTATCAAACAAAGTTTTCTTTAACCATCTTAAAATCTGTTTCTTTATCTGGTGATGGTGGGTACTGTTAGGCCAGGATCACCTTCTTAACAGCTTGATGTTACATTGTTTTAATGTAATTTAGATGGAAGGTGAGGATGTGACTTTCTGCTTCTTGGCTAATAGCTGCTGTTCTCTTAATATGGCTTCAGACAAAGGCCTCAGATCTTACTATATGACTACAGGAAAAGGCCTTATCCTTACAGTCCCCTCCTTAATGATGGTTTTACCAAAGCCTTCTATTACAAAACTATTACAGGAATCTAATAATCAGACCTGCTGAGCTTGGGTTTGCCTCCTGGGTATAACTAACAAGGGCCTTATTTGACTTTGCATGCCAGCTTCCTGTATTCTTTGAACAGTTCTCTTCATCCAGCAAGCCAAAGCTGTTATGCTCACTAATAAAGCCAATTAGATTCCAATGATCTCCACAATGGATCTCTATTTAGCATACCAGTTGCAGAAGGTGACCACCCTAGTAGTGTTTCCCACCAAGAGTGATGTCCTGCATCTGCAATAGTTTTCAGTACATTAGTGATTTCTGGATTATCATGTTGTACTTCAATAAGTATTTGTTCTCTTGTCTGTGCAATATATTGTAAATGTGAATGTAACATAGGATGGATTAACAATTTTCTTATCCTAAGGTTACAGGCATTACATTGTAATTTAAACTTCAAGTAATTTAAAATCCATACAGGTACATAGTATTCAAAATCACAATTTTTAATCTTCGTAATATTGCAAAAACATCTTTTAACTAAATAAGTCATAAAATACAATTCCTTATTGTCTACTACTACCATTGGACAATGACTCCTAACACAAACATACCCCCCTTCCTGCACATACAACAGCTGACTTCTGTTCAGTGACTATATTAAACATAAGTCTTTGGGTTCCTTTGTCTTTAACACAGAAACATTAATCTCTTTCTCGTAAATTTTGATCCTCACACACACATCCCAAATTTTCATGGGCTACTCACTGAAACATATCACTGGTTTTCCGTTGTTGGTTTTCTTTATATGCCCAGGAATGATGATCAGTGGAATACATAACCAATTTTTTTATTAGCTGGATTCCCACAGGTACCACTGTATATATCGTATATACTCGTTCATAAGCCGAATATTTTTGGTAAAAAAGTGATGCATCAAAGAGCAGGGATCGGCTTATAAACGGGTCTACACCAAAATTTTATGATTTTAAATTCTATGGAATCATTGAATTGAATATCTAATACATTGTCGTTTTGTTTACCTGGAGCGTCTGCAGGCATGGAGCCCCTCAGCTCCCATTGGCTGGGAACGGCGAACCGCGGCCACAGGGAACTGAGGGGATCCATGCCTGCAGATGCTCCAAGTAAACAAAACGCCCCGACCTGCCAGCAGCTTACCCTAATGGGCCAGGAGCCAAAGTTTGCCAACCCCTGAAATATAGAGTCGGCTTATGAAAGGGTCATACAGTTTTTGCTATTTTTACCTAACCATCTTGGGGGGTTGGCTTGTAAATGAACGGGCTAATGAACAATTATATACAGTATATCAATAGTTAGACTGGGGTGTACAGATACTACATATGCTTGTAGAACCATTTGATCTTTATTTAGGGTAAAATTTACCAATTTCTACCATGCCATTAATTGTTTTTCCCCTTCTGTGACTTGTTCCCACAACTTTTTTATTTCCAAAGGCAAATTTCCTTGCATACCTTCCTGAATTATTTGAATGACCAATTGCTGACTTATTTCCTGGGCCTGTGTACAGGCTAATGCTGAGGACACATTTTCTTGTATTGATTCCATAGTCCCTGCTAAAAGTAACAAATCCTTTTCACCTTGCTGTTGCCAAACTGTTAGTATTTTAGAAAATAATTGTTGCCCCATTCCTAATTTTGACAAGGATGGGCTTTCCCAAGTCTTGTATTTGATGTAACATAACTTAGTTTGTTTGCCATTACCTTTATGTTAGGCCTGGTCTACACTACGAGTTTAGGTCGAATTTAGCAGCGTTAAATCGAATTAAGCCTGGACACATCCACACGACGAAGTCCTTTTTTTCGACTTAAAGGGCCCTTTAAACCGGTTTCTTTACTCCACCTCTGACGAGGGGATTAGCACTGAAATCGGCTTTTCCAGGTCGGATTTGGGGTAGTGTGGACGGAATTCGACGGTATTGGCCTCCGGGAGCTATCCCAGAGTGCTTCATTGTGACCGCTCTGGACAGCACTCTCAACTCAGATGCACTGACCAGGTAGACAGGAAAAGCCCAGCAAACTTTTGAATTTCATTTCCTGTTTGCCCAGTGTGGAGAGCACAGGTGACCACGCAGAGCTCATCAGCACAGGTAACCATGATGGAGTCCCAGGATCGCAAAAGAGCTCCAGCATGGACCGAACGGGAGGTAGGGGATCTGCTCGCCATATGGGGAGACGAATCAGTGCTAGCTGAACTCCGTAGCAGTAAAGGAAATGGCAAAATATTAGAAAAAGTCTCAAAGGCCATGAAGGACAGAGGCCATAACAAGGACGCACAGCAGTGCTGCGTGAAAATTAAGGAGCTAAGGCAAGCCTACCACAAAGCCAGAGAGGCAAATGGAAGGTCTGGGGCAGAGCCGCAGACATGCCGCTTCTACGCGGAGCTGCATGCCATACTAGGGGGTGCAGCCCCCACTACCCCAACCCTGTGCTTTGACTCCATCAATGGAGAATCACGCAACAGGGAAGCGGGTTTGGGGTACGAGGAAGATGATGATGAAGATAGCTCACAGCAAGGAAGCGGAGAAACCGGTTTCCCCAACAGCCAGGATATGTTTATCACCCTGGACCTGGAACCAGTAACCCCCAAACTCACCCAAGGCGAGCTCCCAGACCCTGAGGGCGCACAAGGGACCTCTGGTGAGTGAACCTTTGTAAATATTACACATGATTTAAAAGCAAGCATGTTTAATGATTAATGATTAATTTGCCCTGGCAATCGCGGCCAGTACCGCTACTGCAAAAGTCTGTTAACGTGTAGGGGGATGGAGCAGAAATCCTCCAGGGACATCTCCAGAAAGCTCTCCTTCATGTACTCCCAAAGCCTTTGCAAAAGGTTTCTGGGGAGGGCTGCCTTATCCCGTCCGCCATGGTAGGACACTTTACCACGCCAGGCCAGTAGCACATAGTCTGGAATCATTGCATAAGAAAGCATGGCAGCGTATGGTCCCGGTGTTTGCTGGCACGCAGACAACATCCATTCCTTATCTCTCTTTGTTATCCTCAGGAGAGTGATATCATTCACGGTCACCTGGTTGAAATGGGGTGATTTTATAAAGGGGACATTCAGAGGTGCCCGTTCCTGCTCGGCTGAACAGAAATATTCCCCGCTGTTAGCCACGTGGTGTGGGGGAGGGGTGAAGTGATCATCCCAGAGAATTGGGTGTGTGTGGGGGAGGGAAGTTAGTTGGGTTTGTGCTGCATGTTAACCCGGAAACCGCAGCCCCTCCTTTTACATTGCAAACCCATTTTAAATGGCCAACCCAACGGGTGCTTGGTATGGGAAATGAGGGCGCTGCTGTTTGAAACCATTCCCACATGTTATGAAGGTTAAAAAAGCCAAAAGACTGTGGCTTACCATGGCTGCCTGCAAGCCGAATTCTATTGCCTGGCACTGCGTGAGTGATCTCTCACACCAAACCGGCAGGCCCTCAATATAAGAGGAAAAATGCGACCTTGTAACGAAAGCACATGTGCTGTATAATCTGAACAGCAAAATTTAACGTGAAAGAGTGTACTCATTGTTCTCTAAAATGTGTCTTTTTTAACCACTTCTCCCTTCTCCTCCACCAGCTGCAAATGTTTCTCTTTCGCAGAGGCTAGTGAAGATTAGAAGGAGAAAACGGCGGACTCAGGATGATATGTTCTCGGAGCTCCAGATATCCTCCCACGCTGACAGAGCACAGCAGAATGCATGGAGGCAGTCAATGTCAGAGTGCAGAAAAGCACAATATGAATGAGAGGAGAGGTGGCGGGCTGAATCGCGGGCTGAAGAGAGCAAGTGGCGGGCTGAAGAGGATAGGTGGCATCAGCTTGCTGACAGAAGGCAAGTGTCGATGCTCCGGCTGCTGGAGCATCAAACTGATATGCTCCAGCGTATGGTAGAACTACAGGAAAGGCAGCAGGAGCAGAGACTGCCACTACAGCCCCTGTGTAACCAACAGCCCTCCTCCCCAAGTCCCATAGCCTCCTCACCCAGATGCCCAAGAACACGGTGAGGGGGTCTCCGGCCACCCAGCCACTCCACCCCAGATGATTGCCCAAGCATCAGAAGGCTGGCCTTCAATAAGAGTTAAAGTTTTAAAGTGCAGTGTGTCCTTGTCCTTCACTCCTCCCCCACCCCTCCCGGGCTACCTTGGCAGTTATCCCCCTACTTGTGTGATGAATTAATAAAGAATGCATGAATGTGAAGTAACAATGACTTTATTGCCTCTGCAAGTGGTGCTCGAAGGGGAGAGGGGAGGGTGGTTAGCTGACAGGGAAGTAGAGTGAACCGGGGGTGGGGGTCATCAAGGAGAAACAAACAGAACTTTCACACCGTAGCCTGGCCAGTCATGAAACTGGTTTTCAAAGCTTCTCTGCTGTGCACCGCGCCCTGCTGTACTCTTCTAACTGCCCTGGTCTCTGGCTGGGCATAATCAGCGGCTAGACGATTTGCCTCAACCTCCCACCCTGCCATAAATGTCTCCCACTTACTCTCACAGATATTGTGGAGTGCACAGCAAGCAGCAATAACAATGGGGATATTGGTTTCGCTGAGGTCTATCCGAGTCAGTAAACTGTGCCAGCGCACTTTTAAACGTCCAAATGCACATTCTACCACCATTCTGCACTTGCTCAGCCTATAGTTGAACAGGTCCTGACTGAGCCATGGCATTAAGGGGTAGGCTGGGTCCCCAAGGATAACTATAGGCATTTCAACATCCCCAATGGTTATTTTCTGATCCGGGAAGAAAGTCCCTTCCTCCAGCTTTTGAAACAGACCAGAGTTCCTGAAGATGCGGGCATTATGTACCTTTCCTGGCCATCCCACGTTGATGTTAGTGAAATGTCCCTTGTGATCCACCAGGGCTTGCAGCACCATTGAAAAGTACCCTTTTCGGTTTATGTACTCGGTGGCTTGGTGCTCCGGTGACAAGATAGGGATATGGGTTCCGTCTATCGCCCCACCACAGTTAGGGAATCCCATTGCAGGAAAGCCATCCATTATGACCTGCACGTTTCCCAGAGTCACTACTCTTGATATCAGCAGGTCTTTGATTGCGTTGGCTACTTGGATCACAGCAGCCCCCACAGTAGATTTGCCCACTCCAAATTGATTCCCGACTGACCGGTAGCTGTCTGGCGTTGCAAACTTCCACAGGGCTATCGCCACTCACTTCTCAACTGTGAGGGCTGCTCTCATCCTGGTATTCTGGCGCTTCAGGGCAGAGGAAAGCAAGTCACAAAGTTCCATGAAAGTGCCCTTACGCATGCGAAAGTTTCGCAGCCACTGGGAATCGTCCCACACCTGCAACACGATGCGGTCCTACCAGTCTGTGCTTGTTTCCTGGGCCCAGAATCGGCGTTCCACGCCATGAACCTGCCCCAGTAACACCATGATTTGCACATTGCTGGGGCCCGTACTTTGGGAGAGGTCTATGTCCATGTCAATTTCTTCATCACTCTCGTCGCCGCGCTGCAATCGTCTCCTCGCCTGTTTTTGCTTTGGCATGTTCTGGCTCTGCATACACTCCAGGACAATGCGCATGGTGTTCATAGTGCTCATAATTGCCGCGGTGATCTGAGCGGGCTCCGTGATCCCAGTGCTATGGTGTCTGGGCTGAAAAACGGCACGAAACTATTGTCTGGCAGAGGGAGGGAAGGACGAGTGACGACATGGCTTACAGGGAATTAAAATCAACAAAGGTGGCTGTGCATCAGGGAGAAACATAAACAACTGTCACACAGAATGGCCCCCCCAAAGATTGAACTCAAAACCCTGGGTTTAGCAGGCCGTTGATTTCACGGAGGGAGGGGGAAGCAAATGAATACAGAACAAATCTGGTCCATCTATCTTTTACATCTTAGGCTGGCAGCAGACAGTGCAGCATGACTGATAGCCATCGGCATCTTCTGGGTGCTTGGCAGAAAATGGTGCATTACGACTGCTAGCCATTATCGTCAAGACGGTGCAGTGGGACTACTGGCAGGACTGAGTCTCCAGGAGACAAAACATGTCTGCCCAGGCACCTCTGACCGAACTCACTGAGGAGTACGACGATGATGAATACCAGTCGTAATACAGCATCTGCTGCCAAAAGGCTAGGAGCTGCTGCTGTATAGCAATGCAGTCCCACGTCTGCCAGCACCCAGATAGCCGATGATGGCTACCAGTCATACTGCACCATCTACTGCCAAAATGCAATTAGCTGCTGCTGTGTAGCAATGCAGTACCATGTCTGCCGGCACCCAGATGACATATGGTGACGGTGAGCTGAGCTGAGCGGACTCCATGCTTGCCGTGGTATGTCGTCTGCACAGGTAACCCAGGAAAAAAGGGGCAAAACGATTGTCTGCCGTTGCTCTCACGGAGGGGGGGGGGCCTGACGACATGTACCCAGAATCCCCCGCGACACTGTTTTTGCCTCATCAGGCATTGGGATCTCTACCCAGTATTCCAATGGGCGGCGGAGACTGCGGGAACTGTGGGATAGCTATCCACAGTACAACGCTCCGGAAGTCGACGCTAGCCTCGGTACTGTGGACGCGGTCCGCCGACTTAATGCACTTAGAGCATTTTATGTGGGGACACACACAATCGACTGTATAAAAACGATTTCTATAAAACCGGCTTCTATAAATTCGACCTAATTTCGTAGAGTAAACATACCCTTAGAAGCGTCCATTCGTCCAACTCCTAATCCAGTTTTACCCAAAGCAGTTTTCAATACACTCCTTGGGAGCCTTTTCTTTAGGCTACTCACCCTTCCTGACTGCCTTATAGTAATCAGGGAAGGTGTTGCAATGGCCTTCCTTTTCTTATATCCAATTTTATACCACACCCAGGTGCATTCAGCTGGGTTTACATGCTGGAAGTTGATTAAGACTTGCCAATGATTACTGATTTTTTTTCACAGTAACCAATGTTTTCACATACCCTTCTTTCCCTTGGTAATTTCACTTTGTGCTTCAAAGTTTTTATGTCCATCCTTCCATCCCCACCAACAGATAAACCTTGTGCTCCATGCATATTTTGTCTTTAAATGTGCCTTTACTACCTGTGGATGTTTCCCTGTTAACAGAGTGGCGTTCCTTGACCTCCACCCTTCTGCAACATTGTATTTGTAAATACAGTTTAAATGTTTATGAATCCTTTTCAGTCTAATGCAGTATCTTTTTTTAAAAAACACAATATACAACAATGCTAGCAACAAGACAAGACAAACAACACAAAACATAAAAGACAATCTTCATCGCGACAGTAGATCCGTGGTCTTCTGGGTTGCTCTTCAGTTGGCGCCAGCTTTTCCTGAAGTTCTGAAAGACAAAAAGAATATTTTCCTACCTCCTTGGGGGGAGGGGCAGATTATTGCTTAAAATACTCCTTTCTTTTACAAATATCTTTGCTGATTGCAGGCAAAACAGAAGAATTACCCCCGTACTTTCCTGTGTTTTTGTTCAGGCCAGGTTTCAATGGCTTCTACATTTTAAGGGTTTAAAGTGAATTATCCCACTGTTCAGCCATTACATTCATGAGGTGGTGTACCTCAGTTTCCCTTTCCATACAGCAGATCAAATTTGTAATAGATTCTCTGCTATGCTAAGCTATAAGTTTATTCACTGGTAATAGCTGAGAAGCATTATTACATAATGCTTTTTTAATATGAGGTGTGTTTCCAATTACCATTTCTAGCAAGCTTAAAGGTTTTTTTCCCCAAAAAATCATATACATTATACATTGTTACAGTTTACTTATTAACATTAACTTTATCCCAGTGTTTAATATTAAACAATAATATTAGCATCAAATCTATTACAAGTGGATGCTTATAAATATCATGTTGTACCATGCCTTTTATTTAGGCAATTTGTCTCTGAGGCCAGTGTGTTCAATATCTTCTTGAAATCGTTGCATAGGCTTTAATTTAATTATATCCATGGGGTTTTGGTGAATTAAAGAGGTAGGGGTGTCGTGCATATGGGCAGACCCCTTTTGTACCTGTCTTCAGATTTCAGCACTGTGCATACACACACACACACACAACATTTTTTCTACTCCCTCTTATTCTGAGGTTTGACTTGTTTTCCCACCTCCCTTTCCTCGAGGGTCATAACTGAGGGCACGTCTACACTGGCAAAGTTACAGCGCCAGTAGTTACAGCGCTGCTCAGAGACCGCCGAAGGAAAACCGCTGTTGTGTGTTCACACTGACAGCTGCCTACGCAATAGCGTGTTTACACTTGCTGCACTTGCAACGCTATTTGGAGCGGTGCACTCTGGCTAGCTATCTCACAGAGCACCTCTTTCTCTTTTGCCGCTAAGACTTGTGGGAAGGCGGAAGGGGTTGCAGGGCATCCTGGGTCCTGTCCCAATGCCCAGTGATGCATTGTTTCCCATCCCAGCAATCCCTGTGCTTCCGTCCGCATTTGGCACCATCTTTCAAGGGTTTGTGTACTGTGCGCCCTGCCCTGCCCCTTTCTGGCTGCAGAAATGGATCCCGAGCTGTTGACAGAACGCTGTTTGCACTGACCAACACGTCACGAGTGGCAGTGGAGTTATACCTTAAACTACAAAGGCAAGAGGAGTGCGACATTGATCTCGCCACACGCAGTAGCTATGACATGAGAGTGCTTGTGGCATTCATGGAGGCGCTGACCACAGTGAAACGCCGCTTTTGGATTCAGGGAAACAAGCACTGAGTGGTGGGATCACATCATGATGCACGTCTGGAATGACGAGCAGTGGCTGCAGCACTTTCGCATGAGGAAAGCCACATTCATGGGACTGTGTGATGAGCTTGCACCAGCTCTGCGGCGCAAGGACACGAGAATGAGAACTGCCCTATCACTGGAGAAGCGCATGGCAATTGCACTGTGGAAGCTGCCTACTCCAGACTGCTACTGATCGGTCACTAACCAGTTTGGAGTGGGAAAATCGACCGTTGGAGTCGTGTTGATGCAAGTGTGCAGGGTCATTAATCGCATCCTGCTCCGAAAGACCGTGACTCTGAGCAACGTGCGTGAGATTGTAGATGGCTTTGCACAAATGGGGTTCCCTAACTGCGGAGGGCCAATGGATGGCACGCACATCTCAATTCTGGCACCAGACCACCTAGCCACCGAGTATATTAATCGCAAGGGGTATTTCTCAATGGTTCGCCAGGTGCTTGTGGATCACCGTGGGCATTTCACAGATATTAACGCAGGCTGGTCCGGAAAGGTGCATGACGCATGCATCTTTCGGATCACTGGCCTGTTCAAGAAGTTGCAAGCAGGGACTTTCTTCCCAGACCAGAAGATCACCATAGGGGAAATCGAAATGCCCATTGTGATCCTGGGAGACCCTGCTTATCCCTTAATGCCCTGGCTCATGAAGCCATACACAGGGCAACTTAACAGCAGTAAGGTGCGGTTCAACAACAGGCTGAGTCAGTGCAGAATGACTGTGGAGTGTGCATTCGGCTGTTTAAAAGCCCACTGGCGATGCCTGTATAGGAAGCTGGACATGGCCGATGATAATATTCCTATGCTTATAGCCACATGCTGTACACTCCATAATATTTGTGAAGGGAAGGGTGAAAGCTTCACTCAGGGCTGGACCGCAGAGGCTGAGTGCCTGGAGGCTGAGTTTGAACAGCCGGCGACCAGGGCTATTAGAGGGGCACAGCGTGGGGCCATAAGGATCAGGGATGCTTTGAGGCAGCAATTTGAAGCTGAAAGCCAGTAATATTTGTTGCTCTGCTCATGATTGCAGTGCTTGTAATGCTAGGAGGTGATTGGTGCACATGATGCAAGAAGGGGCCTTAACATAATTATATGTTGCTTTGCAGTGCTCTTTTTGCTTTCACTTAATCGAATAAAGATTGCTTCCAAACAAGCACAATTCTTTTATTGAAAGACAACAACCAGAGGAGAGAGTCAAACAAAAAAATTCATGAGCAGGGAGGGGAATGGGGGAATGGAAGGAATGGGGGAATGGAAGGTCTCAAGAGGAGGAGGGGTCCCGGGATGGCTACAGATTTGTGTATGTCCAGGGATCATACCCAACCTTCTCCTTTGGAGTACGATGCAGCGGGTGTTGTACTTCAGCAGAGCCAAACTGCAGATGGATGGGTGTTGAGTGCAGTGGGTACTGGGAGTCCACACTGCTGGACTGTGAGGAGCAGGGCCATCCTTACCCATATGCAAAGTACGCAGCTGCATAGGGCACCATGAAATTTGGGGCACCAAATTTCCCAGTGCCCTGCGCAGCTCTGTGCTGCTCTAGCCCCTGCCCTGCCTCTTCCCCATGGCCCCTGCCCCTGTTCCGCCCCAGCCCTGCCTCTTCCTGCCCCTGCTCTGCCCCAGCCCCGCCCCCCACTCCACCCCTTCCCCATGGCCCCCGCCCTGCTCCGCCCCAGCCCCACCTCTTCCCGCCCCTGCTCCACCCCACCCCTGCTCCGCCCCATCCCTGCCCCCACTCCGCCCCAGCCCCGCCCCCACTCCCCTGAGGACTGCAGCAGGGTCAGGCCTGTGCTCACCGGCGGTGGGAAGTGCAAAGACCCGGCCCCAGCCGCACTGCCAGTGAGTGTTGGTGGGATGGTTCCCCCCTGCCCCCAAGCCAGCCCCCCCCCCCCCGCGGAGGCCTGGGGCCGCACACACACACCCCGTGGGGGGGGGGGGGCTGCGTAGGGCCCTAGAATAGCTAGGGACGGCCCTGGTGAGGAGGGAGGAGTGGAATGCTGCGGGTAGAGAGTGGAGCCAGGAGGTTGATAAGAGTGTGTTGGCGGTGGGGGGGCGCATGGGAAAGAGTTTTGCGACAGAGGCTGCAGGGAAGGGCGGGCGCAGAGCTGCTCAGTTTGAAGAACTAGTATCGCCTGGAGCATGTCTGCTTGGCGCTCCATAAGTGTTAAGAGCCGTTCCTTGGCTTCTTTCTGGTGTGCCACGTTCTCCTTTCGTTCCCTCTTCTTGCTGTTCTGCCACTACTTCAATTCCTTTTTCTCGGCGGCAGAGTGCACCAGAGCTGGACTTTGCATAGGAGAGAGAAGGGGGTCTCCACCCTCAAGAGAAAGTCTACTTAAACCCCTGGGAGACCCCTCCCTTTGGTCGTCAGCTGACTAAAGAGATAGCCTCTCCACCCCCAAGGATACCTGAAAGAGACTGGAACAAAGGACAGTAACTACAGGGGGTGTGAGTGATTGCTGGATCCAGACTAGAAGGAGACTAGTCTGTAAAAGGAAGTTTACTGGAATTCCTCTAAGGGTGAGGTTTTTATCTGTATTCAGTTTTCTTACTGTATTAGACTCAGACTTGTGTGTTTTATTTTATTTTGCTTGGTAATTCACTGTGTTCTGTCTGTTACTACTTGGAACCACTTAAATCCTACTTTCTGTATTTAATAAAATCACTTTTTACTTATTAATTAACCCAGAGTATGTATTAATACCTGGGGGGGGGGGCAAACAGCTATGCATATCTCTCTATCAGTGTTATAGAGGGTGAACAATTTATGAGTTTACCCTATATAAGCTTTATACAGGGTAAAACGGATTTATTTGGGGTTTGGACCCCTTTGGGAGTTGGGCATCTGAATGTTAAAGACAGGAACACTTCTCAAGTTGTTTTCAGCTAAGTCTGCCGCTTTGGGGCATGTGGTTAAGACCCTGGGTCTGTGTTGGAGAAGACTGGCATGTCTGGCTCAACAAAACAGGGTGCTGCAGTCCCAAGCTGTCAGGGAAAGCAGGGGCAGAAGTAGTCTTGGCACATCAGTTGGCAGTTCCCAAGGGGGGTTCTGTGATCCAACCCATCACACACACAGGTATGAAGCCTGAAGAAGGATGGAGTGGGCTAGGCAAAATTCCCACAGTAGGCGGGCGTCCTGGCAGAGGGGAGATGAGCGGGCTCTGCCTTGCTTGTTTATATAAAACGTAGACATGGTTTTGTCCATCAATACTGCTATGCAGTGGCCCTGCAAGTGAGCCAGAAAAGCTTGGCAGGCGAGGCGGATCGCCCTGAGTTCTTTGACCTTGATATGTAGAGCTAGTTCCTATACTTACCATAGGCCCTGAGTTGTCAGGCTTCCCAGATGCGCTCCCCAGCCCAATGAGGACTTGTCTGTGACTAAGGTCAAGGTGGCTTGGGGAGGGCGAAAAGGAACCCTGGCGCCTACCACGCGGGGATTCAGCCACCATCATAGAGAATCGAGGGTGTGCCGAGGGATGGTCAGCACTGTGTCCAAACTGTCACGGCCTGGGCGATATACAGACGCGAGCCACACTTGCAAGGGCCTGAGTCATAACCTGGCGTGTTGAACCACGTAAGTGCAGGATGCCATATGGCCTAACAGCCTGAGACACTGCCTCGCCGTGGTGGTAGGGAAGCTGCAAAGGTTGCTGATTATGTGCGAGAGGGCCAGGTGACGCGTCTCTGGCAGAAATGCTCTCGCTTGAGTTGCATCCAGAACAGCTCCGATTAACTCTATCCTTTGAGTTGGGGTGTGCACTGATTTGCTTACATTGAGTATGATACCTAATTGGTCGAATGTGTCTCTGACTAACTGCACCTGTGATTCCACCTTCTGATGGGAGCAGCCCCAGAGGAGCCAGTCATCCAGATAAGGTGAGACATGCACGTGGTGGCGGCAGAGAAAGGCTGCTACAACCGCCATGCACTTGGTGAAGACGCGAGGCGCTGTGCAAAGCCCAAATGGGAGGGCTGTGAACTAGTAATGCACCTTGTTCACCACGAAGCGGAGAAACCGTCTGTGAGCTGGGGTGATAGATATGTGAAAATAAGTGTCCTTCATATCGAGGGCGGTGTACCAGTCTCCCGGGTCTAGGGAAGGGATGATTGTGCTTAGGGATACCATGCAGAACTTCAAGCTGACTATGAACTTGTTGAGTTCCTGAAGATCCAGAATGGGCCTAAGACCCGCCCTTCGCTTTGGGGACGAGGAAGTATTGGGAGTAGAAACCCTTGCCTTTGAGTGCCTTTGAGGGACCTTCTCCTGCTCCTAGGGCGAGGAGAGCCTGGACCTCCTGGACAAGAAGTTGTTTGTGAGAGGGGTCTCTGGAGAGGGGTCCCTGAAGAGGGACGGGCAAGGGAGATGGGAGGGTGGGGAAGAGCAGAATTGGATAGAATATCCCGCCTCTACCATGCGGAGCACCCATCGGTCTGACGTAATAAGGGACCATGCATGGTAGAAGCGGGATAGATGGTTCAGGAAAGGAGGGGAGGCAACCGGGTTGTGGACTGGTAATCCGTCCTTGTGCACACTTTCAAAAGGGGCGCTTAGGGCCTGAAGGGGGTTTGGATTGCCCCTGGCCCTGTCCAGATGGAGGATTCAACGGCTTGCGTCAATTGTATCTACTTCTCCTATGAGAGAAGTCCTGTCTGGGCCTAGGGGGAAAAGACCACTGCTGGGTGGCCTGTGGTTTAAAGGGCTTCCTTTGGGTCATCGGAATGTGCATGCCGAGGGACTTTATTGTGTTCCGGGAGTCCTTTAGCTATGGAGTCGGGAATTCGTTTGCTCGGCATATAGGCCCTGGGCATCAAAGGGAAGGTCCTGTAGGGTCTGCTGGACCTCCGAGGGAAGACCAGAGGACTGGAGCCAAGCATTGCGCCTTATTGCAATCCCGGACACCAGAGTATGTGCCGCAGAGTCCATCAGAGTGCATCAAGGGAGCCTTGGAGGGAAGTCTGGGCAACAGCTTTATCCTCTTCAGCGATGGCCCCCAACTCCGCTCGTGACTCAGAGAGGAGGAGCTTCTTACATTTTAGGATCGAGGACCATGAGTTGTAGTTGTATCTACTCAGGACTGCAAGTTGGTTTGTGATCCTGAAAGAGAGACCCCTTGTGGAATAAATTTTCCTTCCAAACAAATCAAGCCATTTAGCCTCCCTTGATTTGGGTGCGGTGGCCTGCTGACCTTGCCTCTCTTTTTCATTCACCGCCTCCACCACGAGAGAGCATGGGGGAGGATGGGTAAAGAGATACTCATATCTCTCTATTTCCCCATGTTAAGTATCCTCACAACTTTTTGTCAACTGTCTGAAATGGGCCATCTTGATTATCACTACAAAAGTTTTTTTTCTCCTGCTGATAATAGCTCATCTTAATTAATTAGCCTCTTAGAGTTGGTATGGCAACTTCCACTTTTTCATATTCTCTGTATATATATCTTCTTACTATGTGTTCCATTCTATGCATCTGATGAAGTGGGCTGTAGCCCACGAAAGCTTATGCTCAAATAAATTTGTTAGTCTCTAAGGTGCCACAAGTACTCCTGTTCTTTTTGCGGATACAGACTAAAACAGCTGCTACTCTGAAACCTGTCATATCCCTTAGTGGGAACAAAGTATTTACGTTCAGCCCCCCCTTGGCCATAGGGGGGATGGAGGCAGGCATTTACCAAATGGTTTTGGCATTGGATTGAATAGTTTTTATAATGGGTAAGGCTACCCTAGAGGGGCCCTCTGGTGCCAGGATATCCACCATTGGGTCCTCCAGTTCAACCACTTCCGCCACCTGAAGATTCATATTCAGGGCTACTTGTTGGAGGAGTTCCTGCAGGGCCCTGTGTAACGATGCTGGTTCTGGCGGGACCCAACTGAGAGTGCCAACTCAGGACAAATTGCTTAAACAGGGCAGTTACAGCCCAAGGCTGGGGTTTTTCCAGCTCTAAGGCAAATCAAACCAAAAGTTCTCTCGATCCCAAAGGACCAAGCCCCAGACCCAGGTCAATATACAAATCAGATCTTACCCACAAATCACGCTGTTGCCAATCCTTTAGAATCTAAAATCTAAAGGTTTATTCATAAAAGGAAAAAGATGTAGATGATTGCTAGAATTGGTTAAATGGAATCAATTACATACAGTAATGGCAAAGTTCTTGGTTCAGGCTTGTAGCAGTGATGAAATAAACTGCAGGTTCAAAATCAAGTCTCTGGAGTACATCCCCAGCTGGGATGGGTCCTCAGCTCTTTGTTCAGAGCTTCAGTTTGTAGCAAAGTTCCTCCAGAGGTAAGAAGCAGGATTGAAGACAAGATGGAGACGAGGCATCAGCCTTTTATAGCCTTTTCTAGGTGTAAGAACACCTCTTTGTTCTTACTGTGGAAAATTACAGCAAAATGGAGTCTGGAGTCACATGGGCAAGTTCCTGCATGCTTCGCTGAGTTACAAGGCGTATCTGCCTTCTCTCAATGGGTCAGTTGTATAGCTGATGGTCCTTAATGGGCCATCAAGCAGGCTAGGCAGAGCTAACACCAACTTGTCTGGGATGTTACCCAGAAGCATAGCATAAGTTTGAAATACAGACAGTATAGAGCCAATATTTATAACTTTAACTACAAAATTGATACACACATATAGACAGCATAATCATAACCAGCAAACCATAACCCTGTCTTAGACACCTCATTTGACCCCCTTTATGCAAGATTTGGTGCCACTACAGGACCTTGGTTGCAACAATGATCTATATGGTCTCAGATTATATCAATAACGTCACACCTTGTAATCCATGGGTGGCAGCCCAGATGTTGAGGTGCCTGCCAGTTCCATGGTGGCCTCTTGATCCTCAGGGACCGTGTCCTCACGGGCACCGGGTGTAGCCTCGAGAGGTGAACATGGTGCTGGGTCAATGTTTTGTGGAGGGTCCTGGGGTGGGTGGCTCAGAGTTGCCTCTGGGAGGCGAGATCTTGAACGGGGTGATGGTGGTGGTATACCAGGAGGGGCGCCCTGGGCCTGATGGTACACCCAAGGGGTCCAGAACTGCCATTGAGGCAGCCATTGGGGTGCCGAAGCGTCCTGCCTGAGGCTCCCCGGCCCTGATCTGGGTGCCTCAGATGCCCCCAATGTCCTGCCTGAGCGAAGGGAGGGCGACCTTGAGCGGGACGACCAAGGGGGAGCGGTGCGAGACTGCACCAGAGAAACATTCTCCTCTGATGGGCAGGATGTGTGCTGTGAAGCATAGCAGAGCCACGATGTCGATCGGTGCCACGATGCAGGGTGGTACCGCTGTGGGGAATGATGGCGGGGTGTGGAGCGGTGCTGCGATGAAGAGCGGTGCCTTGATGTAGAGCAGCGCCGCGATCGAGGGTTATGCTGAAGCTCCGGGAAGAGGTGCCGCAACAAGAGCGGTGCCACGAGCGGTGCCTCGAGTGGGAGCTGTGCCACATTGGGGAGCGGTGCTGTGATGAAGAGTGGTGCCATGATATAGAGCGGTGCCAGTCCGTTAAGTGATGCCTGGAAGGTGAGCGTTGTCCAGGCTGAGGCCGGTGCTGAGAATGGTGCTGCGAGGTCACAGAGCGGGACCTGGACCTCGAGCGGGACCACAACTTATCCGCCGACAACTACCTCAAACGGGAGCGGCTCCAAGGGTCGGGGCTATGGGACCATTGCTGGAAGTCGGACTGGTGCCACGAGTCAGACCGGCGCAGGGCATACTAGGAGCAGCACCAGGACTCAGAGCGGTGTCGGGACTCCAAATGGTTCAGAAATACAGGTCGGGCGGCAGACAGACCCAATATGGCAGGCTTGCCTATAGACTGTGCCATGCTCCGAGGAGTGGATGCTTATCCCTCATAGTGGGATACTTAGGTGTCATCATCTCTATGAGCCCCCTAGCGGCTTCAAAGGTGTCTGGGGTGGAAGGTATCATAACTTCCCCCACATGCAGCTGTGGTGAGTCCAGGGGAGTAGGGCTTCCTGGAGAGACAGGGGCCCACGATGGCTGTGCGCGGCTCGAGGATCTGCCGGCCCTAGGCCCAGCCCCTGCTGCACCGTCCCCTTCTGGTGGTGCAGTAGCCGTAGCAACCTGCTGGGGGAATTTCCCTTTGGCCTGTTTCTTCCGGGCAGCCATGGAATGAGAGCGGTGCCGGGGTGAACGCTACTGGGGGCCGGGGGACTGGCGGCTCCTGGGTTGGCGTGCCGAGTCCTTTCTTATCGCAGGAGGAGCGCTCTGCACCGAGGCCGGCTTGGGGCTGGGTCCTGCTGTGTAAGGAGGGCTGACTCCATGAGGAGTTGCTTTAGGCATATGTCCCTCTCCTTCCTGGTGCGAGGCTTGAAAGCCTTGCAGATCTTGCACTTGTCCAATTTGTGGGCTTCTCTCAGACACCGGAAGCAGGAGTTGTGGGGGTCGCCCATGGGCATAGGCTTAGAGCAGGAACTACAGGGTTTGAAGCCCTGAGACGGCATGCCCTGCGGGGCGCGTGTTGGAGCGGGAGTCCCCCCAACCCACTAAGTAGCGAGACTACAATTAACAACTAAGAACTATTAACTAACAATGGGTAACTATATACAGAGATTAACAGAAGCGGTAGGGATTAGTGGGACACTTGCAAGCAAGTTCCAACAACCGTCACTGGCGGTAAGAAGGAACTGAAGGGGGGTCAGGCCGGCAGGGTGGTATATAGCGCACCATACTGGCGCCACTCCAGGGGGCTCCACAGCCAGCCCGACGGGTAGCTGCTAGGGAAAAGTTTCTGACAGCCGTGCACGCGGCATGCACACACACCTAACTGGAATTGATATGAGCAAGCACTCAAAGAAGAACCCTCTTAATTTAGGCACCCGCCCTTAACTCGTTCCTAGGGCTCAGGGCATAACCTTACACTTGGTGGGTTTGTGGGGTCTTTTACCAGTGAAAAAGCCTTACACAGTAGATCCTTAAGAGAAAGTTACTCACCTTGCAGTAACTGAGGTTCTTCGAGATGAGTGTCCCTGTGGGTGCTCCATTCCAGGTGATGGTGCATCCCGGCACCGTTGATCGGAGACCTTCGGTAGCAGTGCCTGGCCAGGAGGCACATGCTCAGCTGCTGTCTCGTGGTCTCGTTAGAGTCTGCCTGAGCACGCGCATCCCACGCCCCCCTCAGTTCCTTCTCTACTGTGGAGAGGTCAGAATAGTACTCCAAAGTAGAGGGGAGGAGGGCTGGGAGTGGAGCACCCACAGGGACACACATCTCGAAGAACCTCAGTTACTGCAAGGTGAATAACTTTCTCTTCTTCTTTGAGTGCTGTCCCTGTGGGTGCTCCACTCCAGGTGAATGTGAAGCAGTACCCACTATGGCTGGTGGGACTTTGGAGTTGCGGCAGTGAGTACTGTAGACAGTACTGTATGGCCTACTATGGTGTCTGCCATGGTATCCTGCGTGATAGCATAATGTTTGGTAAATGTGTGTTTGGATGACCACGTGGCCCCCTTACAGATATCAGGAATGGGTACATTATGGAGGAAGGCAATGGATGTTGACATGGCTCGAGTAGAATGAGTTCTGATGCCTTCGGGTGGTTGGGCATTCTGAATTCGGTAACAGGATCTGATGCAGTCAGAGACCCACTTGGAAAGGCGTTGTTTAGAAATGGCTGCACCCTTTGATCTCTCGGTAGTGGAGACAAATAATCATGAGGGAAAGTATGGTCCTGTGTCTGCGGAGGTGGGCCATGACTACGGCTAGGGTCTTGGAGAATACTCTCGGTGCTGTGGAGAGTCCGAAAGGGAGTACCCTGTATTGGAAATGGTCGTGACAGATTGTGAACCGTAGGAAGCATCTGTGGGCTGGATGAATGGATATATGAAAATAGGCGTCCTGTAGGTCGAGGGCTGTGAACCAGTCCCCTTGTTCTAGTGCAGGTATTATTGTGCCCAGTATGACCATCTTGAATTTCTGTACACTTACGAATTTGTTCAGTCGGTGTGGGTCTAGTATAGGCCTCCATCCCCCGGTCTTTTTCTGAGTCAGAAAGTAATGGGAGTAGAACCCTTTCCCTCGATGTTGTGTAGGCACAGGTTCCACTGCACCTATCTGTAGAAGATGAGCCACTTCTACGCGAAGTAGGTGCTCGTGAGAGGGGTCCCTGAAGAGGGCTGGGGAAGGGGAAAGGGTAGGAGGGCAGGATATGAAAGGGATGGAGTAACCGGACTGAACTATTTCCGGGACCCAACAGTCCTGTGTAATCTGCTGCCAGGCATGGTGGAAAGTCTGGAGGCGGTGGCCAAATGGGCAAGTAGGCGGTGAAGTCAAGGGGTGGTCGTGCAGACCCTCAATCAACGCTTCAAAATTGTTGTTTATTTCCCGATGGGTGGGAGGTAGCTGTTTGCGCTTGGTTTTGTCTGCGCCTAGGAGGTCTAGGGCGATTCCTGGGTATATTGTATGGTCTGTTCTGAGGCTGGTGATACTGTTGTGTGCGTGGCCTCTGCTAAGGTTGATACCGTTGTCTCCTGGGAAGGGATGGGTAGATGCCCAGGGTGCGCAGGGTCATTCTTGAGTCTTTCATGGTGTGAAGGACTTTGTCAGTTTTCTCAGAAAAGAGTTTGTTTTTATCAAAGGGGAGGTCCTCCACTTTGGTCTGCAGGTCTTTGGGGATACCGGATGCAGAGAGCCAGGAAGATCTGCGCATAACCACTGCAGTTGCAGTACTGCGGGCAGCTGTATCCACCATGTCCAGAGATGCTTGTAGGGCCGTTCTGGAGACCAATTGGCCCTCGACAAGGACTGACTTAAAGTCTGCTCTCCTGTCCTCTGGAATATGGGAGGTAAAATCAAAGAGTTTATTGTAGTTATCAAAGTCGTAGCTTGCAAGTAGGGTGGAATAGTTTGCAATTCTGAATTGCAGAGTGGAGGAGGTATAAGCCTTGCAGCTCAAGATGTCAAGGTGTTTGAGGTCCTTGTCTTGCAGGGTGGGCCAGTAATGTGGTTGTTTCATCCTGTGAGTCGCTGCATCCACTACAAGAGAATTTGGTTGTGGATGGGAGAATAAGAAGTCTACGTCCTTAGCAGGAACATAATATTTATGTTCAGCCTTTTTGCAAGTTGGTAAGATAGAGGCTGGGGTCTGCCAGAGAGTGTCAGCTGGTTCTAGGAGTGCTTCATTTATGGGAAGCGCGATCTTTGAGAGTGCAGAGGGTTGGAGGATTTTGAGGAGTTTGCACCTGCCTTCTGCACTGTCAGTACTGAGGGTAAGGATCTTGCAGGGGACCCTTTACACTTGTGAAGGTCTCTGCTTGGAGACAGTTGGGCTTCTTGCCTCTTCGCTCGAAAGGGTGAAGCCGCGCTCCCAATTGGTTTGGACCTGGCCGGGGAGCGTGAGGGAGAGGGTTTGACATTGCCCGTCTCCAGAGGCGGCTGCAGGGATTTCTGCATGAAAAGCATTTTCAGCCGCAGATCCCTGTCACGACGAGCCCTGGCTTTGAGGCTCGTGCAATGGACACACTTGGCAGGGACGTGTGCCTCACTGAGGCACTTCACACAACGTGAGTGTCCATCGGACCTTGGCATAGAGTCCTGACAGGAAGCACATTTCTTGAATCCTGAAGCCCCTGGCATTATTGTACTAGGAATGCCGGGGAAGAGCTTGAGGAAAAAAAAATTTTTTTTTAACTAAGTAACTATTCTAAGGGAAGGGAAACAATTGGGGTGTTACTAACTATTTCTATATTCTTTGTGTAACCCTTCTGCCAGGCCGAGTTGATAGCAGCAAGGGCCGGGTTCAGTACATAGGGGTCCCTCCCAACAGCATAACACAAAACCAGCTCGAGCCCCCACCCAGTGACCTGGGAAAATCTTACACACACCCCTGGGTGCCTCGAAGAGGCAATACTTCCCCTCTCGCAAGCACAGAGTCTCGGTGTAGCAGAAAATGTTTAATAACATGAGGTAAACGACACAGCATTAAATTGGGAAAACACCACAACTAGAGTTCATAGACCAAACCATGAGCGAAGACCCACCCCAGGAAATTGGGCCGTGTCCTTTCCCGTTGGTTCTTGAAACCAGCAACCCAAAAATCACACCTTACGTGATCCGAGGCCGACCGGCCGCCTCTCCGTGGGGTTCCGCCGCAGCCTTCACCACGAGCCGCTCCACTCCACCAGCCGTCCCATGAACCACTCATGCCGTCCCACGAACTACTCTGCTCTACCAGCTGCTCCGCTCCACTCACCGACCCGTGAGCCGCTCCAGCCATCCCCACAAACGGCTCTGCTCTGCTCCGCTCGCCATTCCTTGCATTGCTCCAACCGTCCCCACAAGGCTCTGCTCTGCTAGCTGCTCCGCCAGCCGCTTAGCAATATAGCTTCAGGCTCCCCCACTAGTTAACACAGCACTCAGTGATCTCAGCTCTTAGTAACTTTAGATCTTTTGTGATTTCAGCTAGTAGTAGGGGAGCCCCACTGCTAGTACACTATTGGCCCAAAGTGAATTCAGCTCAGCAGCCTATAACTAGACTCCTAATGGAATCAAAGTTAGCTCTGACATTCAACAGTGGAGAGGAGAGGGTGCAATCAGTGTTTCAGGCTCACAAAAGGGGCCCACACCACCAGGTACAAACACCCACCCCAACCTCTCTCAATTCACTAGGTTTTGTAACCCATGCCCCTTGTCAAGCGAGTGCTACTTAGTTAATGGTGAGTCCTTCTGTCATACAACAGTTCCACTGGCCTTGATTCACAGAATCAAGGTAACAAAACTTATTCTTCCTGCCCCAATAACAGAGAAACTGGGGATCCCACACCAGCCAAAGTAACCACTTTCAGTTGCTGTTGTCTCATGCCAGGCGGGTGGGTGTGCCTATGCAAACAAGATCAGCCCCTGGAGTTGTTTTCCACACTCACCATAATTCACCACCAGATGTCAGGGTAGAGCTCATCCTGACTCTGCTTACATTTGTAATTGTTTCCTTCAGAGACCAAGGAAGAGGATCAGCACTGCCCCAAGTCCCGTCTTCAGCCGAGGACGGTTGAGAAGGAACCAAGAGGGGTGCGGAACACATGCGCTCAGGCAGACTCTAATGAGGCCGCGAGACAGCAGCTGAGCGCGTGCGTCCCGGCCAGGCACTGCTACCGAAGATCTCCGATCAACGGCGCCGGGACGCACCGTCACCTGGAGTGGAGCACCCACAGGGACAGCACTCGAAGAAGAACCTCTATTTATTAATGATTACCAAAACAGAATGCACATGCTAAGCAGGGACGGATTAATTTTTTGTGGGCCCAGCGCCAAATATATTTGTGGGCCCCCATTGAGGAAATAGGGCATGTGATGGGGGGGCAGTCCGCAGAGCAAGGGGCCGGTGGGGGGCCACTCAGCCCAGCACAAGGGCACTGTTTACAAACCCACAACTGCTAGATGCACACTGGCCCGCCCAGCCCTGTGCTGCCAGCATGCCCCTTCCACACTGCCCCCCTGCCCAGCACCCCACCCTTATGCCCAGCGCCCCCTCGCCCAGAGACCTCCCCCACATATCCCTATGTCCAATGCCCCCAGACCCTCTATGCCCAACACCTCCTGCCCAGAGACCCGTCCCGCTGACCTCCCACCACAACTGCACAGCACCCTGCACACCATACCCCCTGCCCAGCTTCCGCACCCACAGATCCCCTACTGTCCAGCACCCCCTTCACAGTCCCAACATCACAACTGTACAGTGCCCCATATTCCTGAGGGAATTCTGCATCAAATTCTGTGCATAATATTTTAAAATTCTGCAATTTTTTTTTACAATAAATAAATGTGGAAGCTCCACCATGGCAGTGGGGAGCACAGGCCACTGGCTGCATGGAAATGGGAGAATACCCTGCAGCCTCCCTGGGACAGGGACTTGGCAGTGAGGCTGCACCTGACCCTGACACAGCACAAGGGCCCTGCTTGCCACAGAAATACCCTGGGGCCCTGCCCCTTTTGCACCAGGCACACCAGATGTGGGCAGGGAGGCTCAGCCTGGCTCCCAGCCTTGGGACTGGGGGAAGGGGGGCACCGCCCCCAGCACTCATCGGCTGTGCGGAGCGGGCTGGGGCCGAGTCACTCCACTTCCCACCACCCAGTGAGTGCAGGGCACGCCCGACCCCTGCTGTAGTCCCCCAGGACGTTGCTCAAGGGAAGGGGCGGAGTGGGGGCGGGGCTGGGGTGGAGCAGATTGAACTTTTCTTGATGGCAGTCAGGATCAGGTCATCTGGGAGACTCTAGCTTCTGCTCTGCAGAGTGTGGTTGGCACGGTGTTGAGGTCTGGCAGCTCTGATCTAGGGGCTGTGTCCTGGAGTTGGTTTCCAAGAACTTCCTTTTGGACCCCAGTTTATATAGCGAAACTTGAATCCTCCTTAGCTATATCTTAACCAATCATTTTAGTAAAATATTACTAAACAATTTTCTAATCAATCCTAACATATTGTAAAACAATTCTTTAACCAATCATTCCCCACTACCTTGATTTACACCTAGCAATATTAGTTATGCAACAGTCTGAAACTATCAAAGAAATAGACAGAGACCATACAGATAAACAATAGAGGAGTGGGGACCATAAACGCAAAACAATAGAAGTATAGATTTTACAATCACAACTATTGATAAGTGATTTCTTGTCAGACAAGATGCTATCAAACAAAGTTTTCTTTAACCATCTTAAGATCCATTTCTTTATCTGGTGGCAGTGGGTACTGTTAGGCCAGGATCACCTTCTTAACAGCCGGATGTCACATTGTTTTAATGTAATTTAGATGGAAGGTGGGGATGTGACTTTCTCCTTCTTGGCTAATGGCTGCTGCTGTCCTAATATGGCTGCAGACAAAAGCCTTATCCTGACCCCTGCCCAGGGCCATCCCTAGACATCTTGGTGCCCTACGTAGCCCCCCCCCCCGTGGGGGGGCTGTGGGGGGCCCCAGGCCTCTGCGGGGCGAGGGGGGCAGGATCAGGCTTGGGAGGTAGCGGGGAACCACCCCCCAGCACTCACCGGCAGCATGGAGCGGGCTTGGGCCGGGTTGCTCCACTTACCGCCGCCAGTAAGTGCAGACCCGACCCTGCTGCAGTCCTCAGGGGAGTGGGGGCGGGGCTGGGGCGGAGCAGGGGTGAGAAGAAGTGGGGTGGGTCGGAGCAGGAGTGGGGGCTTTAGGGAAGGGGTGGAGTGGGGGGAGGGGCTGGGGCAGAGCAGGGGCAGGAAGAGGCGGGGTGGAGCAGGGGCAGGGTCCATGGGGAAGAGGCGGAGCAGGGGCTGGAGCAGCTGCATAGGGCACCAGGAAATTGGTGTCCTACACAGCTGCGTACTTTGCGTATGGGTAGGGACGACCCTGCCCCTGCCCACATCCAGCCCTTCCCCCAAACAGTGGTTGCTACTCTGCGCTGGGCTCGTCTGTTAGTCCCGACTGGGCTGGGATGGATGAGGAACGCATTTCCCCTGGATGGAGTGGCCCAGGCCAAGCCAGACCTACCCCCAGAAACCTCCCCCAGCTCCACGCGCGCGCACACACACACCCTGTTTCCTGCCCTCATTACTCCTCAGCCACGAGAAGAGGGGTCACTATACAGGGAGGTGCTCCCCCATCCCCCCAACCCCCGTGCATCTGGACCCCCCCCATACCCAGACCCTACACTGAGCCCCTCTCCCCCTGCATCCAGACCTCCACCGAGCCCTCCCCCTACACCCAGACCATCCCCCTGCATCCAGACCACCCCCTGCTGCACTCCCCCGCACTTGAACCCCCACCCTGACGAGCCCCACACCCTATGCACCTGGAACAGCCCACAAGCTCCCCACACCTGGACCCCCACACCGTTGAGCCCCAACCACCTTCACCTGGACCCTTCCTGCAGAGTCCCATTGCCCCTGCACCCAGAACCCCCCAAACAGCCCCTGTGCTTCCAGATCCTCCCCACACCCGAACCTCCCCCCCTCAGTGAGCCACCCACATTCAGATTGCCCCACACAAAACCCTCTCACCCCACACCTGGATCCCCCCACACTAAGCCCCTTCACAGCTGAGCTTGCCTCCCCACACCTGGTGTGGGGCTGCTAACCCTCGTTAGTTGCTTCGCCTGCTACCCCTGGGGGAATTCTGAGCCAAAAAAATTAAAATTTCTGCCCACAATATTTTAAAGTTCTGCAAATTTATTTGTCAATGGATAAATGTGGAGGCTCCAGCAGGGCAATGGGGAGCACAGGTCACTGCTGCATGGATGTGGGAGATCATCCTGCAGCCCCCCCACAAACTCTCAGAAAAAGACACTGTGGTGAGGCTCCACCTGACCCTGACACAGTGCAAGAGCCAGACGTGCCCCAGAGGTCTGTGTCCTGGGGGCGGGGGAGGGGCTGCAGGGTGATATCACACCTCTGTGCAGAACAATGGCCTGTGCTCCCCAATGCCATGTGGGAGCCTCCACATTTATTATTGACAAATAAAATTTGCAGATTTTGCAGAAATTTAAAATATTGTGTGCAGAATTTTTATTTTTTTGGTGCAGAATTCCCCCAGGAGTAAATCAGGACCCAGAAATCCTCCCAGAAATGTAAAGAGCTACCTTACAATTTTTAACAATGCACCACACACTCCTAGAATAAATACAGCCAGCAGATGTCTCTACTCCAGACCCTGGCTTTCCTCAGCCTTAATATGGAAGTGAAAGCTGCAGAGAGTACAGGTCCTATGATAGGTTCTCAGGAGCTCAGAGGGGAGCCATGGGGTCCAGGGCGGAAGCAGCCTGCCACCTCCTACTCCTCAAAGCCTCATCCTATGAGGATGGTACCCCAGTTCATCAGGGTTTGTAATTCTCTGCAGCCCTCGTAATGTTCCCCAGAGAGCTCCCCGCTGCATCAATCCTTATTCCTGCAGTTACTGGAGATTTACTGCACTAAGTACAAAGAGAATCGGGCCCCTTGTCTCTACCTCCCAGCCCACACAAGTGCTCTGATTGTCTCGCCCCCACCCCCAGCTCTATCTTGATCTAAGCAGCCAGAAGTGTTGCCTGCTGACCCCTGGAGTCTCTAGCAGCAGCCCATCAATTAAAGGATGGCAGATCTACTCTGAAAATTGGCTACTTAAACTAGCATCCAGCCAGAACCAGTTCCTGGAGAGCTCAGAATCCTGTCTGTGTCCCTTTGGGAGCTTTTACTGCCGTCAGCCCTTCAGGGCCTGCACAGCTCTGGGAGAGGGAGCCAGGGGCTAGCCAGGCTCACCTGTTAGCAACAGACATTTACGAGCTGTAACTGCAAGGCCAGATTCTACCTTGGGGTACCCGAGTGCAGCCCTGGGAAGTGGTGGGTCCCCAGCCCATGCAGGCTGCAGGGAGGGGGCCTTTCTGCAGTGTTTGATGGTGAGACAGGCCTGAGGGCAGGCGGGAAAAGAAGAGTTCAGGTGGGCAACCGCCGGGTGACTCACGCATAGGGCACCACATACAGCCAGCCTGGGTTCTATTCCCAAATCTGCTACTGACTTGCTGGGTGACCTGGGGCCAGTCCCTCCCCGTCATGGTTGTTCCCCTGCAATGAAGAGATGAGCACTTACCCCACACTAGCGCCATGTGTCTCTGTCCCCCTCTAGTGGCTGGATCACAGAGTCTGCTACAGCCTTTGAGCTCCCGGAGCAGGCTCTTAGCTCAGGCCAGAGAACCCCATGCTCGGAGATCCCTGACTCTGAAATCTCAGATCCAACCTCTGCTGCCAATGATGCACCCAGGGCACAGCATTAAAATCCTAACCCCTGAGTGAAGAGCCCTGGGACTGACAGGTGCAGAGCTCCGCATGCCTGCCTGGTGGTGTCCTTAGAGGGGCTCCCGCCAAAGGGAGTGAGCTGCCAGCCTCTGCTCAAGAGCAAAGCTGTAAAGCCACTAAGTACCCCACCCACCTTCAAGCCCCTTAAGGTCTGTCTCTGCTCGTTGCCATGTAGACTCTCTGATGGCAGCTAGCATACTGAGACTGGGGCTTAGCATAGCTTGTCCTTCCCATCTCCCTCCTGTGTTAGCTCTTCATAGGCTGCAGCTGTAAACTTTTTGGGATTAGGGTTGCCAGGCATTCATTTTTTGACAGGAACGCCCAGTCAAAAAGGGACCCTGGCTCCGGTCAGCATCACTGACCAGGCTGTTGAAAGTCTGGTTGGCTTTGCAGGCAGGGAGCCTGCCCAGCTCCATATGGCTCCCGGGAAGTGGCCAGCATCTCCCTCTGGCTCCTAGGCATAGGGGCAGGCACAGGGGCTCCGTGTGCTGCCCCCACCCCGAGCGCCAGCTCCCATTGGCCAGGAATAGCAGCCAATGGGAGCTGCAGGGGCAGCACACAGAGCTGCCTGGCTGTGTCTCCACCTAGGAGCCAGAGGGAGATGCCAGCCTCTTCCTGGGAGCCATCTGAGGTCAGCGCTTCCTGGAGCCCACACCCCGAACCCCTTCCCGTGCCCCAACATCCTGCCCCAGCCTGAGACCCCTCCCGCACACTGAACTCCTTGACCCCAGTCCAGAGCCTCCTCCTAGACCCCAAACTCCTCATCCCTGGCCCCATCCCAGAGCCTACCTCCCCAGCCAGAGCCCTCACCCCCTCCCATGCCCCAACCCTCTGCCTCATTCCGGAGCCCCCTCCTGCACCCAAACTCCCTCCCAGAGCCCCCTCCTTCACTCTGAACCCCTCATTTCTGGCCCCACCCTGGAGCGCACACCCCCAGCCAGAGCCCTCACCCCCATCCTGCACCCCTGCCCCAGCCCAGTGAAAATGAGTGAATGCGAGCAAGGGTGGGGCAAAGCAAGCAATGGAGGAAGAGGGGAATGGAGTGAGCGGGGGCAGGGCCTGGGAGAAGGTGTGAGGCAGGGGTGGGGCCTCAGGGCAGGGGGTGGGGCAAGAGTGTTTGGTTTTCTGCAAATAGAAAGTTGGCAACCCTATTTTGGATATGGAGGATTATTACAGATGTGCAGCACCTAGCCACAAATAGTAACAAGCAGGAGGGTAGAGTTGCCCATTGCAGAGCGGGGCAGGGATGCTGCTCTCTTCCCCCCATCACCTTACTCACCTACAGCCTGATGAATGGGGCTGGAGCCCGGAAAGGCTTCTGGGCTCTGGCTTTTGTTCTTCTCTGTGGCTGCCCAACCCCTGGCTCCCAAGGGGCTCTGCCAGGCAGACGAGCACAGAGGGGTCATTAAAGAGATGAACTCAGATCTCCCCCAGGTGTCTTTACAAAATACTTTCCCCCTTTGTTTAGAAACCATTGAAAAAGGGAGTGACCCTAAAAACACCACAACTCCCTGTAGCTGAGGGAACCGGTGGGAGGGAGTGGTGTGTCCTGATGCAGGGAATTATGGGAACTCCCCAAAGGCTTTATAAAGCGCTCTCTGGGCAAGGCCTGTTGACCTGATGGAGCAGTGCTGGCTGCAGTGGTGTATGGTCTTCTAAAAGCAGCTGCCTGACCAGGCCCTTGCTATGGGTGGTTACTAAATGGGCTAGTTTAATAGTCAGCCTTCTGATATGTTTCTAGATCCAAGAGAGGGGCTCCTTTGCTATCTCCTAAACCCCATTAGAAGCACCTGAGTAGCACAAAGGGCAGGGTTAGTCTCTGGTGTCTGACTACCGTTGTTGGAATGGCATGTGAGCAGCAGCCCAGCCCCAAGTGACCAAAGATCCTGAGCCAGGACCCGCAAATGATCATTGGCTTAAAAATCATCAGGTGTTTTTATATATGACTTGGGTCTGGGTGCCTCGAGGGTGCACTCAAGTCCCCTGGTTCAAGCTTGTCTTAGCACCCAGGAGGGCTGGGCTCCTCTCTAAAGTGGAGTCTCATGTAATCCCATGACTCCAGGGGCTGTGGCTTTATGTAAAACACTTGGGCAGCAAGTGGCTAGGGCTAAAGGGGGCTCATCCCCCCCCATCTATCTCTGCCTTGTCACTTTCTGAGCTACCCCATGTGCATGCCCAGCTCAGCAGGTGAAACGCCACGTCCAGTGGTGCCAGGTCCAGGAAAGGGGCAGGGCAAGGCATTGCAGGAGGGCCCCACCTGTGTGGGAATGTGCATGGCACAAGCCACTGTGGTGGGCTCTGAATCTGTGAGTGGCAAGAGCCAATGGGCCAGAGCAGAGCCCAGCCCTGTGGGACAGGAGCCACTGCTGTGGGGTGGGTCTCCAAACACCCCCTCCCAGGGTCTCCGCCTCTCTCCACTGGGCCAGGAAAGAGACCTCCCACACACACCGGAGAGCAGGGCCTGACACCCCATGCCCAGAAAGCAGGACCTGCCCACCCCCTCCACCCTACAGAGCTGGGAGCCTGGTTGCTCCCTCTGCCCCCATAGAGAGCTGCCCTCTGTGAGCAGAGCCCTCCTTCCCATGTGGGTAACAGGGCAGTTCCTCAGCCTCCAGGGGCCAGGCTGCACCTCACGCCCCACACCTAGCTGAGAGTACCAGGTGGACACCTTCACAAGCCAGTTTAGTGTCTCCTGCTTCTTCTCTACCACAGCCCAAGGGCTCGGTCAGGTTTGGACTCAGGTGCCCAGCCTGTGCCATAACATCCCCACAGCTAGCTTTACATTTTACTCAGTCCCCTCCCCAGCCCCCAGAATGTTTCCACCCACCGCCTATGGCAAAACCTCCACTGGCGTGAAACTCGTGGGCAAATTGTGAGAGTTGGTGACCCTGCAAGCCAGACAGTCCCCACCTCTTGGGCAGAGCCTCGGAGCTGGCCACAGAAAGAACATTTGAGCTGGAGTCTCCGTAAGCAGGGAGCCCCATGCTGTCGTCTTCACTCTTACCCTGGGTGCGATACTACACAACGCATCCAATCCTGAGCCTGTTGATGTCAGTGACAAAACTACCACCAGTGCAGTATCTGCAGACCCCTCCCCCCTTTGAGGTGTTAAAGTGAGGTCTGAGGACAGGGCAAAAAGGAAACAGTAGAAACCAACCAGAAGCCCATTTGGTGTTTAAGGCACTTGCAGCATGACAGGGCACTAGGTTAGGAGTTTGAAGCTGATGGGCCCAAATCCTGACTGTTGCTGATGTCCTGTGCGACCTTCAGCAAGTCGCTGCCCCTCACTGTGCCTCAGTTTCCCCATCTGTAACACAGGGTGATAAACTCACCTACTTTACTGGGACGTTCTGAGGATGAATTAGCTCCTGTTTGCATGGCACTCTAACATCTAAAGTGCTAAATATTCCCATTTTAATCATCTCAGGTGGGGGAACAACTCAGGGGAGGCACTTTGGTTATTAATTATATGGTTTTATTCTTGTTGGTGTCCCTTTTGGTGTGTTTCTCGTCTCTCTGCTGGGATTTTACCAGCTGAATTCTAAAATCTTCAGCACCCCTCGTTTGTGGGGCCATCGTACCAGTCTCTACTGAAGTGCTAAAAAAGGGGGCTGAAACTTCCCAGGCAGTCTAGGGGCTTTAGAGACAGAACATCCAGTTACTGAAACATGTCCAAATCCCCCAGGCTGCCTTGCAGATCTCAGCACCAAGTTACTGTTCTGAAGTGGATTCCTGATCTCACACTCCCTTTCTGCTCCTCAATGCTAGTTCCCCATTAATGCAACAACCCATCTCCCACCCTCCCAGGGCCTCCCAAAAGTAGGGTTACCATTCGTCCGGATTCTGCCGGACATGTCCGGCTTTTTTGAGTTAAAAATAGCGTCCGGGGGGAATTCCTAAATGTCCGGATTTCCCCCCAATGCAGAGAGCGCGTGGCTGACAGGGCAGCCGGCCGGATCGTGCCACTTGCATGGGGCTCCGAGAGCCAGAGCCCCTCCTCCACTTCCCCCTCCTCTTCCCTGCAGCTTGAAATCACTCCCCTCTTCTCGCTCTCTCCCTCCCCCTCCCTGCATTCACAGATGGCAGGCCGTTCGCATCGGGCCTCCGGCAGTCTGGAGCTCCTCCCCCTGCTCCCCCCTCCCCTGCTGCCGAGCGCGCTGCTCTGCAGCCCTCTGTTCTGAGCAGCCCGGTAAGGGGGCCGGAGAAGGGGCAGGGAGGTTCTGGAGGGGGCAGTCAAGAGACAGGGAGCAGGGTTGGATGGGTCGGGAGTTCGGGGGGGGCTGCCTGGGGGTTGGGGGGTGTAAGGTTTGGGCAGTCAGGGTACAGGTAGGGGGTAGGGTCCTGGGGGGCAGTTAGGGTGGGGGGATCTCAGAAGGGGGCAGTTAGGGGACAAGGAACAGGGAGGCTTAGGTAGGGGGTGGGGTTCTGGAGGGCAGTTAGGAGCAGGGGTCCCAGGAGGGGGCAGTCAGGGGACAGGGAGCAGAGGGGTTTAGATGGGTCGGGAGTTCTGGGGGGGGGGGCTGTCAGGGGGTGGGGAGTGGTTGGATGGGGCGTGGGAGTCCCTGGTGTCTGTCTGGGGGTGGGGGTGTGGATAAGAGTTGGGGCAGTCAGGGGACAGGTAGGGGGTAGGGTTCTAGGGGGCCAGTTAGGATGGGGGGAGGGTCTCAGGAGGGGGCAGTCAGGGGACAAGGAGCAGGGAGGCTTAGGTAGGGGGTGGAGTCCTGGGGGGCAGTTGGGGCAGGGGTCCCAGGAAGGGGCAGTCAGGGGACAAGGAGTGGGGGGGAGGGTTGGGGGTTCTGAGGGGGTGGGAAGTGGGAGGGAGTGGAAGGGGCAGGGGCGGGGCTAGGGCAGGACAGGGGCGGGGCTAGGGCGGGGCTCCTCCCGTCCTCTTTTTTGATTGTTGAAATATGGTAACCCTACCAAAAGGGGTTGGCTCCAGCAAGATGCTCCACCCTAGAGCCCTTCCCTACCAGCCCAGCATTCAGCCAATTCCCACAGTGCTTTGGGAAGGAGCCAGTCTCCTAAGGGTGATGAGAGGGGGGAGGTTTAGGCAAGAGACCAATGGCTTATAGCAGCCACAGCCAGTAGGCCCAGCAGTGGCACCCACAGGCACCGTGCAGGGGAGCGTCTGCTCTTGTCTAAATCCAGGTTGCCAAACTCATTTCACAGATGCCTGGTTTGGACCCAGAGCAGAGTCCAGGGCCATTGCACTGACCTCATCCCCACATTCTTTGCCAGCACCTGCTGCCCCCGTTCCCTACCCCATCTGTGATCTCTGATTGCAGGGTCATTGTAATATCTCCAGGCCTGGCCCATCGCTTCCACTGCATAGGTGCTGCTCAGATGGCCGGGCTCGCCTGTCCTTTTAACCAAGCATCCCCTGAGATACTGCTGCCATCCTGGTGGGTGTACTAGCCACATACCGACAGGTTTCACAGTAGCAGCCGTGTTAGTCTGTATCCACAAAAAGAACAGGAGTACTTGTGGCACCTTTGAAACTAACAAATTGCTCAAATAAATTTGTTCATCTCTAAGATGCCACAAGTACTCCTAGGGCTGGTCTTCACTACCTGCCCGGATCGGCAGTAGAAAATCGATCTCTCAGGGATCGATTTATCGCGTCTCATCGGGACGCGATAATTGATCCCCGAATTGATGCGCGTACTCCACCAGCCCAGGTAGAAGTAAGCGCCGTCGACGGGGGAGCTGCGGCGGTCGATTTGCCACCGTCCTCACAGCGGGATAAGTCAGAGCTCATACGTCGAATTCAGCTACGCTATTCCCGTAGCTGAATTTGCTTATCTGAAATCGACCCCCCACCCCCAGGAGTGTAAACATAGCCCTAGCCATATACGGACATGCTCACGCAGTTTTCCTTGTGGCCACTGGGTGGGGCCAAGACCATGAAATGTGTCCTCAGCTCAACAGCTTCTTCTACATCCCAGCATTTGTGGGTCTGTGCCTAAACAGTGGGGTGATTGGTGCTAAATGTGGGGTGCATGTACAAAGCAGGGCAGTAGCGTTTGGATGCGTTTTCACTGCAGAATTCAAGCTACTTATGCCTCAGTTGCTCTTCTCATATTAGCCTAGGTGGAGCGAGAGCAGCCATGCTGCAACAAACCATGTGAGCTGCCATGTTCACACTGGCCCTTTGTGTGGGGGCATGGCCCATGGTTCTTAGAACTGCAGTGAAGCTGAGCACCTCTCTGATTTCTTTCCCAGCCAATCATCGGAGGACATGTCTGTCCCTGCTGGGCACACAGGGGAACGGGGAGAAGGCTGGGCGGGTACATACCCTGGCTGCTGCCACGTGGACAGTGCCGTGTAGACACACCATCGCTGCAGCATGGCAGCAGCAGTTCTTCCTACACACTCAGTTGTCATGCAGATAGAAGGAATCCACACCCACAAGCTCCCATGGAGACCCACAGGGCACCCCATCTTTCCCAGAGAGGGGGGAATTCACCCCTCTGCTCAGTGCTGGGACCCCCTGAAAAATCCAGCCCCAAGGCAGACCCTGGCTCCCACCCTCCACAAGGAGGCACTAGCAGCCCCGCCTAGTCAATTCCCCACAGAGCTGCTAGAGCAGCTTGTTTCGCCCATTGGTTTAATTGGCATTACCAGCACAGCAGGGATGTTACTGAGCGTTGCTGTCATTGCACGCTCCCTCACAGTAGCAGATTCCTCCCCCCTGACTAGGGCAGCAGAGCACCATGCAGGCAGGGGTTCAGCCCTAGCCCTAGGGAGAGGCACACGCTGGGCACCCTAGCCTGTGTTACCACAGCCCTAGCCCCTCTCAACTCAGATTTCATGCTCACAGCTGTAACCCAGCCACAGCTCGCTGCATCACACCAGTTGAGGTCAGGAGCAGGCCCAAAACACCACCCTTGGTGCATCAGGCACCTGTCCATTCCAGCCACCAGAACAGGGGAGCTCCAACAGCAGCACTGGCAGCATGACAAGGGTGGCCAGGCATCTGGTTTTTGACCAGAACGCCCAGTCAAAAAGGGAGCCTGGCAACTCCAGTCAGTACTGCTGAGCGAGTTGTTAAAAGTCCGGTTGGCTGCGCAGTCCGGTTAGCTGCCCTGGCTCCTAGAAGTGGCGGCATATCCCTCCTCTGGCTCCTAGACTCAGGGGCAGCCAAGGAGCTCCGTGCACTGACCCCACCCCAAGCACCGGCTCCGCAGCTCCCATTGGCCGGGAACAACAGCCAATGAGAGCTGCGGGAGGAGTGCCTACAGATGGGGCAGTGCGCAGAGCTGCCTGGCTGCGCCTCCACCTAGGAGCTGGAGGAGAGACATGCCACCGCTTCTGGGAGCCACCTGAGGTAAGCACCATCTGCAGCCTGCACCCCACCCCTCCTCCTCCTCCCATGCCCCAACCCTCTGCCCCAGTCCTGAATTCCCTTCTGCACCCAAATTCCCTCCCAGAGCCCGTGCTCTGCACCCCTCCCACACTCCAAACCCCTCAGCCCCATGTGAGCCTGCACCCCCAGCCTGAGCCCCGACTCCTGACCCTCCCCCCCCCCACACACACACCTCAACCACCTGCCCCATCCCAGAGCTCCGAACTCCTCATTTCTGGCCACACCCTGCAGCCTACACCCCCAGCATGGGGCCGCCTCCCACACTCCTGCTGCCCCCAAACCCCTCATCCCTGTCCCCACTCCCAAGCCCACACCTCCAGCTGGACCTTCACCCTAACCCCCTGCCCCAGTCTGGTGAAAATGAGTGAGTGAGCAAGGGTGGTTGAGAGTTAGCAACAGAGGGAGGGGAGATGGAGTGAGCGGGGGCAGAGCCTTGGAGAAAGGGTGGGACAGGGCAAGCATGTTTGGTTTTCTGCAATCAGAAAGTTGGTAACCCCAGGCACGACTGTAAATCAGCACAAGAGGTGACAGGAGCCAGGCCCCAGCCTTGTGGGCAGGCTGATTCCTTCCACAGGTTTTATTGAAAAGCCACACAGGAGCAGCCCCACACTGTTGCAGAAACAGACCCTGCCCCCCAACCTTGTCCCAGCACCCCCAGCAGTGCAGGTACTGTGCTTAGCCCCTGGTGGTCTCCTCTGTAAAGCAAGTCACTGGCCCCCTGCAGGGGTGGGAGATACAGCTCTGGTCCCTGGGAGCTGTGTGAGAGACCCTGTTGAGGCAGCCCTTCCCAGGCCACAGCAGGGGTGTACATATTGCGTGAGCCTCCATTCCTCAGTCTTCAGCTTCCGCCCTGCTACGTTCTCCTGCCAGTCCGCTTCCTTCTCCAGCACCAGTTTGGGATTTAGTCCCCAGGGCACCATTCCCCCATCCAGCACCGGCCATCCATCCAGCAGGAGACGCTGGCCCTGCACAGCAAGGTGCAACCCCACCGGGCGCTAGGTCACACAGCTCAGAGAAGCCCATGGAGTACCAGCCGCGCTGTAGTTTCTCCAGCTGCACCGAACTGTCCTGAACCGCACAGGTGCAGCCTTGTAGAGGGGTACTCAGCTGTAGTAGGAACCAGGCCCAGAGGCCTCAGTTGGCTGGAGGGCCAGGTCCATCAGGCCAGCCAGCCCTTGGCGGCTGTCCTGTTAAAGTCCTCTGCCAGGGTTGCCTGTGGTCGAGGTCAGTCTGGCATCAGCGGCTGGAAGGGAAATCTGCAGCAAAGTCAAACTCGTTCTGGCCCAGCCACAGCTCTGGGAGCTCATTAGCTCTATCCAGGCCCAGTTCCACCACCAGTGACATCAGCACCTCCTCGTCCACTGGATCAGAATCAATAATGCCAGGGCTGTGGGCGCCAGCAGGGGGAGCCAGTGCCCCTTGGCCCAGGGGCTGGGCTCCAAAGCCCCAGCTCTGGATGGACCCAGCCTCTGCCGGGTGCCCTGAGACCCCCATGGCATGGTACTGGCTGTTGAGTTTCTGCAGCTGCATGCTGGCCAGCAGGTGAGGGGCTGTTGGCAGGGTGAAGGATGGCTGCTTTGAGGGCGGGGGGGACGCAGAGGGGGCCATCATGCCCGCACTGGTGATGTGGGGTCCTGTGCTGGCCTTGCTGACATTCATGCCCACCCCGGGGTAGTGCAGGATGGCCACTGCTTTGCGGTCCTTCATGCCCAGGCTGGGATAAACCAGAGAGCTCATCTCCTGCTGGGTCCTGGAAGAGAAACAGGAGTTCTCACTACAAGAGCCACACCCCAGTGCCCCTCCCCTGATCTTGCCAGCCCCTCGGACTTGCCCTCTGCTCTAGGAGAACACCACAGACAAGCACCATGCCCTGGGCTGCCCTACAGCCTGCATTCCCCCAGGGGAGCCATCACTCAGGGCTCAGCCTGAATCGGGAGCCACCCCATTGCCAGTGAAGTGCCAGTCTGTGAAGGGAATGAGGAGAGCACCTCCAGAACCAGTTCCTGTGAGCAGCTCAGGCAGAGCCAGCTGGCAGAGGCTGTTGGATCACCAGCCTGCCAGGTTTGATGCCCATGGCATTCCCCAGGCTATTTCAGTGGCATTTGGGATTTGCCATCCCCCCCTGCAGACCAAGGCCATTCCACCCTGGGTCAAGGATCAGCACCAGGCCCTGCATCGCTGGAGACTCCCGTGCAGGGAGCCAGCACAAGCAGAGGGACTGTGCCTGGTGGGCAGATCTCACAGTAACTCTGAATGCAGCCACCCTGGGTTCCACCACTGCTTGGGAGACAAACCCTGCTGTGCCCACATATGCTCTATTCCAGCCCCATCCCAGCCAGCTATTGGCATGGGTGTATTCCCTTTCAGCCCATCCCCCCACCCCAATCTCCTGCCTGCAACCCTGCCCCTTCCTTCAGGCTTGGATGCTGGGGCAGTCGGTGTTTCTTGCAGAGTTTAGTGCTAGCCAAAGCCACCGAGCTGCTGCCCCTGGAGACTGGAGTTCTTTAGCCACAGAACTCATACAACAGCAGGGCAAGCGCCCAGCCACCCGCCATCCCTGCCAGCCTGCATTCAGGTTGGCCTTGGGGAGAGGCCAGGAGGGAGTTCACAAGCCATGGCAACCTGGACTGAGACTGGCAACCAGAGCGCTGGATGATGCATGTCATGACATGGATTTGATTATGGGCATGTCCCCTAGGACAGAACGTGCAGCAGCAGTCAAAAAAGCCAAGAGTGTTCACAACCCTTAGGAAAGGGATAGATAATAAGACAGTAAATATCACAACACCGCAATATAAATCCATGGTATGCCCACACCTTGAATACTGCGTGCAGGTCTGGTCGCCCCATCTCAAAAAAGATCTATTGGAATTGGAAAAGGTACAGAGAAGGGCACCAAAAATGATCAGGGGTATGGAACAGCTTCCATATGAGGAGAGATTAAAGAGACTGGGACTGTTCAGCTTGGAAAAGAGACAACTAAGGCAGGATATGAGAGGGGTCTATAAAATCATGACTGCTGTGGAGAAAGTGAATAAGGCAGTGTTATTTACCCCTTTACATAACACAAGAACCCAGAGTCACCCAATGAAATTAATAGGCAGGTTTAAAACGTAAGGAAGTATTTCTTGACACAACACAGTCAACCTGTGGAACTCACTGCCACAGGATGTTGTGAAGGCCAAAACTATAACTGGGTAAAAACCACAAAACTTACATAAGTTCCTGGAGGATAGGTCCATCAATGGCTATTAGCCATGATGGCCAGGGATGCAACCCCATGCTCTGGGTGTCCATAGGCCTCTGACTGCCAGATGCTGGTACTGGACGACAAGGGATGGATCAACCAGTAATTGCCCTGCATGGGCAGCAGATATCATAGACCAGGGGAAGCTGTGCCTCCCCAATCAGCCTGGGGTGGCCCCACCCATGTTCCACCCCCAGACCCCCTCCTGCCTGCTTCCAGTTCCCTTCCCGTTCTTCCATTGCAGAGAGGCTGGTGCTGATGCATTCGTCTGGCAAGGCTGCACTATTCAGCAATGGCCATGGCAGAGACCCCATCCCACAGCTCAGGAAGCATCTTGAGCTTCTGTCCGATTGCCTAAGCGGAGCTCATCCCGCCAGGAGAGTCAGAGTCCTTAGATAGGAAGGGAGCGCTTTGCTGGCTACAACCAGACTGACAACAGAAAGACAGCAAGGCTCTTTGACCATGATCCAGGGTGGAGGTGCCCTGTCAATGGGCAGCTCCTAATACAGGCCACAGTCCCAGATCCCTTCCTCAGAACCCCAACCCCAGGAGCATTGCTCAGCTTGCAGATCCGCAGGAGCAACCCACACTGCAGGGCCCTGCCAGGTCTTATCACCCTACACACATGCGCCTGCAGCAGAGGCCTGGCAGGGCAGTGCTGACAGCAAGAGCAGCAGCAACTGGGTTTGCAAGAGGCCAGTTCACAGGCTCCAGCCTTGTTGGTTGGGTTTCACAGCCAGGTTGTGTTACGCTGTCCCCAGGCTGCTGGGTGCCCCCCCCCCCCCAAGAGCCCCACACCCTCTGCCTCTGGTGGCTTGGAGGGAAGCAGACACCAGGAGCAGGCCAAGGGGAAGGGTGGCCCTCACCCAGGCGGCAGCACGCAGACATGGCTGGCCACTAGAGGGCCGTGCACAGCAGACTACCTGATGTCAGGCGCTGCAGGAGTAGCAGAGCTGAGCCCGGAGAGAGTGGGCTCTCCCCATGGTTAGTGCTGCTCAGTCCTGGGTTAGCTCTGGTCGGGGAGCTTTAGCCAGAAGCAAGGGGATAACATGCAGGCACTTCTCAGGGAGCAGGGGTTTCAAAGGCAGCACAGCTGCTGAGCCAGCAGGGTCCAGTGACAAGGGTACTGTATAAGGACACCTGGGCGCTACTCCCAGCTCTGCCACTGATCATCTACACAACCATGGGTGAGTCACTTCACCTTTTTGTTCCCGTATCCCCTCCCGTAGGATTAGATTGGGAACTCTGGGCAGTGATGCTGGCTCTGTGCTGTGCCCAGTACACTGCTCCATCCCCCATCCCCCTAATTGGGGCATCTAGCCAGAGAGCTGGCACTCTGGGCAGGTGGCCCAGCTCAATGCATTTGGGTCTGGTACCTCTGCTGGATCCTCAGCCTTTGTGCTGAGACAGATGCCCCTGAGCATGCCTCCCCTCTCTGCCCAGCAGGGAGAACGTGCTAAGCAGATGTCTGCAACAGTCTTCTTCCAGCCCGTGGGATGGGGTAGCCCCCAACTATCTTCCAGCCCCAACAGCACTTCAGATTCCTCTTTGCCACTAAGGAGCATTCGGCTCCACACTGACCAAGAGCACCCTGGGCAGAGAACAGACCTGTCCTTGGAATGCAGGGCTGCAATCCTCTAATAATTTCCCTGCAAGGATCCCCCTCCCCATGTGCTTGGATCTAGTTGGGTTCCCCTTCCCCATTTAGCAATATGGGAAGGGTAATTGTGCCAGACTCATTTGCAATCCCCACCTCCCCCAGTGAAATGGGACCCTCAGATTGAGTGGCCCCTTCCCATCTCTAATTGCACCAGTTCTCCGGCAGAAGTTTTGTGCTGGATGGCCACAGCGTGCAGCAGAATCCCAGTCACTAACAGCCGCCCTCAGCATCTCGAGAGGCACACACTCACATGGCCACCAGCCAGCAAGAGCCACACCAAAGGGGGTTGACCAAATAGGAGTCAATGCACAAGGGGAGACCCCTGCAGGTCCTGAACCAGGGAGGGACTGACATGATGTGGATTGTGCCTTTTCAGGGTTGCTAGAAACATGCCTACCAGGAGCTGATTCCTGCTCCATGACTTCTAGAGGCAATGGTAATACCCAACAATGATTTGGCAGCCATAGCCAGAGGGCTGGGATCTGCCCCCCTTGGAAAAGAGCAGCCCAGGGCATTGCACTGCACTTAACTCACAACAGGACCACCCCTTCCCTGAAGCAAAGCCCTTGCAGCTAGCAGAGGAATACAATACCACTCTGCATTGAGAGCTTCATTTCAGCAGGGGTTTAAGCTTTAAAGCTTGATGGTCATCACCACTTAAAATGTTAAGTCCATTAATGTGGCAGTGCTGCTGGCCCACTCCGTCCACAGCACACACTCCTCGGGGCAGAGCAGAGGCAGGAAAAGGGGACAGCTTCAGATCTAGTTAGGCCCCCAAATAACATTTTCCTTAGAGGAAGGTCGATCACCCCTCTTAGGAAGGACCTTGTTTCACTATTGGTACAAATGTTGTGCTTCCTCCAGGAATGCTGCAGCATACGGGTGCGGGGAGGGGGATGGAACAGATGGCCAGTGGGCCGTTAAACAAACTGACTTGAGTTTCAGTTTGAACTCTGGGGGCCCAGACAACCCATCCCCCACCCAAAGGAAATGGATGAAAAGGCGGGTCCTTAGAAGGTGCTAGCCAACATGTGCTAACACCTCCCAAAGCTCTAGCATAGACAGGGCAATGCAGGGGAATGTAACTGGTCCTGTTTTAGCTTCTCTGCCATTTTTTGGGAGGTTTTCATGTTATGAAGAGATGCTATAAAACCCCACTGAGCAACAAGAAAATTCAGGCTGAAGATGCAGAGCCCAGCTGGGATTTCAGAGCCCCGGCTCCACTGGAATACCAGCTTGAGACGGTCAGGCAGGGCCAAGTGCACAAGTATGACAAGTGCAGGGGTGGATGGGAGTCAGCAGTGGGAGGAGCCAGGAAGAGCTCAGTCCTTTCCCACAGTTTTGCTAAAGCGCTGTCATGCCCACACTGCTCACCAACAGCAGGCACAGAACAGGCCCTCCTACTCCAGGAGCACAAGCAAGAGGAGAGTCGCTATTAGCTGTACGGGGTCTAGTACATACAGCTGGGCCATTCTGAGTGCATCCAGTAGAGGGCAGTGGTGACACCCATGACACAGAAAGACAGGTATAATCACCCCACACTGTTCTCTGCCAAGCCAGCCATGGTTGTTCTAGGAAGGGTCTCTTGTAACCAGCCTAAATACAAGGAGGTGTCTGACAGCACCTCTGAAGAACCCCTCTCCGCAGTACCTAAGTGGTGTTGGAAGCCAAGGCTAGAGCAGCTTCGGATCATGGGATGATTACAGCAGTGAGGTGAAAGAGGCAGTACAGTGTAGTGGTTAGAGCACAGGACTAAGTCAGGCAATGGGGTCACTTTTAGCTCTGATGGGGCACTTGTGCCTAGCGCTGCTACTGACTTGCCTGGATGAGCCATGCCACCTGTCTGTGCCTCCATTTCCCCACCTGGGAAAGGCAATACCCACTTTCCTACCTCACAGGAGGCTGCTCGCTAAGCACTCACAGACCAGGGAGTGCAGGGTTCACACTGGATTAGCAGGTGGTAGCAATCCAGTATGTCACTTGCACATGCAGTGACAGTTAATGGTGGTGGGGGGGGGGAGGGACATACACCCAGATCTGGGGCCCCAGCAACAGCCACGCGCACAGATGGCTCCATCACCAGACCAGGAGGGAGAGCGCTCCCCAGTGCCCCCTACCTGCGGGGCCGGGGAGACCCCGGGATCTCCCAGAGCCGGCGCCTCCCCCCCCTTCCAGCCCCAAACTGATTCACGAGCCGGCCAAGCAGGGGGCCGTCAGCACAGCCATGGCCCGGAGCGCACCTCGGCCCCGTGCCCCCCAGACCGCGGAGCTCCCCCACTGGGAGGTACCTGACGGCCGCCCCCTTTGTCCTCGCCTCGCCCGACTAAACTGCTCCCCGGGACCCTGCTGCGGGCCCGATCCGGGAGCGAGGGGTTCGAGCATTGGGCCCAGGGTCTGGCCACCACGTTCCGGGCGGGCGCGGGGGGCTCAAGCCCCAGCGCTGCAGCGGGAGGCCCGCAGGACCGGCCGGCAGCACGGCCGTGGTGTCAACTGGGGGACGCTGCAGAAGCCCAGGGGTGTCCCGAATTTCTGCCCCCGGCTCGCACCCGCCTGAGCCCGGCCAGCACGTGCAGACAGAGGAAGTATCACCAGTTACTGCGCCGCCCAGCTGCCAACCTGCCCTGCCTGGGGCGGGAGCCCAGCGCTCGCTACACCCCGGGAGTGGCCAGCTGGGGGGCTGGAGCGTTCCCCGCTCTCACCTCTTTGCAGCTCCCCGACCGACTCAGATGCGTCCCCGCCGGCACACCCCGCTCCCCATGGGGCGGCTGCTCCGCAGTGACTTCACAGCTCGTAGCAACCTGCAGCGGTGCCCGCGGTCCCCTTACTAAACGGGCAGCCTCCGCCGGAGCCTCCGCAGCCAGGCCCCTGGCCCGGGCCAACTAGAGCGCCGTTCTGCCCTGCTACGGACACGGGCTGCGCTACGTGCTGTGCTGTCCCTCTTTATACCCGCTGCGATCGCTACTAGCACATGGCCTGGCTCTCCGAGCCCGTCCCAAAACGTGGACGGGAATTATGGGAGTGGGAGGCGACTCCTGCCAGGTCCCGTTAGGACCCTGTGATTCGGCCAGGGAACAATTCCCATTAATGTAGGCAGGGTTAAGTCAGTCTCTGTTAGGGGTTCGGATGAGACCTTTGCTGGGCGGGGAGATGATCCACCAGCTGCTTTGGGTGAGGCTCTTGCCTTTCTGTGAAGCCCAGGCCCAGGTGGACCTTGGGTCTGAGCCATGCTGGCAATTCCTGTGTTCCTCTCCAACCAGGCACATAGCAGCTATGTCAGAATGTTCCAGAGTCTGGTCCTGCAGCAGGACTTGCAGCAGTGCTATGAAATGGAGAGGTGTGAGAGGAGGGACTCAGACAGGGTTCTTGCCCTGTTGTGTGTGGCATTCAGTACACCAGGAGAGGAGGCCGAGGCCTGCCATCAGTGGCATGCGCATTCAGCTCAACCTGAAGCTGCGCAGGCTTCTGCACACTTCTCACTCACCCTGATGCAGAGTAGCGGTGGTAGTAGTGCTGCCAGCTCTCCTGATTGTATTATCAGTCACACAGGATTTGTTTTTTCTTAAAGTCCCAGCTCTTGGAGTCATGTGAACATGCCAGAATCAAACCAGTTTGCTCTTTTTTTAAAGTAAGTTTCTAGCTCTAAGATCAGACACCAGAAGGCAAATGCAAAGAACCCAACATTGACTGTTTAACATCTCATGATTTTAAAGCCAAACTCTGAGTTTGGGGGCCTGACTCATGGGTTTTGAATGATTGGGGTTGGCAATGCTGAACTTGCTCTTACATCTCTCCTCTTCTCCCCACATCCACTCTTTTTAGCTATTTTAAAGGTGACCTTCAAAGGATGTTTACAAAATTGGGAGTATGGCCCTTTTAAATCTCCATACAATGTACAAAGAAGGCTGGAAAGTTTTTTTGTTTGTTTGTTTTAATTTTTGCTTTCCATGTTTGTTTTTTACTATAGGGCTTGTCTATATGGGAAGTTATTCCGGAATAGCTATTCCCAATTAACCATTCCTGGTCAATGCCAGAGGATTTAGCTAATTTGTAATATGGCATTCTTATTCCAGAATAAATGTGTCCGCACATGAGTTAATCAGGAATAGCTAAATTGCTTTAAATTCACACCCTCCCTTAATCCAGATTAATTTTCATGTGTAGACAAACCTTTAGAAATACAGTATCAGTAGTGTAGTCTTGTCTTCCTTGTCTTTGCCAGAGAATCTCTGGGAAGTTTCTAAGGCCACGTCTACACTACCCGCCGGATCGGTGGGTAGTAATCTATCTATCGGGGATCGATTTATCGCGTCTCATCTAGATGCAATAAATCGATCCCTGAATCGATGCCCATACTCCACCTCGGCAGGAGGAGTAAGCGGAGCCGACGGGGGAGCCGTGGCGGTCGACTTGCCACTGTGAGGACGGCCAGGTAAGTCGAACTAAGATACTTCGACTTCAGCTACGCGAATAGCGTAGCTGAAGTTGCATATCTTAGATCAATCCCCCCCCACCCCAGTGTAGACCAGCCCTAAGGTGTTTATTGTGAGCATTTAACACCTTAGCTGAAGGACTGAAAACGTTGAATCTTTAACAAAGGCAAAAGTTCCTCAGCCACTGAAGTTAAAATAGGTGTTACCAAAAATCAAAGCATTTTAAAGAGCCCCCTCCCCTTCAATCTCTCAACTTTCCCTTTTTGTCTCACCATAGTCTTCCAGCCAAGACAGGACCAGAATTTCTAATGTAAAAAAACAAAGGGGGGGGGGGGGAAATAATTCTTTTTTTGGAGAGGAAACCCCCCACATTCAGATCTCCCTTTTAGTTACAGACGCCCCCCCGACTTACGCAATCGTTCCGTTCCGGAAAGCCTTGCATAACTTGAATTTTGCGTAAGTCGGAAATGTATACCTGTACGTTACGCAAAAGTTTCCGCAGCTCGAAAATCCTATTTCTGGCTTATGGAACTTTTTCCGTAAGTGCAAATTTGCATAAGTCGGGTCTTGCGTAACATGGGGAGCGTCTCTACTATAATTCCTCCACAGCAGTATTATTAACTTTGACAGAACATCCCATAGAACCAGGCAAAAGAGCCTGAAAGAGTTTTCAAAGCCCCTTATTGTGTAGTTTGGCTGAGATCTTCAGAAGGGCTCAGCACCAAAGTTGGGGCCAGATTTTCACCAGAGCTCAGCTGTGTTTGTGCAGCACCTGGTGCGATGGGTTCCTGGTCTGTGATGCTGGGTTTTAGATACTGCAGGAATAAACAATAATTAGTGTTATTAATAAGAAATGTTGGGTGCATGCAGGCTGATCAGGGTTGAAAATGTGGCCCTTGTTTACCTGGGGACATAGCCTCTGACCTGGGGAACTGGTTATGGATTCAGGCAGTTGTGACATGTCTTGCTGCCTCTGGCAATGCTGGTGCATAGCTGCACCCATCCTGTTGACCTTGACACAGACTCTCTCATTCCCTTCACTGTTCCTTGAGGACCCTCATTTTCACTCCCCCCACCCCTCCAAAAAAATCTCTGGGATGTCTACAGTAGCTCATGTGAATCACAGCAATTTCTCTGGTACCTCTGAGTGTCCATTTCCACAGGCTAGGACAGTGCCTCTGCAGACCCGGGGCCAACTGTTGCTGGCTTCCAGCTGTTATTGGCCTCTTCTCAGAGGGGCTGGTTGCCTGGTGGGACATTGGTTTTAAATGGCTGCCATAGCACTCGGTTTGTTTTTTTTCCCTTTCACAAGCACTTAGAAATTGCTGGACTGGCTCAAATCCTGACCTGAGGTCCATCTAGTCTCTGACAGTGACCAGTGACACATTTGTAAAGGCCTGTGTGGACACTCCTCAAATGTCCATACCAGGCCAGGGGCCAGCCTAGGATAAATTACAAGCATCCGCAGTCTGGAACACAGGTGTGGGAGTGTTCACACTGGCCTTTACGAATGTGTGAACTCCCTTGAGTGAATTGGCAATCAGTTAACTCTAGGTAAGAAAGCATGAAACAAGGTTTGCTTTACATTTCTGTACAGCATCTCTGGACTAACCCTGCAATGAGCTGCAGGACCCAGGTTAAAGGCTGTAACTCTGCCATTGACATTGAGTCATATTGGCCACTCTAAATCAATGTCACTTGCAGTACCTGCACCTGCAATGCAATCTGCCTTGCTGCTTTCTAAGCATGGGGACCCTCTTAGCTCTGGAGTACGCCTGTGAAATATTATTTTTTCCATTGCTAGCCATTGTCTGTGCCCAGCCCTCCTCCCACGTTAAAGCATCAGACACCCGCAGCACTGCTTGGCCTGCCCTGTGGGGAGGTCATCTGCACTCAAGGATGATCTGAAGCGCCAAGTGATGGTGAACATGCCCCCTCCTTGCTAATCTGTTCCAATGGTTAAGTATCCTCACCCCGCACTAATGTGTGCTTTAATTCCAGTTTCAACTTTGTGGACTTCAACTTCCAGCCATTGGATTTTATGATGCTTTTGTCTGCTAGAGTAAAGAGCCCTCCAATAGCCGATGCTTTGCTGGCTGAGAAATACCTCAAGCAGGGGGTCAGTTCATGAGCCTCACACTGCCGTGTTTCCTAGGGATGGATCAGCGTGCTACAGGCCAGATCCTCAGCTAAGGTAAGTCATTGTAACGCCATTGCCTTCAATAGAGCCATGCCAATGCACGTCAGCTGAGGATTTGGCCCTGTATTATTATTTATTGTGCTCATCCATGTAAAATGGGGATAAGGCACTGAGCTCCTCCGTAAAGTACTTTGAGATCTACTGGTGAAAAATGGTAGCTAAGAGCTAGGGATTATGTTTCTCCTTACACATCTCAAGCAGATCATGGCTTTCCCAATCAACATACCTTTTCCTTCAGATAAAGGAAAGCAGCAAAGTGAGAACAAATCTCAAGTCTCAGTGCCAGAGAGAGCGCAGAGTGATGATGCTGTAACACTCTGCAGCTGAACTGAAGCACAAAATGGCTGCAAGGGCCAAGCTGCCCTCCCCCAAGACCCAGAAAAAAGATTCCCAGCACAGCTGCATTGCTTGGCTGCTTCGTTGCTTACTGGTGGCACTAGCGCAGCTCCCCAGTTGCACCGATATTCTAGTGCATGTTAACAGAGCGTTTGCATGTCAGCCCCTGGGAAATGTTGCTTGTGTTCAGCGGATTAAATAAAGAACAAGCTGGATTTTCCATGGAAATAGGATGACCAGATAGCAAGTATGAAAAATTGGGACAGAGTGTGGGGGGTAATAGGCACCTATATAAGAAAAATTCCCAAATATTGGGACTGTCCCTATAAAATCAGGATATCTGGTAACCAGCTTTGAGCACAGTGTGAAGGGCATACTGGGCACAGCTCGCTGCTTGCATTAGTCTTATCCAACTCCCTCCTCAGGAGTAAATCCCTCTTCCTACAGCTGCTGGCAGGCAGCTCAAAGGTCAGAGAGCAGCCCTGCATCACTCTGAATCCAGATCTACTGTCATTCCCCTCCGGGTTTTGCAGGAGCCCCAGGAGATGGTTGGAAAGGGGCATCTGTTCAGTTTCTTGTGCAAAGGGTCTGGGGGCTCAGTTGCTCAATAGCCCTTGAGTGAGCGCAGTATTGAGAGGCAGCAGAAAGGCCTGCCCTGACCCACACTCCCCTTCTTCTAGCCCAGCCCTCCGCCCCATCGGCCTGCCACACAATGGCAGTACAATGAGCATCACGGAGGAGAAATCCTGCCCCTTAGTTAGCAGCAGGCCACAAAAGTGCTCCCCAGCCAGGGAAGGGTCCACCCCAATTTCTTTCTGTCCCAGGGGTGAGGGATGATGCACGAGCCTGCTGCACTTCTCTGAAACGACCGCCCCAGCACCGCGGACAATTCCATGCACTAGCCGGAAGCTCAGAGCTCCCCTGAAATTGCTTAGTGGGGAGTTGGGGTGTTAGTTGGATGGATGGGTGGGGGGGGGTTAAACCTGCTTCAGCAGATCTGTCCTTGTGCAGTGACTCGCAACAACATGAATACCTGATGAAGCAACACAACTCCACATGGCTGCTGTATCAACAGTGAAGCCCTTGGAAGTGCAGACCTGAGTCTCGCACCAAGTTACTCAGACAGCACATTCCTTCCAGTACCATTCCCCTTGTCCAGCCCACTGCTCTGGGGCTGGAGTCCACTGCGGCTCAGGCAGGCAGGCATGGGAGGGTGCCTGTGGGCCAGTGGGAGGTTTGCACAGAGAGCGCTGGGTGGGCGTGACCTATATCGTTAGCTATCGTGACCTGTATGTTAGTCCATGGGAGCCCGCACTCCTTCAGGCCTATCGCTATGTCTGCTCTTTGTTTCTCTTCCTCCTGCATCCTCCTTTCTCTGTGCCTCTCCTTCTTCCCTATGTCTCTCCTCGTTTCTTCTCTCTCCAGTTCCTGCCTCCTCATGAGCCTCATCCCCTTCCCCATTCCACTGCTAGAATGAGCAATGAAATAGTTAATGCTGACATTTAAGGAGACATGGGGGCGAGGGAGAGGAAACTCACACCTCTCTGAGTCATTGTTTCAGGCTGCCTGCAGACTCAGGCAGACATCCCTGCATCAGCTACACTCCATTCACACTTGGAAGATTTTTTTGCAACCACAAAGGCTAGAAGCAGCTGAGATTCTGACAGTGCTACGTGGGCCACATAACTACATTGTTTGGGGGCAGGTCCACCCAGGCCTATATGACTGACACCCCTGCTATACCGCTTTTCTTCCATAAGGAGCCTAAAGCATGTATATCCAGGAATCACTTCACCCAACACTGAAAGGCAGTCACCTCTGGGATGGAATGCTGTTTAACAGCGCACTGCAACACCACACAACAGTCCACAGCATGAAGCAAAGAACAGAAGCGTTGCTGGGCAAGTTTAGTTCCCCTGTGGACTCTGTCTAAGGGTATGTCTACACTACGAAATTAGGTCGAATTTATAGAAGTCGATTTTTTAGAAATCGATTTTATACAGTCGATTGTGTGTGTCCCCACTTAAGACCATTAACTCGGCGGAGTGCGTCCACAGTACCGAGGCTAGCGTCGACTTCCGGAGCATTGCACTGTGGTAGCTATCCCACAGTTCCCACAGTCTCCGCCGCCCATTGGAATTCTGGGTTGAGATCCCAATGCCTGATGGGTCAAAAACATTGTCGCGGGTACATGTCGTCAGGCCCCCCTCCCTCCCTCCCTCCCTCCCTCCATGAAAGCAATGGCAGACAATCGTTTCGAGCCTTTTTTCCTGGGTTACCCGTGCAGACACCATACCACGGCAAGCATGGAGCCCGCTCAGCTCACCGTCACCGTGCGTCTCCTGGGTGGTGGCAGATGTTGTACTGCATTGCTACACAGCAGCAGCTCATTGCCTTTTGGCAGCAGACGGTGCATTATGACTGGTAGCCATCGTCGTCATCTCCTCAGTGCTCCTCGGTGAGGTCGGTCACGGGCGCCTGGGCAGACATGGGTGCTCCTGGCAGACCTCAGTGAGGTCTGTCAGGGGCGCCTGGATATAAATGGGAGTGACTCCAGGTCATTCTCTTTTTAAGTTTCGTCTCATTGAGATTCAGTCCTGCCTGCAGTCGTACTGCACCGTCTTCTGGCGAGCAGCCAGGAGACGAGGACGGCTAGCAGTCGTATTGCACCGTCTTCTGGCGAGCAGCCAGGAGACGACGATGGCTAGCAGTCGTACTGCACCGTCTGCTGCCAGCCTAAGATGTATAAGAGAGATGGAGTGGATCAAAACAAGAAAGAGACCAGATTTGTTTTGTATTCATTTGTATTCATTTACTCCCCACAAAATAGGGGGGGGGAGGGATAGCTCAGTGGTTTGAGCATTGGCCTGCTAAACCTAGGTTTTTGAGTTCAATCCTTGAGGGGGCCATTCTGTGTGACAGTTGTGTGTGTTTCTCCTTGATGCAAACCCACCCCCTTTGTTGATTTTAATTCCCTGTAAGCCATGTCGTCAGTCGCCCCTCCCTCCGTCAGAGCAACGGCAGACAATCGTTTCGTGCCTTTTTTCAGTGCAGATGCCATAGCACGGCAAGCATGGAGCCTGCTCAGATCACCGCAGCAATTATGAGCACTGTAAACACCACGCGCATTATCCTGCAGTATATGCAGAACCAGAACCTGCAAAAGCAAACCCAGGCGAGGAGGCGACGGCAGCGCCGTGACGGGAGTGATGAGGACATGGACACAGACTTCTCTCAAAGTCCCCGGCAATGTGGACATCATGGCGTTAATGGGGCAGGTTCATGCCGTTGAACGCCGATTCTGGGCCCGGGAAACAAGCACAGACTGGTGGGACTGCATAGTGTTGTATGTCTGGGACGATTCCCAGTGGCTGCGAAACTTTCACATGCGTAAGGGCACTTTCATGGAACTTTGTGACTTGCTTTCCCCTGCCCTGAAGCACAAGAATACCAAGATGAGAGCAGCCCTCACAGTTGAGAAGCGTGTGGCGATAGCCCTGTGGAAGCTTGCAATGCCAGACAGCTACCGGTCAGTTGGGCATCAATTTGGAGTGGGCAAATCTACTGTGGGGGCTGCTGTGATCCAAGTAGCCAACGCAATCAAAGAGCTGCTGATATCAAGGGTAGTGACTCTGGGAAATGTGCAGGCCATAGTGGATGGCTTTGCTGCAATGGGATTCCCTAACTGTGGTGGGGCGATAGACGGAACCCATATCCCTATCTTGACACCGGAGCTCCAAGGCAGCGAGTACATAAACCGAAAGGGGTACTTTTCAATGGTGCTGCAAGCACTGGTGGATCACAAGTAACGTTTCACCAACATCAACGTGGGATGGCTGGGAAAGGTATATGACGCTCGCATCTTCAGGAACTCTGGTCTGTTTCAAAAGCTGCAGCAAGGGACTTTCTTCCCAGACCAGAAAATAACCGTTGGGGATGTTGAAATGCCTATAGTTATCCTTGGGGACCCAGCCTATCCTTTAATGCCATGGCTCATGAAGCCATACACAGGCAGCCTGGACAGTAGTCAGGAGCTGTTCAACTATAGGCTGACCAAGTGCAGAATGGTGGTAGAATGTGCATTTGGACGTTTAAAAGCGCGCTGGCGCAGTTTACTGACTTGGATAGACCTCAGCGAAACCAATATTCCCATTGTTATTACTGCTTGCTGTGCACTCTACAATATCTGTGAGAGTAAGGGGGAGACATTTATGGCAGGGTGGGAGGTTGAGGCAAATCGCCTGGCTGCTGATTACGCGCAGCCAGACACCAGGGCAGTTAGCAAAGTACAGGAGGGCACGGTGCGTATCAGAGAAGCTTTGAAAACCAGTTTCATGACTGGCCAGGCTACGGTGTGAAAGTTCTGTTTGTTTCTCCTTGATGAACCCCCACTCCCCTTGGTTCACTCTACATCCCTGTAAGCTAACCACCCTCCCCTCCCCCCTTCGATCACCGCTTGCAGAGGCAATAAAGTCATTGTTGCTTCACATTGATGCATTCTTTATTAATTCATCACACAAATAGGGGGATAACTGCCAAGATAGCCTGGGAGGGGTGGGGGAGGAGGGAAGCACGGGGTGGGGTGGGGGAGGAGGGAAGGACAAGGCCACACTGCACTTTAAAACTTATTGAAGTCAGCTTTCTGTTGCTTGGGCAGTCCTCTGGGGTGGAGTGGTTGGGTGCCCGGAGGCCCCTCCACCCTGTTCTTGGACGTCTGGGTGAGGAGACTATGGAACTTGGGGAGGAGGGCGGTTGGTTACACAGGGGCTGTAGCGGCGGTCTGTGCTCATGCTGCCTTTCCTGAACCTCAACCATACGTTGGAGCATATCAGTTTGTTCCTCCAGTAGCCTCAGCATTGCCTCTTGCCTCCTGACACCAAGCCGATGCCACCTATCATCTTCAGCCCGCCACTTATTATCTTCAGCCCGCCACCTGTCCTTCTGTTCATATTGTGCTTTCCTGGACTCTGAGATTGTCTGCTTCCACGCATTCTGCTGGGCTCTTTCAGTGTGGGAGGACTGCATGAGCTCAAAGAACATTTCATCGCGAGTGCATTTTTTTCGCCTTCTAATCTTCGCTAGCCTCTGGGAAGGAGAAGATAGTGTGAGCATTGAAACATTTGCAGCTGGTGGAGGGAAAAAAAGAGAGAATGGTAGTTAAAAAGACACATTTTAGAGAACAATGGGTAGACTCTTTCATGGTAAACCTTGCTGTTAACATTACATAGCACATGTGCTTTCGTACAAGGTCGCATTTTGCCTCTTATTGAGGGTATGCCGGTTTGGTGTGAGAGATCACTCACGCAGGGCTGGGCAACAGAATTCGGCTTGCAGGCAGCCATGGTAAGACACAGTCTTTTGGCTTCTTTAACCTTCATAACATGTGGGAATGGTTTCAAACAGCAGCGCCCTCATTTCCCATACCAAGCAGCCATTGGGTTGGCCATTTAAAATGGGTTGGCAATTTAAAAGGAGGGTTAACGTGCAGCACAAACCCAACTAACCCCCCCAACACACCCAATTCTCTGGGATGATCGCTTCACCCCTCCCCCCACCGCGTGGCTAACAGTGGGGAACATTTCTGTTCAGCCACAGGCAAACAGCCCAGCAGGAACAGGCACCTCTGAATGTCCCCTTAATAAAATCACCCTATTTCAACCTGGCGACCATGAATGATATCACTTTCCTGAGGATAACACAGAGAGATAAAGAACGGATGTTGTTTGAATGCCAGCAAACACCAGGACCATACGCTGCAATGCTTTGTTATGCAATGATTCCAGACTACGTGCTACTGGCCTGGCGTGGTAAAGTGTCCTACATGGAGGACGGAATAAGGCTGCCCTCCCCAGAAACCTTTTGCAAAGGCTTTGGGAGTACATCCAGGAGAGCTTTATGGAGATGTCCCTGGAGGATTTCCGCTTCATCCCCAGACACGTTAACAGACTTTTCCAGTAGCTGTACTGGCCGCGAATGCCAGGGCAAATTAATTATTAAACACGCTTGCTTTTAAACCATGTCTAATATTTACAAAGGTACACTCACCAGAGGTCCCTTCTCCGCCTGGTGGGTTCGGGAGGCAGCCTTGGGTGGGTTCGGGGGGTACTGCCTCTAGGTCCAGGGTGAGAAACAGTTCCTGGCTGTCGGGGAAAATGGTTTCTCTGCTTGCTTGCTGTGAGCTGTCTTCAACCTCCTCCTCCTCATCTTCCTCATCCCCCAAACCCGCATCCCTGTTGTGTGCTACTCCATTGACGGAGTCAAAGCACAGGGTTGGGGTAGTGGTGGCTGCATCTCCTAGAATGGCATGCAGCTCCTCATAGAAGCGGCATGGGGCTCTGACCCAGAGCGGCCATTTGCCTCTCTGTTTTTTTGGTAGGCTTGCCTCAGCTCCTTAAGTTTCATATGGCACTGCTGCAGGTCCCTGTTATAGCCTCTTTCCTTCATGCCCTTGGAGATTTTTTCAAATGTTTGGGCATTTCATCTTTTGGAACGGAGTTCTGATAGCACGGATTCGTCTCCCCATACAGCGATCAGATACCGTACCTCCCGTTCAGTCCATGCTGGAGCTCTTTTGCAATTCTGGGACTCCATCATGGTCACCTTTGCTGAGGAGATCTGCACTCACCTGCAGATTGCCAGTCTGGCCAAACAGGAAATGAGATTCAAAAGTTCGCGGGCCTTTTCCTGTCTACCTGGCCAGTGCATCTGAGTTGAGAGTGCTGTCCAGAGCGGTCACAACGGAGCACTCTGGGATAGCTCCCGGAGGCCAAAACTGTCAAATTGCGACCACACTACCCCAAATTCGACCCGGTAAGGTCGATTTCAGCGCTAATCCCCTCGTTGGGGGAGGAGGCAGAAATAGATTTTAAGAGCTCTTTAAGTCGAAAAAAACGGCTTCGTTGTGTGGACGGGTGCAGGGTTAAATCGATGTGACGCTGCTAAATTCGACCCAAACTCGTAGTGTAGACCAGGGCTAAGGCAGTGGCGTAGCCAGCTTCTAAGAGGAGGAGGGGGAGCAAACATAAAAAAGGCGCCCCCCCCTTGGCTCCTTCTCTGGCCACGCCCCCTTGGCGCCTCCTCTGGCCGCCCCGCCCCTCCCCCCCCATGGCTCCTCCGGCCCTAGGGTGACCAGACGTCCCGATTTTATCGGGACTGTCCCGATATTTCCTTGTTTGTCCCGCGTCCCGACCAATGTTAGGTCGGGACACTGGACAAACAAGCAAATACTCTGGAGCCCGGAAGTGCCCGCACCCCCCCCCGACTCTGCACCCTCCTTCCCCCATTGGCTCCCTCCCCGAATCCCCACCTCTTCCTCCCTCCGGCGCTTGTGGAGGGAGGCCCGGGAGACACAGGGAAAGCGCCGGGCCAGGGTGAGTGAGAATCCAGCCTGGCCCCGTGTGCAGGCAGGACTCAGTCGGGCGGTAGGGAGAGTAGGGGGGTGGCCCCCGGGGCCAGGTGCCCGCTGTTCTCCCCCCCGGGCAGCAGGACTCGGGAGCAGCCGCTGCTGCAGCTCCCACTGCCATGGGGGGAGGAAGCGGCCGATGGCCAAGCTCGGCGGCTGCGGCTCTGGTACCCCCGAACCCCTCGAGCCCGGGCCTGCTGCGGGGACCCAGCAGCGCACACGCTGCGCCCAGCCACTGGCCAGTCACGTCTGGGCTGCTGCCGAGCTGGTGCTATCCCGCGGCGGCCCCGGAGTGGGGGTAGCAGGCCCCAGCCCCCCGTCCCACTCGGGTCCCGCAGGGGAACGAACGGGGCTGGGCTGCCGATGCCTCCGCCCCGGGGCCGCCGCGGGATAGCACCAGCTGGACAGCAACCCAGACGCGACTGGCCAGGGGCTGGGCGCAGTGTGTGCGCTACTGGGTCCCGACAACAGGCCCAGGCTCGGGGGGTTCGGGCCCGGGCTCCAGAGCCGCAGCCGCCGAGCTTGGCCATCGGCTGCTTCCTCCCCCCACGGCAGTGGGAGCTGCAGCAGCGGCTGCTCCCGAGTCCCGCTGCCCGGGGGGGGGGAGAACAGCCGTCACCTGGCCCCGCGGGCCGCCCCCCTACTCTCCCTACCGCCCGACTGAGTCCTGCCTGCACTCGGGGCCAGGCCGGACTCTCACTCACCCCGGCCCCGCGCTTCCCCTGCGTCTCCCGGGCCTGCCTCCAGTGCTTGTGGAGGGAGGGGGGGGGGGTGCCCCGCCCCCCCCCCCGCATCCCGATATTTGACTTGGGTGATCTGGTCACCCTATCGGGCCCTGCCGTGCCCCCCCCGTGCCCCGCCCCCTCGCTCCTCCCGCCGCCATGCCGTGCCCCCCCCCGCTCCTCTGGCCGCGTCCGCCGCCCCCCCATGGCTGCCGGCCGCGCTGCAGGCCGCCAGCCTGCGCCCCCACTTGCTCCTCCGGCCGCGGCTGCCGGGCCGCGCTGCGGGCCGCATGCCGCACCTCCCCACCCACTCCTCCGGTCATTTTGGAAAGGCAGGAGAAGCAGCTGCTTCCCCTGCACCCTGCTAGCTACGCTACTGGGCTAAGGGTATGTCTACACTAAAGACTCTATTGGCGTAGCTATGCCTGCATAGCCCTCTAGTGTAGACGCAGCAGGAACACCAGTCCCCCCCCCCCCCCAAACAATGCTAGCTATGCTGACAGGAAGCCCTCTGCTGTCAGAGGTGAGTCTACACTGGGGGTCATGGCAGCATAGCTACGTCAGTTTGGGGCAGGGGTCATAGCTATGTCTTGATATAACTTTTCAGTGTTGATCAGACCTCAGTCAGTAGGTGGCAGAGTAGTGCAGTTGTGACTTTACTAAACATGTAGCTTGGGGAATGGTTTGTGTTATTTTAGTTGTGATCTAGCAGTTTCATGTCCCTGGCCCGGTTTAACATTGCTGGGTTTTAGCTTTTTTACTCTGAAAGTTTGTACGATTCCAGCAGAAGTGAACAGAGGGAGCTTTTAAAAGCAATTTAAGGGTGAACAATGGGATGAGCAGAGAAGCGGGCTGGACGGACCTCATAACTTTGGCAGGTCTGTCACACATTCCTGCATCTGCAGGGAACTGTCACCTGTTGGTTGGTGTGTATGGCCGTGTGTGCAAGAGACACATGCAAAGACTCCCCCTCAAGATACCCCAGAGCCCTGACTAACAAACCAGGTGCCAGGAGTTCTCATCTCAGCTCTTCCACTGACCGCTGCACCCTCTGCAACCCACTGAGCAGAAAACCTGAATGGGAGCCATTGAGGCCACGTCTACACTACAAAGTTAAGTCGACTTCATGTAAGTTGACATTGATCCTCCAATTTAAGTAAGTCGATCTTGCATGTCCACACTACGCTCATTGTGTCGGCAGAGTGCATCCTCACTAGCAGGGCTTGCATCGACGCATGGAGCACTGCACTGTAGGTAGCTATCCCACAGTGCATGTAGCTGAGTGGAATTTTGGGTTGGGGTTGCAACAAAACATTGGTGCGGGTGGTTATGGGAACATGGTGTTAGCCTCCCATGATGCACTTACCTCCCTCCCTCCCTCGCAAATCAACGTCAAACAAACCAAGCCTTTTTCGCAAGCCTGGGTTATCTGCGCAGATGCGATAGCATGATAAGTATGGATCCCGCTCAGCTGTACATTGTTGTTGTGAGCATTACAAAGACCTCGTGCCTTATCCTGCAATATTTACACAGCCAGTACAGGAGCCGCCACATGGAACAATGTGATGCCATGCAAGCCGTTCTGCCAGAAGACATAGAACAGAGCAATTCGCAGTTGCTGGCGACAGTCACGCATCACCTTGACATGGTTGAGTGCCATTTCTGGGCCCAGGAAACAAGCACTAACTGTTGGGACCGCATCGTTATGCAGCTATGGGATGACGAGCAGTAGCTGCAGAACTTTCGAATGTGTAAGGCCACTTTCCAGGAACTGTGTGAAGAGCTTTCCCCAGCCCTGAAGTGCAGCAATACTAAAATGAGAGCTGCTCTGACAGTGGAGAAGCGAGTGGCGATGGCTCTGTGGAAGCTTGCAACGCCAGACTGCTACCGGTCAGTGGGGTATCAATTTGGAGTCAGTAAATCTACCGTGGAATCGATCTAAGTTTGCGGGGCCATGAACAGACTTCTGCTAAGAAGGGTAGTGACTCTGGGCAATATGCAGGACATAGTGGATAGTTTTGCTGCAATGGGGTTCCCTAACTGCGGTGGGGCGACAGACAGAACGCATATCACTATCTTGGCACCAGACCACCTTGCCAAAGAGTACATAAACTGAAAGGGGTACTTCTCAATGGTGTTGCAAGTGCTGGTGGATCACAGGGCTGTTTCACTGACATCAACGTGGGATGGTCAGGAAAGGTGTATGATGTGCGCATCTTTAGGAACACAGATCTGTTCAAAAAGCTGCAAGCAGGGACTTTCTTTCCAGATTGCAAAATAACCATTGGTGATGTTGAAATGCCAATCATGATCCTGGGAGGCCCAGCCTACCCCTTGCTTCCATGGCTCATGAAGCTGTACACAGGCAGCCTGGACAGCAGTAAGGACCAGTTCAACCATAGGCTGAGCAAGTGCAGAATGGTGGTGGAATGTGCCTTTGGATGTTTAAAAGGTCGCTAGCGTTGTTTGCTTGCTAGATTAGACCTCAGTGAAAGCAATATTCCCATTCTTATTGCTGCCTGATGTGTGCTCCTATCTTGAAACAAAGGGAGAAAAGTTTCCGCCGTGGTGGGGGGTTGAGGTAGATTGCCTGGCAGCCAATTTTGAGCAGCCAGAAACAAGGGCAATAAGAAGAGCACATTGAGGGGCTCTGCATCTCTGTGAAGCTTTGAAAGCCAGTTTCAGCAATGAGCCAGAGTAATGTGACACTTATCTGTGTTGTTCCTTACCAAACTGTCCCCTCCATTGCATTTTCTTCCCTGTAAACTCCACCCCCACCAACCACTGTGTGTTGAATGAAGAAAGAGCCTTTTCTCCTCAGTCCGTTAAGTTTTGTTGTGCACACAGACACACAGAGACAGCAAAGAAAAGTAAGATAACCTGGGGCAAAAGGGAGGATAACACTGTGGGGTGAGAAACAAGGACAGCTTGCTTACAGCTTGTAACGAAGCGGCCTCTGGCGGGACACAACTGAGAGTATCAATTCAGGACAAATTGCTTAGAGCAGAGCAATCACAGCCCAAGGCTGGGTGTCCTTTATTATTAAGGCACACCAAACCAGCCAAACAGAGAGGACTTGAGTTTTACCCCACTGGCTAACCAGAAGTCATACAAGAAATTCCCTCAGATACTCCAGTTCCCTTGTATCACCACCAGCACCACTCCTTATGGGGATGAATGGTTATGAAAACCAATACCCCAGTAAAAGAAAAAAGGTTCTCCTGATCCCAAAGGACCAAGCCCCAGACCAAGGTCAATATACAGGTCAGATCTTACCCACAAATCACGCTGTTGCCAATCCTTTAGAATCTAAAATCTAAAGGTTTATTCATATAAAGAAAGAAATATAGATGAGAGCTAAAATTGGTCAAAGTAATCAATTACATACAGTAATGGCAAAGTTCTTGGTTCAGGCTTGTAGCGGGGATGGAATAAACTGCAGGCTCAAATCAAGTCTCTGGAATACATCCACAGCTTGGGTGGCTCATTCAGTCCTTTGTTCAGAGCTTCAGTGTAGCAAAGTTCCTCCAGAGATAAGAAGCAGGATTGAAGACAAAATGGAGATGGTGCAGCTGCCTTTTATAGTCCTTTTGCCATGTGGCTTGTGCTTCCTTTGTTCCAAACACAAGCTGCCCAGCACATGGCATGGAAAAACCTTAGAGTTCTGTTCATACGCATGTCCCTGCATGCCTTGCTGAGTCACAAGGTGTATCTGCCTTCTCTCAATAGGTCAATTGTATAGCTGATGATCCTTAATGGGCCATCAAGCAGGCTAGGCAGTGCTGATGCCAAATTGTCTGGGGTGTCACCCAGAAGCATAGCACAAGTTTGAAATACAGACAGTATAGAGCCAATACTTATAACTTGAAATACAAAAATGATACATGCATACAGATAGCATAATCATAATCAGCAAATCATAACCTTTTCACAGTCACCTTACTTGACCTCCTTTGTACCAGATTTGGTGCCATTATATGACCTTGGTTGCAACAATGATCTATACAGTCACAGTTTATATTAATAACTTCACACAGATGCACTGCAACAACAATCAAAGGTGTGGGAATGGGCACCTTCTGGTCCTTGTACCCTCCGCTGGTATTGAGTGCAAGGGATACCAAACTTCCTCCTCCTCCTCCCTCCCACCCCCGCTTGGGAGAGGAGGATGTAGAACTGGACGATGATGGCAGCACATTCGGCATAGGCTGCAGGGGGACTGTAGCATCCAGCTGTCTTTCTTGTACCTCAACCAGATGCTTCAACATGTCTGATTGCTCCTTCATAATCCACAGCATCTCTTCCTCTGTGGCACACTCTTGTTCCCTGCATGCTCTCCCTCCTCCCTGTCCATGTGCAGGTTGTCGGACAGTGTCATCCTCCATGCTGTGAGCTCCGTCTTGTCACTCTTGGAAGCACGCACTAACTCACTGAACATGTCCTCCCAAGTCTTCTTTTTCCGCCTTCTAATCTGGGAAAGTCTCTGACCCAGTGTGGAAGATGTGCCGACGGACAAGGTTTCAGCTGCAAGGAATGCAAAGCACAAGGGTAGCATTGGCAGTGCATAAATTGTTTCTGGTGCAAGGGTTAATTTTTTTTATTAAAAAAACACCCCTCAATATACACTGCAAGCCACAATGTAATCACAACCGCTGGCTATTGCAAGAGTTGGTTTGCTGCTCCAGCCATGGTGAGTAAGGCCACGAGGCTGCAGCTTTTGTGAAGACATCCTTGAGATCACTGGTTGGAACTTGAGAAGGCACCAGTGTAAAGCCCCCTCCAAACAGTTTGTTTTTTTACAAAATTGGCACCAGGTTGGGGTGGAAAGGAGACAAACAGGAAGCTGTCACCCCTCCCCACTTTTTTCCCCAATGCTGCTTGCAATACATGGTGATCCCTTCCAACCACAGCCATGCCATGTTTGGGAAAGCGTGGTTGTGTGACCCAGATTTCACCAAACAGGAGGCAGATTACTTTTCAAATTGCTTGTGAACTTCTCCCGTTTCCCCTAGGTGACCCTATGTGATATCACTCTCCTGAGGGTAACAGAGGCAGCAAGGGAGCAGATGCTGCAAGCGTCTGGGTACAGACCTGATCCTTACACTGCAATGCTGTGTGCCGCAATGATGCCAGCAGAGTTAATACTGGAGTGGCGTGGGAAAGTGTCCTACCATGGTGGACGAAATAAGGCAGCCCTTTCCAGAAACCTTCTGCAAAGGATTGCAGAGTACCTCCATGAAACTTCCTAGAAATCTCCATGGAGGATTCCCGGGCCATTCCCATGCACATAAACAGTCTTTTTTAAAGAGCACCCTCTGCGTACCTGGAGTGGCCACTGATACCCACTACACCTACTTTTTTGTTCAGATTAAACATAAAAAATAATAGCATGTAACCCCTACAGTTTGACTGGAAATATGCAGTGGTGAGCTGGAGCCGGTTCCCACCGGTTCACAAGAACCGGTTGTTAAATTTAGAAGCCAGTATAGAATCGGCTGTTAAAGGGGCAGGCGGGTGGGCAAACAACTCCGGTCCGTGGGCCACATCCGGCCCGCGGGACCGTCCTGTTTCCAGCCCGCCTGAGCTCCCAGCTGGGGAGGCTCCCCTGGCCCCTCCCCCGCTCCCCCCTCACAGAGCTGCAGCATGCCACGCCGCCGGTGCCAGCGCTCTGGGCAGCTCTGCAGCTCCTGCAGCTTTGAGCGGCAAGGTAAGGGGAGGGGGCAGGCTGCGAGCTCCAGCGGGTTGCGTGGCGTCCTTACATGCTGGGAGGAGGGGTTGGATAAGGCAGGGGCAGGGCAGAGAGCGGTTGGAGGGGGCGGAGGTTCTGGGGGGGTGGTCAGGGGATGGGGAATGGGGGGGTTCGGGTAGGCATGAGTTCCGGGGGTCTGTCAGAGTGGTGGTGGATGGGGTCGGGGGAGTCAGGGGACAGGGAGTGGGGCAAGTTGGGGAGGGGGTGGGGAGGGGTCCTGGGGGGCAGTTAGGGTGGGGGGTCTCGGGAGGGGGTGGTCAGGGGACAAGGAGCGGTGGGGGGGCTCATGGGTTGCTTGCGGCCCTTGTGGGTTCTGAGGGGAGCAGTCGGGGGCAGGACATGGGTGGGGTTCGGATGGGGGGGACAGGCTGTTTTGGAAGGCACAGCCTTCCCTACCTGGCCCCCGATACAATTTTGCAACCCCGATATGCAGGGCCGGCTTTAGGAGGTGAGGGGCCCAATTTGAACAGTTTTGATGGGGCCCCAGCAGGGATTACTAAAAAAATACATGTAATAAAACACGTGGGGCCTGTACTCACCGGGCAGCGCTCCGAGTCTTCGGTGACGGGTCCTTCACTTGCTCCGGGTCTTCGGCGGCAGGTCCTTCAGTGCCGCCGAAGACCCGGTAGGGAACTGGTTGTTAAGATTTTGGCAGCTCATCACTGGAAATATGTACTCACCAGAGGTGCCTTCCCCGGCATCACACTGTGCCGCCAACTGGTCCTGTGAAGGGATGGGCTCCGGGGTTAAAAATAGTTCTTGGCTGTAAGAGAGAATGGATCCTCCGCTTGCTTGCCTCACATTCTCCTCCTCTTCCTCATCAACAATGTCCTCCTCATTGTTGCTCGAGGTCGCCCAGGGCTCCTGGGAGGTATCCACAGAGCGTTTTGGGGTAGGGGTGGGGTCACCGCCTAGAATCGCATGCAGCTCCTCATAAAAGTGGCATGTCTGTGGGGCAGAACCAGAGCAATTGTTCACCTCCCTTGTCTTCTGGTACGCTTGCCGAAGCTCCTTCATTTTCACGTGGCACTGCTGTGTGTCCCTGGTGTAGCCCTTCTCCCCCATGCCCCGCACGATCTTACATAGATGTCAGAGTTTCTTCTGCTGGATCGGAGCTCTGTCTGCACAGACTTCTCCCCACACAGCAATAAGATCCACATCCTCCTCTGTACTTCATGCTGGAGCACGTTTGCGGCCTTGAGTCACCATGACCAGCTGTGCTGGTGAGCTCTCCATGCTGATCAAACAGGAAATGAAAATTCAAAAGTTCCCGGGGCTTTAACAGAAGAGCAGCTGTTTTCTGTGTAGCTGGCTGACATGCAGTGAAGTTCAAAGTGCTCTCCAGAGCAGTCACAGCAGAGCACTGTGGGACACCTCCTGGAGGCCAATTCATTCGAATTACACAACGCAGTGTCTACACTATCCCCATGTTGACCTGTGGATGTCGACTGAAGTGCTATACCTCTCGCGGAGGTGGAGTACAGAAGTCGACTTTACAGCCCACTTAGGTCGGCAGAAGAGACTCAGTAGCGTAGATACATGTATTATTAGATTGACTTAACATGGCTTATGTCGACCTAAGTTTGTAGTGTAGACCAGGCTTGAGTCATCAGATGTGTAGCTATGTGTTCAGACATAAGAGCAAAAGAATGGCCATATTGGGTCAGACCAAAGGACCATCTAGTCCAGGATCCTGTTTTCCAACAGTGGCCAATGCCAGGTGCCCCAGAGGGAATGAACAGAACAGGCAATCATCAAGTGATTCATCCCCTGTTGCCCATTCCCAGCTTCTGGCAAATAGAGGCTAGGGAAACCATTTCTGCCCATCCTGGCTAATAGCTAGGGCCCTACCAAATTCACGCCCATGAAAAACGGGTCACAGACCATGAAATCTGGTCTTTTGTGTGCTTCTATCTTATACTATACAGATTTCATAGGGGAGACCAGCGTTTCTCAAATTGGGGGTCCTGATCCAAAATGGAGTTGCAGGGGTGCTGAAAATTATTTTAGGGGAGTCGTGGTATTGCCACCCTTACTGTGGCACTGCCTTCAGAGCTGGGTGGCCAGAGAGGAGTGGCTGTTGGCCAGGTGCCCAGCTCTGAAGGCATTTCCCTGCCAGTAGCAGCACAGAAGTAACGGCAGAAATACCATACCATGCCATCCTTACTTCTGCACTGCTGCTGGTGACAGCTATGCCTTCAGAGCTGGGCTCCCAGGCAGCAACCACTGCTCTCCAGTGCCCAGCTCTGAAGGCAACGCCGCCACCACCAGCAGCACAAAAGTAAGGGTACCAGTACCGCAACCCCCCCCCCCCCCGAATAATCTTGCGACACCCCCCCACACACACACACACAACTCCTTTTTGGTTCAGGACCCCTACAATTACAACACTATGACATTTCATTTTTAAATAGCTGAAATCATGAAATTTTTCTACCACTCTGAAATCTGATAAAAATCCTATGAAAGTGAAATTGACCAAAATGGACCGTGAATTTGGAAGGGCCCTACTAATAGCCATTGATGGACCTGTCCTTCATGAATTTATCTAGTTCTTTTTTGAACCCTGTTATAGTCTTGGCCTTCACAACTTCCTCCACACCAGTCATGATTTTATAGACATCTATCTTATCCCCCCCTTAGTCGTCTCTTTTCTAAGCTGAAAAGTCCCAATCTTATTAACCTCTCCTCATATGGAAGCCGTTTCATATCCCTACTCATTTTTGTTGCCCTTTTCTGAACCTTTTCCAATTTTAAAATATCTTTTTTGCGATGGGGTGACCACATCTTCATGCAGTATCAAGGGTCAATATGCAAAGTCCTCCACTTCGGAAGGAACAATCAGTTCCACACATACAAAATGGGAAATGACTGCCTAGGACAGAGTACTGCGGAAAGGGATTTGGGGGTCATAGTGGACCACAAACTAAATATGAGTGAACCGTGTAACACTGTTGCAAAAAAAGCAAACACTATTCTGGGATGTATTAGCAGGAGTGTTGTAAATAAGACACGAGAAGTAATTCTTCTGCTCTAATCTGCCTCAACTGGAGTATTGTGTCCAGTTCTGGGTGACACATTTCAGGAAAGATGTGGACAAACTGGAGAAAGTCCAGAGAAGAGCAACAAAAATGATTAAAGGTCTAGAAAACATTACCTATGAGGGAAGATTGAAAAAAATAGGTTTGTTTAGTTTAGAAAAGAGAAGACTGAGAGGGGACATGATAACTGTGTTCAAGTACGTAAAAGGTTGTTACAAGGAGGAGGGAGAAAAATTGTTCTTAACCGCTGAGGATAGGACAAGAAGCCATGGGCTTAAATTGCAGCAAGGGCGGTTTAGGTTGGACATTAGGAAAAACTTCCTGTCAGGGTGGTTAAGCACTGGAATAAATTGCCTAAGGAGGTTGTGGAATCTCCATCATTGGAGATTTTAAAGAGCAGGTTGGACAAACACCTGTCAGGGATGGTCTAGATAATACTTAGTCCTGCCATGAGTGCAGGGGACTGGACTAGATGACCTCTCGAGGTCCCTTCCAGTCCTATGATTCTATATTTTCTGTATTATTATCTATCCCTTTCCTAATGATTCCCAACATTCTGTTCACTTTTTTGACTGCCACTGCCCATGGAGTGGATGTTTTCAGAGAACTATCCACAATGACTTCAAGATCTCTTTCTTGAGTGGTAACAGCTAATTGAGACCCCATCATTTTATTTGTATAGTTGGGATTATGTTTTCCAATGTGCATTACTTTGCATTTATCAACATTAAATTTCATCTGCCATTTTGTTGTCCAGTCACCCAGTTTTGAGAGTCTCCTTTTGTAACTCTTCACAGTCTGCTTGAGACTTAACTATCTTGAGTAGATTTGTATCATCTGCAAATTTTTCCACCTCACTGTTTCCCCCTTTTCCAGATCATTTATGAATATGTTGAATAGGACTGGCCCCAGTACAGACCCCTGGGGGACACCGCTATTTACCTCTCTCCATTCTGAAAACTGACCATTTATTCCTACCCTTTGTTTCCTATCTTTTAACCAGTTATTGATCCATGAGAGGACCTTCCCTCTTATCCCGTGACAGCTTACTTTGCTTAAGAGCCTTTGGTGAGGGACCTTGTCAAAGGTTTTCTGAAAATCTAAGTACACTATATCCACTGGATCCCCCTTGTCCACATGCTTGTTGATCCCCTCAAAGAATTCTAGTAGATTGGTGAGGCATGATTTCCCTTTACAAAAACCATGTTGACTCTTCCTCAACAAATTATGTTCATTTATGTGTCTGACAATTCTGTTGTTTACTATAGTTTCAACCAATTTGCCCGGTACTGAAGTCAGGTTTACTGGCCTGTAATTGCTGGGATAATCTCTGAACCCCTTTTTAAAAATTGGCATCCCATTAGCTATCCTCCAGTCATTTGGTACAGAAGCTGCTACAAATCACAGTTAGTAGTTCTGCAATTTCACATTTGAGTTCCTTCAGAACTCTTGGGTGAATACCATCTGGTCCTCGTGATTTATTACTGTTTAATTTACCAATTTATTCCAAAACCTTCTCTAATGACACCTCAATCTGGGACAGTTCCTCAGAGTTATCACCTAAAAAGAATGGCTCAGGTTTGGGAATCTCCCTCAGATCCTCAGCCATGAAGACTGATGCAAAGAATTAATTTAGTTTCTCCATAATCGCCTTATTGTCCTTGAGCGCTCCTTTAGCATCTTCATCGTCCAGAAGCCCCACTGTTTTTTTTAGCAGGCTTCCTGCTTCTGATATACTTAAAAAAATGTTTGCTATTATTTTTTGAGTCTTTGGCTAGCTGTTCTTCATATTCTTTTATGGCCTTCCTAATTATATTTTTACACATTTGCCAGAGTTTATGCTCCTTTCTATTTTCCTCCCTAGGATTTAACTTCCACTTTTTAAAGGATGACTTTTTGCCTCTCACTGCTTCTTTTACTTCGTTGTTTAGCCATGGTGGCACTTTTTTGGTTCTCTTACTGTGTTTTTTAATTCATAGAATCTTAGAATCTTAGAATTAGGTTGGAAGAGACTTCAGGAGGTCATCTAGTCCAATCCCCTGCTCAAAGCAGGACCAACTCCAACTAAATCATCCTAGCCAAGGCTTTGTCAAGCCGGGCCTTAAAAACCTCTGAGGATGGAGATTCCACAACCTCCCTAGGTAACCCATTCCAGTGCTTCACCACCCTCCTAGTGAAATAGTGTTTCCTAATATCCAAACTAGACCTCCCCCACTGCAACTTGTGACCATTGCTTCTTGTTCTGTCATCTGCCACCACTGAGAACAGCCTAACTCCAACCTCTTTGGAACCACCCTTCAGGTAGTTGAAGGCTGTTATTAAATCCCTCCTCACTCTTCTCTTCTGCAGACTAAATAAGCCCAGTTCCCTCAGCCTCTCCTTGTAAGTCATGTGCCCCAGCCCCCTAATCATTTTCGTTGCCCTCTGCTGGACTCTCTCCAATTTGTCCACATCCCTTTGGTAGTGGGGGGACCAAAACTGGACACAATATTCCAGAGGTGGCCTCACCAGTGCCGAATAGAGGGGAATAATCACTTCCCACGATCTTCTGGCAATGCTCCTACTAATGCAGCCCAATATGCCATTGGCCTTCTTGGCAACGATGGCACACTGTTGACTCATATCCAGCTTCTCATCCGCTGTAATCCCCAGGTCCTTTTCTGCAGAACTGCTGCTTAGCCAGTCGGTCCCCAGCCTGTAGCAGTGCATGGGATTCTTTTTTCCTACGTGCAGGACTCTGCACTTGTCCTTGTTGAACCTCATCGGATTTCTTTTGGCCCAATCCTCCAATTTGTCTAGGTCACTCTGGACCCCATCCCTACTCTCTAGCTTATCTACCTCTCCCTCCAGTTTAGTGTCATCTGCGAACTTGCTGAGGGTGCAATTAATCCCATCATCAATAAAGATGTTGAACAAAACTGGCCCCAGCACTGACCCCTGGGGCACTCCGCTTGATACCGGCTGCCAACTAGACATCGAGCCGTTGATCACTACCCATTGAGCCTGACAATCTAGCCAGCTTTCTATCCACCTAATAGTCCATTCATCCAATCCATACTTTTTTAGCTTGCTGGCAAGAATACTGTGGGAGACCGTATCAAAAGCTTTGCTAAAGTCAAGATACATTACATCCACCGCTTTCCCCATATCCACAGAGCCAGTTATCTCATCATAGAAGGCAATCAGGTTGGTCAGGCATGACTTGCCCTTGCTGAATCCATGTTGAATGTTCCTGATCACCTTCCTCTCCTCCAAGTGCTTCAAAATGGATTCCTTGAGGACCTGCTTCATGATTTTGCCGGGGACTGAAGTGAGGCTGACCAGTCTGTAGTTCTCCCGGTTCTCTTTCTTCCCTTTTTTAAAGATGGGCACTATATTTGCCTTTCTCCAATCATCCGGGACCTCCCCTGATCGCCATGAATTTTCAAATTTCAAAATTTTCAATAATGGCCAATGGCTCTGCAATCACATCAGCCAACTCCCTCAGCACGCTTGGATGCATTAGATCTGGACCCATGGACTTGTGCACGTCCAGCTTTTCTAAATTGTTCTTAACTAAATAGGACTAAATAGTCCTTAATTTGGGGTATACATTTAAGTTGAGTCTCTATTATGGTAGAAGTATGCTGGGCTCAGGGTGGGAGTGGGGTAAAAGGCTGCAGGGTATGAGCTCTGGAGAGGTCTAGGACTGCAGCCTTAGGAACTGGAGCACAGCACAGTAACCAGGGCAGAAGGAACTCTTACAACTCTGGTTACTGGACTAGTCTGGGCTGTGCTAGGTCCTGTCAGAACATAACAACGGCCATACTGGGTCAGACCAAAGGTCCGTCAGAGAATTAGGCATTAAGTGGTTTGGTGAGGCTAGGGGACTGGAGATGTGGGAACCGCATACAGGCCAGCCAGGGGACTGCGGACATCAGCACAAGCCCCACTGCTTTCCAATGTAACCGCCCAGCTCGCGCTGTCACTGGGAGTTTGGCCTTTCAGCTCTTTCCCGCCAACTGAAGTTCTGATTGAAGGGGCCACATTCCTTGCAGCCATTCACTTCTGTTAGCAAAGGACACACGGGAACTAGCTGTAGAACCTGCCCAGGGAGGAACAAGCTGCAGTTGCAGGGGAGATTGGGGAAGCCTACTGCAGCTGCCCAGGTTGGACAATCACAGTTTCACACACAGTGTTTGGTGCCAGTGATCTCTGCTGTGCAATGAAAGCAGCGGCTTAGGGCTTGTTCCTCCGGAGAGGGAACAGCTCAGTGCTGGGGTTGGTCCAAAGCTGTGGGGTGCTCAAGGTGTCCCTTCTCCTGTGATTGGAATGTGCCTTTCCTAAGGCTCAGGGGACTACTTGTGTTCATTGTGTCTCTGAGGCTTGCACCATCCCACAGATCCTCCCCAGCTGCTGAGCAAGTGCCCAGACAATGCACACGTCCAGCACCTGCAGAGGGGCATGTGCAGAGCAGGTGGGGAGGAGCTCAGTGCTATGACTGCAGCGCGTCTGGTGAAGACACTCCATACTGACAGGAGATGCCCATCGTCAGCATAATAACTCCCCCTCTGCAAGAGGCGGTAGCTATGTCGGCAAGAGAAGCTCTCTGGCCAACATATCACTGTCCACACCGTGTAACTTACATCGCTTGGAGGGGCGGGGAGGGGTTTATTGTCCACAGGCCACAGAACTTCCCTAAAACAATTCCTGCAGCAGAAAAACAGCCCATCTGGATTTGAAGTGGTCAGTGATGGAGAAGCCACCACGATCTCTGATAAATTGTTCCCATGGCTAATTGCTCCACTGTTAAAATGTGCACCTTACTGCCAGTCTGAACAGTGGCTCGTTGTTTTGCCATTTCACACTGGAGAGAACGTCACCCTCTACTGTGGCTAGGGACTTCACTAGACCAGCTCCTACTGCAGCTGTAACCCATAGGAACTAACCCTGTCAATAACAGCTCTGCTCTGCCATGGCCTCTCCCAGGTCAGGCCCCCAAGGGCATTGCTAGTGCTAAGAAGTGCACTACTAGTAACACGTAGTCTGTGCAGAACTCTTTGCTGGTCTCAGCGTGTTTTGCAAAGGTGGATCGGTGTCACCATCGCCCTCTCAAGAGGGAAACTGAGCCCCACTTGCCCAGAAGAGAGAGCCTGGAAGAGAACCCAGGCCTTGAGCCCTAAGTGTGCCGTAGGCAGGATGCCACAATTTGGTTTACAGAAGCAACCTCGGGAGTAGGCTGTGAATCCAGAGCCCAAGTCACACTCACCAGCATGGTGCCCACGTCCCCAAAACCAGAGCTCCATGTGGATTGAAAAGCTGGGGGGGAGGTCACACACCAATGGGTTCTTTTCCCTTTGCCCCTCAGTTTGGATCTCCCTAGGCCCCTGGGCCCCATGTCCAGTGCTCGCTGGGGAGGGAGGTGTGTGCAGCCCCACTGCGAGGCCTAGTGGGCAACTGCTTGTCAATCTTTCATTCCAACCAATCAGCAGAATATGGGCGGCCGGGGGGGGGGGGGGGGGGAGAGAGGAGGTGTTAATCTGGGCATAAGTGTTTAACTAAAGACCAAAGGGAACAATCTCCCCGGGGAAGGAAGGAGGGGAAGAAGGGAGCTCTCTAGCACCCAGGGCTCAATCTCTTGTTCAGGGCAGCAGGGGCAGGGAGCGTTCAGTGGGCAGACAGGGACATGGGAACTGAATCCAGCTGAAGTAACTCCACGTTGGATTTCCTGTTGTTTGCATCCAAAGGGAAAAACAGCATAGATAAAAACAAAGCCCAGCCGCACTGGGAATCCCATCACCCTGCTATTTATTCCTTCGCAATCTAATTAAAGCAGCAGGAAATTAGCTTTCCTGGAGCTACTGCAGGAGGATGCCAACGACTCTGCGTGAGTGGCTTTTTAAAAAGAAATGGCAAGAAGGGCCAGGGCGCATGTGGGGTGGGGGATCAGGCCCCCGGGAACATGCTGTCTCTACTGGCTTGATTTAAAACCAGGTCCAGGATGGGAATTTCCCCAATGCTGACCACAAGGAAGCCCCATCCCTTGCTGCCACTAAGGTGCAAAACAGAGCAGGCCAAAGCCTATAGTTAGGGCCCTACCAAATTCACAGTCCATTTTGGTCAATTTCACAGTCATAGGATTTTAAAAATTATAAATTTCATGATTTCAGATATTTAAATCTGAAATTTCAAGGTATTGTAACTGTAGGGGCCTGAACCAAAAAGGAGTTTGGGGGAGTTGCAAGGTTATTGTGTGTGTGTGTGGGGGGGGTGCAGTACTGCTACCCTTACTTCTGCACTGCTTGCTGCATTCAAAACTGAGCAGCTGGAGAGCGGTGGCTGCTGGCCTGGAGCCCAGCTCTGAAGGCAGAGCTGCTGCCTTCAGCAGCGCAGAAGTAAGGATGGCATGCTATGGTGTTGCCACCCCTATTTCTGTGCTGTTGCCTTCAGAGCTGGGCCCTCAGTTAGCAGCCGCCGCTCTCCGGCCACCCAGCTCTGAAGGCAGCAGCTCAGAAGTAAGGATGGCATGCTATGGTATTGCCACTGTTACTTCTGTGCTGCTGCCTTCAGAGCTGGGTGCCCTGCCAGCAGCTGCCGCTCTCCAGCTGCCCAGCTCTGAAGACAATGCAGAAGTAAGGGTGGCAATATCACGACCCCTCTAAGATAGCCTTGCAGCCCTCCCTGCAACTCTCTTTTGGGTCAGGATCCCTAGTTTGAGAAACACTGGTGTCCCCCATGAAATCTGTATGGTATATGGTAAAAGCACACAAAAGACCAGATTTCACAGTCTATGACACGTTTTTCATGGCCGTGAATTTGGTAGGGCCCTAACTATAGGGTCAAGTGCTTCTTGGGATCGGCACAGCCAGGGCCTGCTGCAGCCTGAGAGCGGGGGGGCGCAGTGAAAGGGGAAGGTCTCTCTCCCCTTGCCTAGCTTCTGGCAGGTTCCAGGTGGTCCTGCAGCAGCTTCACTGGCAGGGAGCGACCCCGCTGGTAAGTCAGGCCAGGCATGGAGGAGGCTCACACTGCGCCCCCATTGCATCAGCTGATGGCAGGGGGGACCTAGCACCCGAGAATCAGGCCCCACTGCTACAGGGAGGCTGTGTTCAAACAGCAGGCCCCAAGCATGGCCAGTGAGGCAGCTGGCACTAAACGCTACCCCTCCCCCCCCCCGTTGGAGAAACAAGGTGGGGATAGCTTTTATGGGACCAATTTCTGCTGGGGGAAGAGAAACGTAAGCTGAAAATCAAAGATATGCCTCCCCCACCTTGTCTCTCTAATGTCCTGGGACTGACACGGCTACATCACTGCAAACCCCTGGTATTGGCAGAGAGGCTGAGAAGTGGGTTCCCCTCTTGTCCCTACGGATGGTCCCACAGCTTAGCGGGAGCATGAGGCTGGAGCCCAGTAACCTGCAGTGGAGGTGCAATGGGGATTCATAGATTTTAAGGCCAAACGGGACCATTCTGACCATCTGCTCTGACCTCCTGTGTAACGCCAGCCAGATGATCCACCCAGTGATTCCTGCACCCGGCCCAGAGCTGGGGAGGAGCGGAGGAAGTGTCCATCAGGGTGGGTAGGAATGACAGGGGTGAAGGAGCAATGCAGGCCCTGCTTACCCTGCAGCTGGCCCTGCCTCCACATCAGCTGTAGTGAAAGGGGAGTGCACTGCACAGGATGCAGGGATTGCTGCGCCTGGTGCTATGGATCGAGGACACCAGGCAGCACCTTTTGCCAGCCCAATCCCCCTTGAAAAACACACCACCAAGCGGTCTGTCCCTGCGGTGCCTTGCCAAGCTGCATTGACCAAGCTGAGCCATTTAACACTCCCAGCTGGCTTCCCCCAACTCTGTTGCTGCAACGCAAAGACACTGCAAAAAGCAACCACCGATGGGCTCCTAGTACCCAGGGATAAATCAAAGGCTCTTGCCCCTATGTTTCTATGTCCTTCATACTGTATGTGAATGAATGAACATGCATGTACACCCCAAACCAAATCCATGTACAAGCCAAAACCACCGGACAGACATACAGGGGGACAGATGCACTGACTAGATAACCATCATTAAAAGCAGCTGCAGTGGCAGGGACTCCTGTTTCTGTATGTTTAAGGGAGCGCCTAGAGCAGAGGTGGCGACTTTCAGCAGGAGAAGGCAGGCATGGGGGGGAACTTGGCTTTCTCCAGGGTCATACGTCTAGACCAGCTGGAGCTAGCATTTCACAGCTTGGTAACCACATAGTCTTGTTTTGCATCTAGTTATTGAAGTTTGCTTCCATCTTCCCCGTGGAACAGACGTGGGGACTGCAGGGTTGGCAGGGCTTTGCCATGCATGGCCCTGTCTTCCTGCCTCCAATACCAGACCCACAATCCTTGCAGCTTGGCTCCCTCTCTTTGGCGCAGGTAATGTGCAAACAGCACATGTGCCTCGCTTTAGCCACCCCATGGAGGGCTCACGAGTACAGCACATCTCTCTGTGCCAGGCAGAAAATAGGTTCAGCCAACGGTAATGCTAATGCTGGCAAGCGCTTTGCACAGGTCTTTAGAGGACATTAGCAAGGCTGCTTTAGGCTTCAGGGCAGCTGCATCTTGCGAGCTGCCCCACCTGAGAACTCAGAGCCAGGCCCAAACCCCAGCTCCCAGGGCTGCAGCTCATGGCCATTTCAAACAGGGTTAAAAAGTTAACCTTTTCTTTCCAGTCGCTCTCCTCACACACACTGCCACCTTTAAATGTAACCGCAGGATCTGCTCCCTCCCAGCCTAGCTTTTCCTGCCCTGATGTCATGACCACAGCTTTGACACCTCACACTGATTTCCACAGCAGCACACTGACTGACATCAAGCAACCCGATATTATGACTTCAGATTTGGGGGGGGGGGTGCATGGGGGACAGCCTTCGCTGTCTCACTTCTATTCAAGGAGAGCAAAGGAAACCCCAGAGACAATCAATCCTCTTCCCCCCGCTCCAGGCTGCCTTTCCCCATGTTTGCTTCATGCTAGTTATTCCCTTATGGATTCCAGGATTCGTTGGGGTTTCTTTTTTTTAGTGGGAGAGGAGGAGGAGGAGCTTCTAAACCAATAGACTACCAACTAATGACAACTCAGCAGGACAAAGCTGACTGCTTGGACCACCCTGCTGCAGCCCAGGGGCAGGAGGCACTAACAGCTTTATACACAGTGCAAAAACCACTCTCCAGCTGGGCTGGGATTTGTTTTTAAAGGGACACGACTAATTTTAAACATTGTTTCTCGCTGTTCTGTTTCTAATAATCCCACAGAATCCCCCTGGGGGTACGTGTTTTCCATCTGAATTTCTGTCTTTCCAGTTTCACAATTTGTTTTCCATCTGCCGATTCCTAGAGCAAAGGAGCGAGGTTGATGGCAGGTTCTGCTACGAGTTGTTCATCTGCCCTAGGAGAGAGACCTCTGTGCGTTTTCCTTGAGGGTGGGTGTGTGTGAAGGGGACTGCTCAGAGCTGCGGGGCGTGGCGGGGGACAGCGCAGGATCTCACTCTTCATAGAACAGGAAGCACGTTTTAAGTGAAGTTGAGTTATATTTGCACCACTTCCGACATTCTCCCTTCCCCGCCTTCATCACCTTCCTCAAAAAATAACCTCCTACCTGGGAGGCTTTTATAGGGGAATGCCCCACCTACAACTCATTCACTCCCAGGTTTCCAAGCAAGCACTGCACAGCCCTGCACAAAGAGCTGGGGCTTCCAGAGCAGGGGTTCTAGATGCTAGTATTGGTGAGCTGCACGGCCATTCACATCTGTTTGCACTGTATTTTGTCAGCAAATGTTCCTCCTGGCACTGGGCCCAATTCATAAATTTTCAGATCTGGAGTCAAACCCTCCTGCATTTCAGGGTGGCTGAAGCTGGCGTGGCTGGCTGGCACTCTGCTGTGGCTCCTGCATTCAGCACAGCTGGGGAACCCAGTCCAGAGACCACCACACTTCACATGCTGCTGGAATCACCTGGAAGAGCAGAGCCCGTCTCCAGAGAGGCCACTCTAGCAGTGCCAGTTGATTGGCAAACAGGACCTATGGTGAACGCAAGGTACTTTCTGCAGCATGGCAGATGTTTATCAGCTGGATCCACTGCTCCAGCTTCTGGTGGTGATTATACAGTAACTGCCTGTTCAGGGGATGTGCCCCAGCTATCAGCAACAGAAATAAACGGCCTCCTGGGGCTCGCTGGCAGCTTAGCTTGTATCTTGGCCCCCAGCCAGGGTCTGAGTGCAAGCTGCCTGTTGGTTTTCTGGCTGCAGGAGGTTTAGGCTGTGGTGACAAGGCACTAGCTGTGAACAGAGCACCAAGGAGGGCCATGTTGGCAGCTCATCAGGAGCCAGAGGGCTGCACTGAAATCCCAGTGAGTCAAAACCACATCCACTGACAAAAGCACTGGGTGCTCAGCCTGCACTTAGCTGTACCCTTGTCAGTGCAAGTGTTCCTAGAGGAGGTGGCTTCTGGCAGGTGAAGCCAACCTCCGGAGGCCAAACCCTTGGAACAAAGGGTTAACTGTGGTGTCCGGCTCCCCCAGCAGAGTGCAGAAATCTGGATAACGAGCTCCAGTAAGCCACTTTCCTCCTCCGGCAACTACAGACCAATCAAGCCCCTTTCCCCAGCGACAGAGAGCAGATGCTGGGGCCAATTCCACACAGGGGTAGCCTGGATCACTGAGAGCTAGCAGTGCCCCGGTTAGGCTGCCTGGGAGCCCCAGTCACAGACCAGGACCCCACTCTGCTAGGTGCTGAACAGACCCAAAGCAAAAAAGACAGTCCCTGCCCCATAGATCTTACAACGCACGTATAGGACAACAGATGGCTACAGACAAAGGGGGAGTCCAAGGGCACAGGGAGCTGATACTGTGCAGGGTGATAGGCAGCTTGCAAGGACACGGGACACAGCAGAAATATTTCAACTCTTTTATTTGTTTAAAAACACGTTTGTGGCTTCCTCCCCAGATAAGGGTGCAGCCAGGATTACAGGCCCTGTGCCTATCGCTCAATGCATCCCCTCTGGAGTTCACGTAACAGCATCTACACCTACAGCCTGTGGTCTCACCAGGAGGGCGGCCCAGTACAAGTGACACAGGCGCCAGACTGTGGAGAGTCTGTGGCTCAAAGCGGCCCTCGCCCACCACCTCCCTTAAAAAAGATAATTAGAAAAATCATCTGCAAGAATAAAAGCAGTTTTGTAAAAAATAGGCTGGAATCTGTTGGAACAAGGGGGTGGAAGTTGGGAGCTCCCCTACCCCCCAGCACTGGGGCCACTGTGTGCTCACAGCCACCGTAGAGCCGCAGCCACTCACTGCTGCTTGGAAATGTCAACAAAAAAAAGAAAAAGAAAAAGAAAAAAAAAAGTAATTTCTTCCAAATTTCCCCTGCAGCCACGAATTCCGCAAGCTGCTCACATAAACACGCTGTCTTCGGCACAGGAAACGCTCCGCTGTTGTGGAAACATGAGCTTTCCTTTTCAGCTAAACCACATGCTTCAGATTCCCTGTAAACAAAGGGAGAGAGAAAACAACATTTACATTCAGACTAGCTTCAGTCTCACAGGGAGGCAGACCAAGGTATTTTTTTGGCTGCGTACAGGGCCTAGGGTGACCAGGTGTCCTGATTTTATAGGGACAGTCCCGATTTTTGGGTCTTTTTCTTATATAGGCTCCTATTACCCCACTCCCCCCGTCCCAATTTTTCACACTTGCTGTCTGGTCACCCTAATAGGGCCCTTTGCTTTGTCTTCAATGCTGCTGTACTCCAACTGGGGGTTGTTCCTCTCCTTCAAAACCCCAGGAAGAAGGGATTTTCGAAAAGTGTATTGGAAAAGCACTGATGTGAAATCCAGCAGGGCTGACCTCTGGGAGATTAGAGCGCTGCTTATGACATGTCCCTCCCCCGTCACTGGCAGAGCTGTCAAATCAGTAAGTGATACAGACACACTAGCCCTCAAAGCAGATCGAATTCCCAGCATGCCAGACAACATCCTGTTCTCATTGAGGGGGTTTGTGCAGGGTTCCATAGCTCTCTTTCAAACCCAGCTTTAAGGGGCTGCTAAGGGGAACAAACCGTTTTCATTAAGCATTCGGACTGGAGACTAATAATTAGTTCAGATGTATCAGCCATGAACCCTTAATTTCTTTAGGTCTTTGCTTGCTCAGGATGTCCTATAGGGCTGGAGGCACTGCCTGGCCTCCTTTCTTCGACGACCCTCCCTGGAAGTCAATAACGATTCTGTCTGGGTAAGGGACACAGGATCTGATTATTAACTGGAATCATGTTGGATCACAACAAGCTTTGAATTTTTGTTCTCTGACCACTCTTCTGTTGGAATTTTAACAGCTTTAAGCTAGGGTTAGAAAAAGGTCTTCAAGACCCAGGTGTTTAAGGAGCATGTCAATTAAATGCCTGGGTTTGAACCACATGGCTGGTGTGGAGAAAGTGAATAGGAAAGTGTTATTTACCTCCTCACATAACATAAGAACCAGGGCTCACCCAATGAGATTAACAGGCAGCAGGTCTAACACAAACAACAGGAAGTGCTTCTTCACACAACGCAGTGTCACCCTGAGGAATTCATTACTGGGGACACCGTGAAGGCCAAAACTCTAACTGGACTCAAAAAAGAATTAGGTAAGTCCCTGGAGGATAGGGCCACCAATGGCTATTAGCCAGGTTGGGCAGGGACATAACCCCATGCTCTGGGTGTCGCTAGCCTGTTTGCCAGAAGCTGGGAGTGGATGAAAGGGGATGGATCACTTGATGGATCACTTGATCCCTGTTCTGTTCATTCCCTCTGAAGCTCCTGGCACCAGCCACTGTTGGAAACAGGACACTGGACCATTGGTCTGACCCAGTATGGCCGTTCTGATGTTCACATAACCCCTAAGCATGCAGCCCTGCGGACAAGAGCTGTAAACCCAGTAGATCTGCCCACTACTCAGCGTTAGGACAGGCTGGCACGCAAATGTGAGGCCGTGATAGGACACCGAGGTGCTGCAGTAAGTGATGCTGGTGATTCTCTGATTTCTTTTTCTGAGGCTTGACCATCATCCCTCTGCAACATGCTCTATTGCTGAAATCCTCAGCCAGGTCCCCATCTCCTGTCAGCAAGGCACAAAGGTCCAGCCCTCCCACCAGGAGCAGTGTATTGCTGCCTGCCTATCGCACAACTCTGACTTCCCACAGAATACTGACTCAAGTTCCAGGCCTTGGTCCTTATCTTCAAGGCGTTCCACAGCCTGGATCGAGCAGGTAAGACTATTGTCAACAACTTTTCTCCTCTGGCATGCTGGATCTCTCTACCGTCTGCACAGGAGAGAGCTTCCTCAGGGGCCAACCTGAGTCTGTGGAATGAATTCACCCAGGAACTAAGGACCATCACAAACCTCCCCTCCATCCGCTCGAAGGGCCAGACACATTTCTTTGGCCTGTCTTCTCTAATATAAACACGTGGCTGCATGTACAGAATTATACAAACCTGCACACCCAAGCACTGTACTGCACACTTCTCCCGGGAGCGAACATGACAGACGTTAGTCTGCTGCTTATTGAATGACTAGAAGGCACTCAGATACTCCAGCGATGAGTGCAGTATGAGAACCCTAGATTTTCCCAGCCAAGATTAGTGGCCTGTTCCCATTGAAATCTAAGGGAGTTTCTCCATTTTCTAGGCTTCAGTGGGTGAAGAGATCAGGCCATAAGATGGGAAAAAACACATGTGGGCTTAAATTGTGAAAGTCAGGAGGCCCGAGTCCACGTATGGACTGATAAGCAAATTGATTACTGGCCTGACAGCTCTACATACAGATGGATACCCTCTCTACTGACACGACAACATATACAGGGCAAGCTTCCCTCCCACTGCCCTGTTGACTCACCTGGTCCCTGACCCTGAGAAATCTTCCCAATGGGTGACAGACTCCACTGGTTATTCAGTCCTACTCCTCCATGCTGAGGTCCTAGTTGTAACAGTGGCTTTTGTGATGGGGACACCATCCATATTCATCCACACCGCTCTTGGGAGGCAGGGAAGGGCTGTTATCCACGTAGTACAGACGGGGAACCGAGGCCCAGAGAAGCCAAGGGTACATCCACGCAGAAATGCTACAGTCATACAGCAGTAGGGCTGCAGTTGCACCGCTGTAGTGTAGACACTTACTGCAGCAATAGAAGGGGTCTCCGATCGCTGTTGTAACTCCACCCCTCTGAGAGATGGTAGTGGTGTCTACCCCAGGGCTTAGCTTTATTAAATCACACAGGGCACAACATTTTCCACAGCCCTGAGTGATGTAGTTAAGCTGACCTAGCTTTGTAGTACAGACCAACCCACAGTGACGTTGTCATAACTATAAAGGGAAGGGTAACAGCTCTCCTGTGTACAGTACTATAAAATCCCTCCTGGCCAGAGACTCCAAAATCCTTTTACCTGTAAAGGGTTAAGAAGCTCAGGTAACCTGGCTGACACCTGACCCAAAGGACCAATAAGGGGACAAGATACTTTCAAATCTGGGGCGGGGAGAAGGCTTTTGTTTGTGCTCTTTGTTTAGGGGGTTGTTCGCTCTTGGGACTGAGAGGGACCAGACATCAATCCAGGTTCTCCACATCTTTCTAAACAAGTCTCTCATATTTCAAACTTGTAAGTAAACAGCCAGGCAAGGCGTGTTAGTTTTCCTTTGTTTTCTCAACTTGTAAATGTACCTTTTACTAGAGTGTTTATCTTTGTTTGCTATACTTTGAACCTGGGCTAGAGGGAGGTCCTCTGAGCTCTTTAAGTTTGATTACCCTGTAAAGTTATTTTCCATACTGATTTTACAGAGATGATTTTTACCTTCTTCTTTAATTAAAAGCCTTCTTTTTAAGAACCTGATTGATTTTTCCTTGTTTTTAGATCCAAGGGGGTTGGATCTGTATTCACCAGGAGTTGGTGGGAGAAAGGAGGGGGGATAGTTAATTTCTCCTTGTCTTAAGATCCAAGGGGTTTGGATCTGTATTCACCAGGAGTTGGTGGGAGAAAGGAGGGGGATGGTTAATTTCTCCTTGTTTTAAGATCCAAGGGGTTTGGATCTGTATTCACCAGGGAATTGGTGAAAGGTTTCTCAAGGCTTCCCAGGGAAGGGAATTAGCTTTGGGAATGGTGGCAGCGGACCAGATCTAAGCTGGTAGTTAAGCTTAGAAGTTTTCATGCAGGCCCCCACATTTGTACCCTAAAGTTCAAAGTGGGGAAGCAGCCTTGACAGACGTGCCTAAGGTCATACAGGCAGTTTGAGGTGGAGCAGGTCTCCAGAGTCTTAGGCTAGTGCCATAACCACTGAGCCATCCTGGGAAACAGAAGACTAATCTCGTCTCCCTTTGATGAGCAAAAACCCCTGTAAGCCCTTGGATCTCCTCAAAGCAGCTGCAATGCCAGGAAGGTGAATGGCAATTCTGTATCTACACGCAAGTGAAGCTCTAGGTGAGATCCTCAGCAGATGTAAATTGGCATCAATGGCGCTGAGGATCTGGGCCTATCTACAGCTTTTATTCTTTAAGTCTCAAACAGGAAGAATTGGCTGGGGCTTCCCAGGACTCTTGGCAAACAATTTGGCAACTCTAGCTCAGTTATTTTCAAATATGCAACAACTACAACTTGATAAAGATGGCACACAGGCCTGCGCTGGGATTCCCTCCCCCAATTTCAACACTACCAATTTCTCTGTAGACTCACTGCTTTACATCCCAAACAGATCATAAAGGCTTTTATTGCATGCCCGAGGAATGGATGCACCATTGTGTAAATTTATTGCTTTGCACAGTAGTTAGGGTCTGTTATGACCAGCACAGACTTGGCTGGAAAAGCCGACAGCAGCCAGAACAACTGAGCAGTCAGCAAAGCAAAGACTAAAATTAAGAACAGACTTGACTGTGTTGCGGAATTGTAGCTGTGCTAAGGTATCATTCACACCTTGCTCGCCCATGGTCATCACTGCCCTAAACAAAGCCAATGGGACCCTCTGCTTTTCACAGATGGAGACTCATGAAATTATCATCATCTCGCTGTGATGTTTCATCATCTCGCTACGTCACCACATGCATCACACCACAGCAGCGTAATAATGTCATCTCATTTGGGTCTCTCCCTAGCTGCTGGGAGGACAGAGGTCTCTTTCCTCTCCTCCTCCCAGTTCTGGATCGTGACCCAATACATGCTTGCTGGTATGGAGGGGAGGACAGCATTTGAGAAGCTAATCCCAGTAGCTTTCTGCTCTGCCGGAGCCACATGTGCACTAGGCAGCATAACACCATGCTCCTGAGTGGGGTATTGGCCGTGCGATTGAACCTGGCACCTTGGGATCTTAAAGCATGAGCCTCTCCTGCCTGAGTTAAGAGACTAACCCAGGCTGGTGCAGGCTCAGCCACTACTAGAGGAGGGCGAGCACTGCACAGGGTGGGACTTGCCTGCTCTTGGTGGTCCAGGGCGCTGAACAGAATGAGTTGAGCGCTGACCAGATACATGCACCCCAGAAGAGGCGCTGAGATGACTGCAAGTGGTGTGTAAACGCTGGGCTGAAGCCCTTTCTCAGGCAGACACACGTCTTGGCTCTGGATTGTTTGGCTGGCTCGTTCACCAATTGATTTATATTTACTAAATAATGAAATTAAAGCTCTAAAGAAAGGAGAGGGCAGAAAGAAAACACACCATGCTGCAGTATAGGACACTTCGGTCTGGGCTGCTGCCCCGCATGCCCCAGCGTTTGATGGCTCACTGTCCCAGGCCTTTGTTATTCTCCATTGTTCTGCTTTTTTGGCACCATGGAAAGCAATTTCTTTTATTTTCTGTTCTTCAGACAGCCAATTAAGCACTTCGGGCACATTTAATCAGTGATGCTTTCATTTTATTTGTTTCGGCCAGACAGCCTCTAAACACTTGGCAAGACTGGTGCCAACTGGCGAGCACACGCTGCATTCTTACACAACGGCCAGCTGAGCTGCATACGTTTCAACAGACTTGACAGTCTAACTTCATTTAAAGAAATGAACCCTTAGATAGGCGATTCCGGCTTGGAACTGCAGGAAGAGGAGTGCGTGTTTATATACATCCTACTCTAAGCTGGGAACACTGTGCCCCTCAAGGCTGTTCACATCCCCGCCCTTAATCAAAATATAATTTAAACTGGGGTGACTGAAGCCTGGCTCACGGGTCATTTAAAGGATTCTATAATGTGACACACAGCTGCCTTCATCTTTAATACAGAACTACAGGCTCCCAGCATGCAATGCTCCACGTAGAGCTGCAGTTGGGTCATGATGGAAAATTGCATGGCAGGAGCTTGTACTCGCTGCAGTTTGCACATCAATACTCAACATGGACTGAGCATGGGTGCAAGTGGCTACATTTCATGCAAATTAAGTGAGGTTCTCAGGTTCCTAGCAAGTTACCAACACAGCTCTCAGCTGTTGTGAACCAGTTCTTAGCACCTAAAGTGCACAAGCAAGGGTGCATAGGGAGAGGTTACAGTGATGTTAAACAGGCTGCAGCAGGGCCAGGAAAATTAGCAACAGCCAGTGTCTGGCTAGCTGTGAGGGCTAGTCAGCCACACCTCAGGATGAGGTCATTGCTTAAGAGCAGAGGAGAGGATGCGCATTTTTGTTGACAGAAGTCGGGGTGCAGGATCCCTTCATGAGGGGGGCTGGCCCCCTGTATAAAGCCAGGGTGTTAATCAGATTCCCACTGATTTACACTGGTCTCCCACAGTATTTTTGCCAGCAAGTTAAAACAGTATGGATTGGATGAATAGACTATAAGGTGGAGAGAAAGCTGGCTAGATCATTGGGCTCAACGGGTAGTGATCAATGCCTCGATGTCTAGTTGGCAGCCAGTATCAAGCAGAGTGCCCCAGGGGTCAGTCCTGGGGCCAGTTTTGTTCAACATCTTCATTAATGATCTGGATGATGGGATGGATTGCACCCTCAGCAAGTTCGCAGATGACACTAAGGTGGGGGGAGAGGTAGATACATTGGAGGGTAGGGATAGGTTCCAGAGGGACCTAGACAAATTGGAGGATTGGGCCAAAAGAAATCCGATGAGGTTCAACAAGGACAAGTGCAGAGTCCTGCACTTAGGACGGAAGAATCCCATGCACCGCTACAGGCTGGGGACCGACTGGCTAAACAGCAGTTCTGCAGAAAAGGACCTGGGGATTACAGTGGACGAGAAGCTGGATATGAGTCAACAGTGTGCCCTTGTTGCCAAGAAGGCTAATGGCTTATTGGGCTGCATTAGTAGGAGCATTGCCAGAGATCGTGGGAAGTGATTATTCCCCTCTATTCGGCACTGGTGAGGCAACCTCTGGAATATTGTGTCCAGTTTTGGGCCCCCCCACTACAGAAAGGATGTGGACAAATTGGAGAGAGTCCAGCAGAGTGCAACAAAAATGATTAGAGGGCGGGGCACATGACTTATGAGGAGAGGCTGAGGGAACTGGGCTTATTTAGCCTGCAGAAGAGAAGAATGAAGGGGGATTTGATAACAGCCTTCAACTACCTGAAGGGGGGTTCCAAAGAGGTTGGAGCTAGGCTGTTCTCATTGGTGGCAGATGACAGAACAAGAAGCAATGGTCTCAAGGTGCAGTGGAGGAGGTCTATGTTGCATATTAGGAAAAACTATTTCACTAGGAGGGTGGTGAAGGACTGAAATGGGTTACCTAGGGAGGTTGTGGAATCTCCATCCCTAGAGGTTTTTAAGGCCTGGCTTGACAAAGCCCTGGCTGGGATGATTTAGTTGAGGTTGGTCCTGCTTTGAGCAGGGGGTTGGACTAGATGACCTCCTGAGGTCTCTTCCAAACCTAATCTTCTATGATCTGAGGTAGGGATTGGAGGACTTAATTTGCACTACTGCACTTCTCCATTCAGCTGAGTCTTCTTTTCAGTACTGACTCAAATTGCAGCCTCACCAAAGCAGAGAGATTGCCCCCTCCAGCATGCAGGAGTCTCTTCCCACTGTCTGGGGAGTGGGATGAACCCTCCCTCCAGCAGATAGCCAGGGTAAGGGTTTCCTCCACTTGACCAAAACCAGTGCTGGCTACTGAGAGATAGACAGGCAGGGAGGACAGGAACACCCAGGATTCATTTATGGGTTGTGTTCTCCAGGAGGTCGGACTATATGATCACAAATGGTCCCTTCAGGACCTGGAATATATGAATCTTTAAGCCTCTGTCTCCCTCAAGTTCATGAACTGAAATTCCATTTCCTTTAAAGCTGGCCTTGCGCTCACAGTGCTGAAGCCTCTTCCAGTGATAAATAGGCCTGACATCACATCCAGTAAGTGCAGTTCCCAGGGCACTATGGCACCTGGAGGAAAACAGCTGATTCCCAAACAACAGGTGCTTGCAGCAGTGAATATTACCCACCTAGCACCAGAGTCAGAGATGGGCTCTGCACATTCTTATGCTTGGGATGCACCAGTGGTGCAGCTTCAACTGGCAGAACCTTCTAGCAGCAGTGCCCACGGAAGCCCTCCCATCCCCTTCCCTCAGTGCTCCTGAATCCTGTTAGGGCAAGACTATAAAAGGGGATGCTATACTCTGGCCCCCGTCCTTGGTCCAAACAGGACTCCAAGGAAGAGAAGGAGGCAGGTGGGGAGGGTGAACATGCAAAGTCCGTCTCAAGGAACTCCGGTTACAGCTGAATAACCTTCAGTTCTTCTTCAAGGGGCCTTTGCACATTCCCAGGACTTCTGCAATGTTGGATCCCCAGCACTCCTGCCTCCAGATAATGGGCTGCAGCATGCTAGTTACACACTGACTGTCATACTGAGCCTCTAATCTGGCTGCCAGATCAAGGGAACACGGTTTCGTAAGGGTCTGACACAAGCTGCAGGTGGCAGCGCTATAGATCTCTAAAGTTGGGGTAGGTCTAAGATAGGCCATGGACACTGCCTTGGCCCTTGTGCAGTGTGATTTAAGCCCCACTGGGATAGGATCAGAGATCTGCTGCACCATTCCTCCACACAAAGCCTCGCCCACATACACAGGCACTCTGATGCGACTGATTTCTATTCTTTCCCCAGAGGAGTTGCACAGTGTGGGTGATTTCTGAACTGCTCAGACCTGTCCAGCTAGAAAGCTGAGGCTCTCCTGCTATCTAAAGCATGTAACTTTGCCTCCCCTGAGTGAGGTCTGGGGAAAATATACCGGCAAGTTAATGGACTGGTTAAGTGGAATTCTGTCACCACCTCAGAGAGTAACTGACGGTGTAGATGAAGAACCACTTTGTTTTTGGAGGGCTGTAAAAGATGGGGCAGCTGTCAGAGCCTTTAGCTCACTTGCTCTTCTAGCAGATGCCATGGTCACAAGGAAGCCTGTCAACTGAAAAGTGAAACAGGGAACATTGTTCCAAAGCTCAAACAGAGCCTCCATGAGCTAAGTACCAAGACTGAGGTCCCATGTTGGGTGGGTTCTTTGACTGCAGCGTAGACATTCATCAGTCCCTTCAAAAGTCTCTGTACTGCATCATGACTAAATTAGGGCTGTCAAGTGATTAAAAAAATGAATCAGGATTAATCGCGCTGTTAAACAATAATAGAATACTATTTATATACCAGTAAATATTTTTGGATGTTTTCCACATTTTCAAATATATTGATTTTAATTACAACACAGAATACAAAGTGTACAGTGCTCACTTTATATTTATTTTTTATTATAAATATTTGCACTGTAAAAATAAAAAATAGTATTTTTCAATTCACTTAATACAAGTAGTGTATTGCAATCTCTTTCTCATGAAAGTTGAACTTACAACTGTAGAACTGTATTAAAAAAAAAAAATCTACATTTGTAAGTTGTGCTTTCACGATAAAGAGATTCCACTACAGTACTTGTATGAGGTGAATTGAAAAATACTATTTCTTTTATCAGTTTTACAGTGCAAATACTCAGGACACAAAGGAGAAGGTAGAGCCTGATCTAGCCTCAGACTATGGATCTGAGGTGGCTGTATGGGAGGCAGTACCAGCCCTGGTAAAGGAAGGATTGAGCCAGGTGAGGTATTTCCCCCAGGAGAGTCGGTACATGTTCTAGGGAGGGGTTCCTGTATAGCTGGGGAAGCGTGCACCTGCCAGGGAGTGGGTTTAGTAAGTTTCCCCAGAGAGGAAGACAAAAGAAGAGAAATTGGCCCAATCATCTGTGGTTTCTTTCCTGTATCTTTCTGCCTGAGGACACTATGTTCCATGTTGTGTGAAGGGCTTTCTGATCTGACTGTGGATCCAGGTGCTGAACCTAAGCGACTATGGTAAGCATGGACCTGGGAGGGACCAACGAATCCGAGGTGACTTTAAGTGCTTCATCGGCATCACCTCTGGAATCCGAAGCCTTGTTTCCTCAGGAGTACGTGTCTTAAAAAGCCTTTTGCCCTCCACATCACCCCTTGATGTGCATCTGGGTTCCAAGGGATGAGGCTGAAGTCGCAGAACTGATCCATCAGTGTAAAAGCTAGCTAAGGTGGTACTGGGAATCATCTGTTCTGACAAATCTGGGACACAGAGCTCTAGTGAGGCTTCTGGTCTGTCTGCTACTGTGGCTGGAGGGAACTGAGGTGGGCAGAACACAGCGCCGCCTTTTGTAGCGTTATCCTCAGAATAGTCCGGAACAGAGGAGCACTCTGATGGGCACCATTTTGAGAAAGTTCCACTGGTCCACACAGCATCATCGGCATATCCCGAGGGTGGAAACATGCAGAGTCCATTGGAAGACGAGTACTTAGGATTACATGGTGTGTTCAGTCGCAGATCTCAAGGGCTTTACAGAGGTGAGAAAATACTAATTCCCACTTTACAGATGGGCTAGAATATCGAGCCAGTGCTGTCTCACCAATCTGCTGACAGGGATCAGTGTAGCAGCCCCATCTCTTCCTTCTGCTCCCAAAACTAAGCACACTGGCTGTGCAACATGTGTTGTGGGGGACACATGCTGCAGTGCTGCTGCTGAGCACAGGGCTCCAATATGGCAACTCAGATTCCTGCCATCAAGCTAGATGAGGAGGAAGTTCCCCTCCAAGAACAGCAGGTCTGAGGGGAGGCATATGTATTAAGTCATTCTGTCCTCAGTTGCTAGCTAGGGCAGGATTGCTCCCTACAGTGTGTTCTCCAGGGCGTTGGTCAGTCTCGTTTTAAGTCACCCAAATGATGGAGAAAATTCCCTAGCCAGTGGTAGATCTCACCACTTCCTCTTCCTGGTTTTCACCCTGTTGCTCCCAGTTAAGCTCCTGCACCACCTTATATAACTCCTCTCCCTGCTGCTTTCCACCCTTCATGCACCTGTACATCTCTACCGCCGACTGGCTGTCGCTTTGCTATACATATTTGTTTCTTTGCTTCCTCATAACCAAACTCTCTAGCTCCTTTCCCATTTTTCTGAGCGCGAGGTGCCCGACAGCTTATGCCCTACTGTAGGTTGGTCTAAATAGGGCTCTATACTGATGGGTTACTAGATTCCTGCTCAGTGAGGCAACCTTATGTATGCAGCCCAGCAAAGCTTTGGCTTTTTTGCTGCTATATTGCATTCCAAGCTCTGTCTCAATTGTTTTCCACTAATTTGCCTAGTTACTGCTGCTTTCCCACGCCCTGCATCTCCCTCCCATGGAATATCTGTGCTTTGGATCTGCCCCCCCCACCATGCATTCACTCATCGTTTTCCCAGGATATCATATTTTATTTCCCATTTCCTCTGTGTCCCTTTGTAAGGTTCAATCTTTCTCTCCCGGTCTATCTCTGTTTGACACCACCCTCTCTTTAAATCATCAGCCCAGGTATAGGTTTAGTCAAGGCCAAAGAGCTCCTCAGGTTTAGTGAACAGTTCTCTTCCTTTAGCCCCTCCTGGCTGATGAGAGCCAGTATAAAACAACTGACACAAACTACTAAAAAAGTGATTATCAGTGACTCCCTTTCTCTTGGAAGTGAACTTGCTAGCCCACTCTGAAAACACAAGTCAACATGACCAAAATAAACCCAGTAGTTGATGCATAAAATCTTCCCAACTATCTTCCTTTCTCTGACTTTCCTTTCCTAGGCCAGCTCATTGAGAAAGTAGCTACGACCAAGATCTGAAAACAGGTGACACTGGTGGTCATCTGGGACTCTTTGCACCCAGGCGTTGGACTGGAACACAGAACAGACACCACTCTAATGGGAACAGAGGGTCCTGTGG
>NW_020664523.1:1259127-1287131 GCF_002925995.2 Terrapene triunguis | reverse complement strand
CCACAGGACCCTCTGTTGCTTTTTACAGATTCAGACTAACACGGCTACCCCTCTGATACTTGACACTCTAATGGATGAGCTCCACATCCCCAAGAGCACCTTCAGGGATATGTCCTGCCTACCCTCCTCTTCAGTATTACATGGAACCACTTGGAAAGATGCCAAGACACCCTTGGCTCCGCTGCCAGCAATATACCAACGATGTTCAGCTGGACATTTGGTTTTGTAAAATGCAACCAGCGCCACCACAAGGATGTCCCAGCAGCTTCAAGAGATCAGCACCAGGAGAGCAGCTGACTCAAACTGAGCTCAGGCTGGGAAGGGAAAACATCCTAAGGAAATAGCTGAAACCCAAAGCATCTCCCTCCTATCCATCTGCCTTCCATTCTTAACTGCTGCTAAGACTCCAGGTCTGTACTAACCCTGGACAAGTAGGTAGCAAGCTAAGAGACTTCTCCCCTTTCTTCCTAGGGTAACGGGTGGTATAGAAAACCCTGTGACTAGATAGACACAGGACACGTGTATACACAATTTTTCTGTTTGCAGTATAACTAGCTTGCCCTCCATCTGTCCTCCTCAGGGGCTCCCTTCTGCTAGCTGAGATGCCTGTGTGTGTTTGGAAGATGATTACAGCTAGAGGTGACTAGAATCCATCCCCCAAAACGCTCTTATAATCCAGTTAGCAATATGATCATACCACATGGCCCCACTGTTCTCCATCATCCTTATTTTTCGACCTTCTTTTAACTGAAAAAATTATTCTAAACAAATACATTGAAGCATAAACCACCAATTTACAGTTCATGCTAGAAGCAGCAGTCCTTTCTCTGGTGTGATTTCAACAAAAGCAGGCTTTAATTTAGAGTGCTGAGACAGGGATCTGAATTCAGTTTGGCAAATGGAGCTCTGGGCACATGGTTCCTATTAAGAATGTCCATCTGGATCTGCCACAAAGGCCCCATGCCTTTTGCATACATTTTGAATGATTTATCATGTACAATACAGAGGCAGAAGTTCTTCCTTCCTTCCCCACAACTGTTTAGAAGTGGTTGTAAATCCAAGGTGGTAATCATAAACCACAAGTTTGTACAGGACTCCAGAATGCCAAGACATTCCTAAAGTTAGACTCTAATCAAATTTATGGGGGGAAGGGTACATTATTGAACAGAATACATGATGCAAAATAATCTGTTCCCCAAGTTTACATCATATGTAGTCCTCGCAACTCCAGTGACCTACCATCTATTTCTGTACGGAGCCTCATTTATCTCCTTAGCATGAATGACTTGTAGCACTATGTGTGTTCACAAGAGAACATAAAATTTTATACTTTTCAGAAGTCCCTTTCTTACAAAACAGCATCGGCACTAATCCAATAATCAAACACCCACTGTTTTCTCATAGGCCTGTTAATAGGCATTTGTGCTGTGCAGTCCAGCACACACCTTCTGATTTGTATTTTAACTGATCCAGCTGATACTAGGAGGAGTTTTAAATGGACACTGAAATGACACAAATCTTTTCTACAGTGTTTCTACCTCTACGCAAGATTGTTAAAACTGAACACTAAGGTCAAATTCACTTTTCCCCAGTACTGCTTTTGGTGATCTTTCTGCAATCCACTTACAGTTCATTCAGTAAAACGAAACTGGTCAGTTTCAGTTTCCCTGCAGCACATGTTTCCTGCGGTGTATCCAGCATGGCAGGAGGGTACATTTTAGAGCAGGGGCAGGCAAACTTTTTGGCCTGAGGGCCGCATCGGGTTTCGGAAATTGTATGGAGGCTGTGCCTCCCCAAACAGCCAGGCATGGCCCAGCCCCGGCCCCTGCCCCCTATCCGCCCGCCCCACAGGACCCCTGCCCCATCAACCCCCAACACCCGCTCCCTGTCTCCTGACCACCCCGGAACCCCCGTCCCTGACTGCCTCCTGCTGCCCCATTCAACCCCTCCTCTCATTCCTGACCCCCCCCCCCCCCCCCGGACCCCGCCACATCCAACCACCCCTTCTCCCTGTCCCCTGACTGCCCCTGGAACCCCTGCCCCAACTGCCCACCGCCGCCCCATCCAACCCCCCCTCCCCCTCCTGACTCCCCCCCCCCCCCGGGACCCCTACCCCCATTCAAGCCCCTGTTCCCTGCCCTCTGACTGCCCCAACCCCTATCCACACCCCCACCCCCTGACCACCACCCTGATCTCCCCTGCCCTCTATCCAACCCCCCTCCTCACCGCGCTGCCTGGAGCACCTGTGGCTAGCGGCCGCCCAGCTGGAGACAGCCACGCAACGCGCAGCACAGAGCACCGGGTCAGGCCCCGGCTCTGCAGCTGCGCTGCCCCAGGAACTCGCAGCCCCACCGCCCAGAGCATTGCATCAGCGGCGGGACGAGCTGAGGCTGCGCAGGAGGGGGAAAAGCAGAGGAGGGGCTGGGGGCTAGCCTCCCAGGCCAGGAGCTCAAGGGCCGGGCAGGAGGGTCCCGCGGGCCGGATGTGGCTTGCGGGCCATAGTTTGCCCACCTCTGTTTTTAGAGTAGGGTTAAACCGATTGTATAAGAAATCATGTACCGAGTCACAACACTTTTTTTAAAATATAAAGGAAATCCTAATTTTTTCCCTACACAGAGCTGGGAGTGTCTCTTTATAACTCGACTTCTATTTAGTTGAGAATGGCAATGGAATCTGGGACTTGAAGAAAGAGCCCTAATCTGCATTTAATTAACTACAAAACTTTGCTCAAGCGCTTGTGATGCAGGAAGGGAGCGCATCTGGACTAAAATATGTAATTTACACTAATAGGGGTATCCAGATATGATGCTAGCCCCTCCACCTTTGGAAACTGGCTGGTCCAGCAGCTGTGACGTGTTCTAAGGATGTACATGAATGCTGCTGGGGCCAGGTAACCCCGCTCCAAGACACAGTGGCTTTACAGATGGGTTGCAAACTAGTTAGATTCAGTCTCATCTTATCTTTTCACAGAGTAGAAGGCACTGGAGAGTTCAGTGAATTGGGACTGGAACTGTGCTATGGAACTTTCCATCCTTCAGTGGCTATTTGGTGGTTTACAAGAAATGAATTCGGGTTCTCAATGTAGTTCCCAATGGACCAATATCCACTCAAGCCACCTCCATTGCACATGGCACTCACTGGCCTCCTTGTCATCAGACTCCAGAGAGGCCAAGGAAAGAACGGGCCATGAAGAGCAATCTTCCCTCTCACCTCTAGAGATCACCCTTCCATATTGGGGTGAAGCATGGTACTAAGGGGGTGTGGGGGAATCTGCCGCTGCCTGTGCTGGTCTGGATCTGGGGATACAGGACGGAGTGCAGTCGCCGGGGCTCTTAATACAGCACCTGGCACAAAGCTAAATTTTAAGTTAAAATATTCCTAAAGGAGGGTGTGTGTCTGAGGCAGGTGTGTGTGTCTGCAGGGAGGGAGGGAGGAAGGAAAGAGAGTAGTGCAAGCCTGAGATGGTGCCAGAAGCATGTTAAGGGAATTAATGACTAAAATTGGTCAACCAAACTGGTGTAACCGAAGGCTGCATTCGGCAGCGTACCAAGAACCCGATGTCTGAAATCGATTGGTGGAGCACCGGGCATTTTATAGCCACTGTCCCATTCAATACAGAAATGAAGTCCAGTCAGACCATGGATGGCAGCATGGAACGCTCTATCCTGATCTAAGCAGCGGGGCCAGGCCCGCTGTTCCCCACACGCCACTAGACAGTTCAGAACAGCTGAAGTGCACTCAGTAAATGTCCCTAGAATTGGGCATCTTGAGAGGTGTGTGTGCAGGAGTGGGGAGTTAAGAGTCCCCTGTTGGTCCAGCAGAGCCCAGATCTGTTGACCTTTGGGGCATGGTATAAACACATTTCTCTTGGCTGGTGCTCAGAGATTTAGCTTTAGTGGACATGTGAGCCTATTGCTCTGTTGTTAACTAATTCTGTGTGCTTGCTTTAGTGTCTGTACAGCAGCCACAGACAGGTTAAAACAATGAAAAATAAACAAGCACCAGGCCCTGGGGTTTCTGCAGGCTGCCCTTTCGTACTGAAGAGGATGACAGCTGTGGACTGCCTTTTTTAGAATTCCACGGGCCACAGACCACAGTGTAGCGGTCACGCCTATAGAAACATTTGCACTTCACAACTAACCCGTTACCACATCCAACACCGGGCAGAAGATGGATGTCATTGTATATTATGACTTGTCAAGCACATGGAGTTCAGCTTCCTAGCCAGAGCCATAAAGATACTAAGAGAAATATTCTCCTCCTTAATGTATTATTTTTGGGTTTCGCAACAGCCAGCAGTCTGTCTCTCAGAGCAGTAAGGTGGCAGGAGGTGGGGGAAACTCACCTTTGATGATGCTGAGGATTTCTTGGACTTTATGTGGCTCGTTGCGGTCTGGCCTGCAGCTCGGTGTGATCTCCAGCACGTAATCAGGACCATACTTTGTGAAAAACTGCAGGGAAAGGGAAATCAGCAAAGTCGTCGCTGTGCAGGGCAGAAATGGTTTGGGTGAGGTTCAAAGAGAACTGACCTGAAAACAATGCAGTAGGGGGAAGCATCTGCGGTGCGACTAGGGGTAGTGGAGACCAACTACCATCCTTGTTGTTCACTAGGTTCCAAATGTGCTCCTGATATCCCAAATAGAGAGCTTTTGTCTCTCTCTAGTTTAGTGGCTATTTCCCCATCTCTATTAAGGAGACTGAGTTTCTTCCCAGCTCTACCACTGATCCACTCATCTGTAAAATACCTCTTCCCCTCCAAGGTGGCTCACATAGCTTAATTAATTAATGCATGTGTTATGGAGCTTCTACCTGCTTGAACTCTACAACTGCTCTAACAATTCAAGTTCCATATATGAGCCATATTTTACAGCACTGCAGCTGACAAATTTTATTTGTCATCCCCCTTGGCACATCCGGCAAATCCATTTAGCATTGTTATATCACACACATTGGTACCTACACACCTGCCTGTATTAAATGAGAACACACAATGAAATCAACACTCAGGCTGGATTTCCTTGTGTTAGAGTGGTGATACTTTGAACCCACCCCCTTGCACAGCTCTAGCACAAAACATTCTTTCACTGGCATGATCCCTGCACACCGGGAAGGTGCTACATCAGATAGGAAATACAGTAAGGAACAGGGCTATGCACAAGGCTGTTAACATACCTCTCCATACAATGTGCTACAGATGTGCAACTAAGTCTATAGGAGAAAAACTGCAGTTTTTCATATTAATACAGAATACCATAAATTATTGCATGAGCACACAACACCGAGCACAGAACCAGCACGTGGGAGGTTTTAAAAATTCAGCTGGTTTTGAGTTAAGTGTGTTAAAAAAATGTATACATTTGAATTTAAACTTAGCCTAAAAGGTTGGCCAGTTTACGAGAAAGTAATTAGGCATGCAGGAATCAAGCTTATTCTATAAAATTAAGGGAAAGCCAAACTAGTTGTACTCCCCCTTGTGATTAAATGATACACAGGGGGAATATAGGAAAGGTGTCATTTGGCAGCTCATCAGCTGAGATCCCCCGTTTATCTACAAATACGTACAGCACAGGCAGCAGCTGTGAAAGCTTTCCCCCACTGAGCCAATAACGTGCTTCAATTCTGATGATCAGCAACCATCTCCAGGAGAGGAGAAGAGAAATCTCCATAGCTCAGTTAGTTCTTAACTTTCTTGGCAGCCTTGGCAAGAAGTGCCAATTGTGACAACAAATTTTGACATGGACCCCTTTTCCCTAGGACATAACTTCCAGACCACAGAGACCAGACACACAGCTAAGACTTCATTCAGTTCATTATTGACTTGGGTGGGATTTGAGTCTGTGACAGAGTTGAAAGGTTTTGTTTCTGGTTACCACTCTCCTAAAACTATCCACGTACGGGTGCTATGATTGAGGAACACAAATCTGGATAAACTGCGTTCTAAGAGAAGTGCTGGATGGCTTTACAGTGGAACAAAATTGGAGTTGTTTATTTAACCCTCCATTAAAGGATAAATATCGTATTTCAGAGGAAGTTGCAGCATATCTTTCATCATTTCATGCCCTCATTTTAGCCCATAAAACAATACAAAAGGACTAGGGCTGTCAAGCGATTAAAAAAATTAATCGCATGATTAATCGCACTGTTAATAATAGAATACCATTTATTTAAATATTTTTGGATGTTTTCTACATTTTCAAATATATTGATTTCAATTACAACATGGAATACAAAGTATACACTGCTCACTTTATATTTATTTTTGATTACAAATATTTGCACTGTAAAAAACAAACGAAATTGTACTTTTCAATTCACCTAATACAAGTACTGTAGTGCAATCTTTTTATCATGAAAGTTAAATTCAACTTTCATGATAAAAAGATTGCACTACAGTACTTGTATTAGGTGAATTGAAAAGTACAATTTCGTTTGTTTTTTACAATTATGTACAAAAAATAACTGCATTCAGAAATAAAACAATGTAAAGCTTTAGAGCCTACAAGGCTACTCAGTCCTACTTCTTGTTCAGCCAATTGCTCAAACAAGTTTGGTTACAATTTGCATGAGATAATGCTGCCTGCTTCTTGTTTACAACGCCAACTGAAAATAACATGCATTCACATGGCACTGTTGTAGCCGGCGTCAAGATATTTACGTGCCAGATGCACTAAAGATTCATATGTCCTTTCATGCTTCATCCATCCTTCCAGAGGACTTGCATCTGTGACGAGTTCTGCTCGATAACGATCCAAAGCAGAGAGGACCAACACATGTTCATTTTCATCATCATGAGTCAGATGCCACCAGCATCTGATTTTCTTTTTTGGTGGTTTGAGTTCTATAGTTTCCGCATCGGAGTGTTGTCTTTTAAGACTTCTGAAAGCATGCTCCACACCTTGTCCCTCTCAGATTTTGGAAGGCACTTCAGATTCTTAAATCTTGGGTTGAGTGCTGTAGCTATTTTTAGAAATCTCACATTGGTACCTTCTTTGCGTTTTGTCAAATCTGCTATGAAAGTGGTCTTAAAACGAACATGTGCTGTGTCATCATCCGAGACTGCTATAACATGAAATATATGCCAGAATGCGGGTAAAACAGAACATGAGACATACAATTCTCCCCCAAGGAGTTCAATCACAAATTTAATTAACGCATTTTTTTGAACGAGCGTCATCAGCATGGAAGCATGTCTTCTGGAATGGTGGCCGAAGCATGAAGAGGCATACGAATGTTTAGCATATCTGGCACATAAATACTTGAAATGACAGCTACAAAAGTTCCATGCGAATGCCAGTTCTCACTTTCAGGTGACATTGTAAATAAGACGCAGCTAGCAGTATCTCCCATAAATGTAAACAAACTTTTTTGTCTTAGCGATTGGGTGAACAAGAAGTAGGACTAAGTGAACTTGTAGGCTCTAAAGTTTTACATTGTTTTGTTACACTTTCACAAAAAAGAGATTGTACCACAGTACTTGTATGACAAGAATTGAAAAATACTATTTCCTTTATCATTTTTACAGTGCAAATATTTGTAATAAAAAATAATATAAAGTGAGCACTATACACTTTGTATTCTGTCTTGTAATAGAAATCAATATATTTGAAAATGTAGAAAAACATCCACAATATTTAATAAATTTCAATTGGTATTCTATGGTTTAACGGTGCGATTAATCCCGATTAATTTTTTTGAGTTAATCGCATGAGTTAACTGCGATTAATCAACAGCCCTAAAAAGGACCTATAGTAATGCTCATGGCAATGGAACAGCAGATTGAAATACTGATCTTCTCAGTCATTTAGACTATAATTTGAGCACTCTGCCTGTATGAACAAGACACACGGATTCCTCCTAGAATGTTAGGAGGTGAAGGTCATGTAAATGAAAGGGTCATTTTTCCTAGGGGTAAGATTTCAGAAGCACTTAAATTCCATTTTCAGAAGAGACTAAGGCCTTAAATCATTTTGAAAATTTTAACCTCGCTCTTCAATAAAGTCTTAGATTTGACTGATGGTCCGAGTGTCATGATAATAATGGTAATTTCTATCATATGCATACCTCAAATGCATATGGCATCTCCACTAGTTACATTATATCCTGAATGTTCAATGGTTGTTATAGCATACTACCATCCTAGTGGCTACTAATGATAAACTTACAATACAGTTTCCATGCACATCTACTTTCAACTGGTCCACAACTTTCTGAAATAGTCACCTTTCAAGAGCTGGACATTTCCTTGCTTGGTTTGTGCCCTGAGGTGAATTTGGAAAGGATTTTCCAATTCACCTCCGGTTCACGTTGTGGGAGAACTATGAACATTTTTCCCATGGTAAAAAGCATTCTTACCTTGCTTAACAAGGCTACAGCAAAAACAACTGACACTTGAATGGAACAGTGGTTTTCAACCTTTTCATTTGCAGACCCCTAAACAATTTCAAATGGAGGTGCAGACCCCTTTGGAAATTTTCGACAGTCTGCAGATCCCCAGGGGTCCACGGATCACAGGTTGAAAGCCACTGGTCTCGAGCCTTTGATTGGTTTGAGTTTGCAAAGGAGCTTAGTGCAATGCATGCATTAGCATGTAATAATGCGCAAAGCAAGTTATTTCAAGGAATTTACACATTCAGCTGAAAAAGCTGCTAAGCTCAATAAGATCTTTTAATTTCATTTCTATAAAAGAAACAGGAAATAAAATGCAAAACACTGCAACGTTAGGGTTGCAGAGTTAAGTCACAAAAAGTTAGAAAATGAAAAGGTTATGGTTCTAACAGCAAAGTTGCCTCAGTTGCACTATTTTCTATTCCTTTTTTTTCTGTAAAAGTATATCATGGTTTATGACATAAGCAGGGCCGGCTCCAGACACCAGCTAAGGAAGCAGGTGCTTGGGGAGGCCAATACAAAGGGGCGGCATTCCATCCGCTACTGGGGCAACACATCCGGGTCTTCGGTGGCGGGTCCCTCAGTCTCTCTCTTCCTCTTTGAGCTGCCACCGAAGTGCCGCCGAAGAATGGAGAGGCACAATTGAGCTGCCGCCGAAGTGCCGCCGACCGGCTTTTTTTTTTTTTTTTTTTCTGTCGCTTGGGGTGGCAGAAAACCTGGAGCCGGCCCTGGACATAAGTATAACATGTCCATAAAAATGAGTTATGGGCAACAATGAGGATAGTTGTAGGACTCATAAATGAAATTGTTTTTAATTGTTAAATCACCGAGACTTGCACTGTTTTAGTATTGTAATTTCTGTTTACCATTTATCACACTTGCCTACAGTGTAACTTCTGTTCACTGTTTGCCATATTGTAATTCAAACCCCATTTTAAAACGCTTACTCCATTTTGTAGGGGCTTGCTGCAACCTTTATTTTTGCAAACCCTGCTGTAATCTTATTAGTTTAGTTTAGATGTGTGAATGAGGTATGTATGGATGATGGAATCAACCTCCAGTCCCAGCCTGTCCTGATTAAATAGAGTTCAAACACCAACGGCTGAAGATGCAGACAAGAGCCCTAACAAAGTAAGAAGAATCCACCCTAAAAAGAAAAGGTACAGTAGAAGGAAGATCAAAGCCCGGTCCAAGGCTGAAAGTCATGTCTGCAATTGACGGGTGATCAATCACCAAACCTGGAGGCAGCGTGACACAGCAAGACCTATAGACTCTGGATTCAAACTAAAGCCTACAAAAAGGATGGGTGAGATGGAAAACTTTGGAGCAGGGTAACATTCTGCTGCCAACATGGAAGGGCATCGGTGCATGCTCAACAGAGACCCAGCTCGTCCTTGTGCCCGGCTTTCCTGGCCAGTTAGCCGCCACAAGCTATGAACCCAAGCTGCAAACTCAAGCCACAGACTCAAGCAGGACTGGTAACTATGCAGCAGCTGCAGAACATCTGATGGATGTGTGTGTGTGTGAATGTGTGTGTGTGTATAGGTATTAGGTATAATGTGTGTGTATAAGGATTAAGATATTAGATATTGGTCATAAATCAAATTGTTATCATAATAAATGTGGCATCTTTGTCTTGACCCCTAAAACGATCCTGTATAAGTTTGTGGGACAACATAGTACTGTTATCGGAGCCTTAAATTTTGCATTTCCAGACTTTAAAATCACAATACTATTAAAATCACAAACTCCACATGAATACAGTTAATTAATACTGCACATGAATACAGTTAATACAGCAATTAATTTCCAAGGTATATCTTATTGTTTATTGAAATGCAATTTTTTTGTATTTAATAACTAATATCCCAATTCTGCAAGTGGCTTCATGTGCAGACGGTTCCAAAGACTCTGTGTGGATGCAGAGCACGTGAATGCTCAACTGTGCTAAATTATTTTCTGTTTTAGAACAAATTTTGTGAATCTTAAAATAGCTTTTTTACATAAGCACAGAAAAGCAATGTCTAAATAAATTCTCCCAGCCACTCCTCAATTAAACATGCAGCAAATGACTCATGGGAATTTGCTTATTTCTGATGAGCTATAGAGGGCCAATAAAGCCAAATCTAAGACTTTACTGAAGACACCCCAGCCCCAAAAAATCAAACGGCCATCTCTGATTCTCTTTGAGATGGTGGATTTTATTAGACTTAATGTTTCCAAAACTGTTACAAACAACCCAGTCACATCAGCCATCTTGAAATCAATCCCTCACAGGCTGGATGTTGCCAAGGGATGGTATTCAAGGCATCGAAAAGAATCATTTTGGTTTTTCTCTTGGCAGAACAAGGACATTAAGAGAAGACAACTTTGTGCTCCAATAATGACAAAGACAGATACCTTCATTTTGCTTCACATTCATATATCCTTGGCAAAAAAACACCTTAGATGTTATAAGCCCAGATTTTTAAAATTGTGGGTACAAACATTGTAGAAATACCAAAGAGCAGAAATCATTTGGTGCACAATTCTAAAAATCTGCAATGGGAAAACATTTGAAAGGTACTTAAATGAAATGAGAGTAACGTGCGCCTGAGTCTGCCTCCCTGGTGAGTCAAGTCTATGACATTTCAGTGACAACATTCCATTGCTGATCATTCTAATGGATGGAAAGATGAAGGGGATGGGAGTGATGTTATGGGAGATTGGACGTGGGAGCTGCTGCCCGGAAGGAAATAGAGAGGGGAGAAATGAAAAGATTCAAAGAGAAGGAAAGAGGGAGAGAAAGGAGGATGAGAAGTGAAGAGAAATAAAGGGTAGAAATAACAGTGCTCCTAAAAGGGAGGAGGCCAAATGCAACGCCAAGATACTGAACAAAACAACAAACAAACTTCAGTTACTACATAAAAGGCTAGATTCTATCCTTGATCTTACCGCAAAACTCCCTGACATCAACAGAAGACTGCAGCAGATGGAGGGGAGCATGCAGTCCTACACTTACCGCCTGGCCCACTGTATTGCCAACCCAAAGCATGCAAAAATCATGAATCAGCCCCCCCACCCCCCCCAAATCATGAGATTATTTAAAACCATTAAATGTGGGGTTCTTTTTTCTGAGTCTTTAGGGGTGACATTTTCAAGCCTTTCTCCACAACCAAAAGAGCTAGAAACTTAATTTTTAAATGAAAGCTGAGTTCCTCTCACAGCCATGTGACTCAAGGAACTGGGAGCTTTAAGAAAAGCACCAAGAATCACAAGACTTAGCAACACTGAGGACTGGTACATATCCAGTTGTTCCACTTTCAACTGCTTTGTGGCAACATGTTTCAGCAAATACTCTCTCCCAGGACATGAACTCTTACTGTTTCCTTAGAAAGGGGAGCAAAGCCTGTGTTTGTATAGCAGGAAAGTGGCCCCTGGATTACATTCAACCTGCTCTGATTAAGGATCTCAAAAGGCTACCCAGTCTGACAGCTTGATTTCCAGGTTTCAGTTAATCAGAATAGGAGTTCCTATTTAAAGCAAAGAAAATAAGGAATCAGGAAGTGCCAGCCCTTGTTTCTCTGTAGAGGTGTTGACAGGCTATTAAATCATTAGCAGTTCCTTGCCAGGAGTAGCAGAATAAATCTGGGAACCTGACAAACGGACAGCAGCTCTGTGCACAGAGACATATACACAGAGAAAGTACATGCTGTCATCTCATAGCTGTGTAAATATTTCAGCTGACATTTCCATTAGATCCAAGCCAGTTTCCCACACATCAGTGTTTTTTAAATCGGCTTCCACCAGTTCACAATCAATATGCTAACCTGTCCCTAAAGTACAATGCAGGCAGCCTGGATTAGCATCCAGAAAGATTACCAAGCGCAGGCATGTACAGAACAGAAATGGTGTACATGCATGAAAAAGGACAACTCCCAGAAGATATTACAAAGTTAATGACACATGATGAGATTTTTCTTTTTCTTCCCCCTACCATTTAATTACTTAAGAGACTAGAAGGTAAACTGTTACATACCTGCTCAAAGCAGTAGCTTTGAATTTACACTGGAGTGAGGGAGAATTTTTGTTATCTTGGAGCCTGAATAATATTGTGAAGAAGTTAAGTCTGCAGTGCACAAAGGGGAAAGATGATGTCAGATCCAAGGAACAATGGAATAGAAACCATCTTGAATGATAGATTATTTAGATTACAGTAGCATATGGCAGCCCCAACTGAGATCAGGGCCGGTGTGTGAAGCACTGTACAACCATATAGTAAGACAGCCCCTTTCCTGAAGAGCTAATGATCTATATAGACAAGACATACAAAATGTGGGAGGGGAAACTGAGACACAGAGAGGGAAAGTGACTTGTCTAAAGACACACAGCAGGTCAGTGGCAGAGCTGGAAAAAGAACCCAGGCCTTCTGGCCCCAGGCCAGCACACTAGCCACAAAGAGAGGAACCCATTATGGTAAGAAATGAACAGTAATTTTAAATTAACCAACTGAGACTGAGGTGAGTTGGTCAGAGCTTCTTGGAACGTAAAGGGGGGTGGGGGGGCTGAAGGAAAAGAAGACCCGAAAGAGGCAGATGATGTATTTCTTCCCCTTCTGCACCCTCTCCATGCTTTGGAACTGTCAAATTCTCCAAGACGTATATTTGCAGTCTCCGATCTTACTGTGCTTTGAAGGGCAAACGTTAATCAGCACAAACCAATCTACCAGCTAGTTTTGTGGTGAAGTAGAACCTTGAAGGGGAACACAAACCACTAGATTACTAGGGATATAGATCCCAGAGTTTGCTAAGCCAGTTCCCCTTATTATGTGCAGCTTGGGAAGGGAGATTCCCTTTTAACAACAGGTTCGGTTCCTCCACAGGAAGCAGAGGGGAGTAAGGGTGGCCAGCCCACTTCCCTAAGGGCTGACAGCTCAGCAGGACTTCCGTGTATAAAGCCATCTACACATGAGCCCTTACCTAGAGAAGTCCTGGCCATCCACACACTCCGTCATTTCTTCAGGGAAGTGATTCTGCATTTAAAGGGGGACCTCTTCTTTACTCCAGCAGAGGAGAAGAGTGAATCTTTCTGTGTCTGAACCCAGCAGGGAACAACACCCTGTTTCAGATAGACTCAGAGGTTAGGATAAATTGTTGTTTTAAATGTCCTCTTTCCTTTAGACCATGTGGTGGCTTTGTAAACAGCCTGGGAATCTGTATACATTAAATCCATACCCTCCTTGACGGTATCCTGGCTTAAGGGCGTTCAGGCTTGCTGCCCCTTTCCACAGCGCACCGTAAAGCGTGTCCATTAATAATAAATCTGTTTGGCCATTGGTGGAATGAAAGAACAGGAGAGTCCTTGAATTACAACCCCAGTATGATCTGAGTTCCCTATGGTGTAGCCCTGGACATCCATTCCAAGTTCAGGCTGCATCATAAGAGTGAGTGCTGAGTAGATTCAGCGTTGAGCATTTGGGAGATACATCTGTCACAGTTACATGCATGGTGCTCTAAGTCCAGACCGCCCAGTGAGCTCAGACAAATAGTGCATAGCCATCCTCAGCTTCAACACTGAGGTGCATTGTGCAACACTCCTGGCTGAGCCGAGCCACCAGGCCACTCCGATCAAGATGGAGAAATTCATACTGTGCCTATGTATGGAAGACTAGGGTAGCTGCTACCCGCTCTAGTTGATGTAAATTAGTTGGCGGGATAAGCTTGGCTAGCTTTGCTGCACTCCAAACAGCAGTGCACTGAATCCATGGTCAATGTGTAAATTAACTGTTAAAACTAAAAGACCCAAAATCAAAATAAGTCACCTCACCTTCTTGCCTACAGAAAATGGTCACATGCTGCTGGAGTCCCACGCAGCACCTCACTATGAAGAGTTAGACAAACAACCGAATGCATCTGGGTGTCTCTAGCACTTCAGGTTTGTTCCCTTTAAACGAAAAGGGGTTTTCCAGGCATACAAGCATGGGCTTTTCTTCTTACTAGCATTCACAGCTGTGGATGCCTCTATCTAGAAATGTACACTGTGCTCCTCACCCTGCTCCCTGCCTCTCCCATCACAGGCAGTTCATGTAGATACCTATGACAATAGTATTTTGGTTAGCTAATCAACAGGAGCCAACATGCCTCACTTTTTGCTCCTTTGTCTGTGCATCAGCACTACTGAGACGCTAAAGCAGCTCTGGAGACAGGATTTCAGCAATGAGCCTCCTAGGAGAGATTAGTGCTAATATGAATTGGCTTTTATCATCTTCTGAACCTATGCTCTGACTTGCTTCCTCTTGTCAGTGCTGGCGATAAGTGCCAGATTCACAGCCCTGGAGAATGAATATCTGTTCTTGGGAGCAGTACAATGTGAGAAGCAGTTGTATAAGCGGTCCTACCCTGACCCCAACAATGCCTCACAGCCTGCAGGGGCCATCTCTGGGGTGAAAGGCTCCTTTAGTACGGAGGATTATACAGATCAAGCCAGAACACAGCCTGCTGCAAATCCCCAGCCAGTATTTATCAACATGCCATGACTAGCGATGGGTTGATCTCAGAAGGCTCTAAGGTCTGGTTCAGATGAGCACCCAAAGCTGAGAATCTCTGCTGAATTCTCCAAACTAGGCTGGAAGTTTCATGAAACTCCCAGTGCTTTATACTGCTGATTGGATTGGGAATATTGTGAGGACAGATGCTGCAGTCCCGGCCCTGTGTCATTTCTGGCTGGAATCAAGAAAAGCAAAAGCAGAACAGCCATAAGAAGAAAGAAAAAAATAGTTCAAATGAACTTTCTCAAACATTTTGGGTGAAAGTGCTGAAGTAGGGTAGGTGTGTCTTGCCAATGCCTAATCCTTACCCCCAAATCATCTCTTCCATCGGAATGAGAAAATTCAGAGCACAGAGCATTGCTGAGTATATACAGAATGGGAATACTGAAAATAGGTAAGGACAAGATCTGCTAAGAAAGGTGGAGGGAATGGCATATTCACCAGTCACACCAGGACTTCACTATATCCACTGCATTCAACAGGTAGAAAGGGGCCTTTACTTTTTGCTTTCCTATCTCATTGCACTGAAGAATATTAAAGAGTGATCTAACAGTCTCCAAATCTCTCTTCTTTCACAGCACACTGCCAAGCTGAACCCTCCTGTACATTCCTCCTGTGAACTGACACCATTTCTCCAAGGGTCCTGACTGGGTGTTAGTTCTAGGCTTGTGTGCGCCAATGACTCTTAAAAGTCCTAACTAATATGCAAACCAGTCTTTCCACAGCTCCACTCGTTTATCAGTCCTGGCTATTAATTTCTCCCTGACAGGTAGACAATTCCAATCAGCAATGTTTCCAGCCGACTGTTCTTCCTCTGAGTGACAGGCGGATGCATCAGTTCCTGCACTGGCTGAGGGGTTGCAAAACAATGGCTGGAAAACACCACAGAGCCACTTCCTGTTGTAAACTCTATCCTCTGAAGAGGCAAAGAAAACAGCCAATGCTCCTGTGGGACGGCATGTTTGTGTTGGCTTGGGAGGGAGGCGGCATGTGACTGTTTCTCTTGCTGGAGTTTTTAGGAGAATTTGCCTGGCCTACAGTGAGCAAGAGGGAAAAAATGAAATAAAAACAGCCCTATTTTCGCCCAGTGCAAGGAGAGTTCATCTGCAGCGGGGAAGATGATGGAATATGGGGCACTTCAGAATGAGGTGTTTAGCTTTTTTTTTTTAAAAGCAAGTTGCCAACACATGTGGCATGGCCTGTCCCAGGATGACCATCCCATCACATGATATTTCAGAGGGGGATGGAAAGTGCCCCCATCTCCTCCCTGCCTGTGCAGCAGACACAGCCCTGGATTTGTATACCCTGGAGAATTCATAGAATCATAGAATATCAGGGTTGGAAGGGACCTCAGGAGGTCATCTAGTCCAACCCCCTGCTCAAAGCAGGACCAATCCCCAACTAAATCATACCAGCCAGAGCTTTGTCAAGCCTGACCTTAAAAACCTCTAAGGAAGGAGATTCCACCACCTCCCTAGGTAACCCATTCCAGTGCTTCACCACACTCCTAGTGAAAAAGTTTTTCCTAATATCCAACCTAAACGTCCCCCACTGCAACTTGAGACCATTACTCCTTGTTCTGTCATCTGCTACCACTGAGAACAGTCTAGATCCATCCTCTTTGGAACCCCCTTTTAGGTAGTTGAAAGCAGCTATCAAATCCCCCCTCATTCTTCTCTTTTGCAGACTAAACAATCCCAGTTCCCTCAGCCTCTCCTCATAAGTCATGTGCTCCAGCCCCCTAATAATTTTTGTTGCCCTCCGCTGGACTCTTTCCAATTTTTCCACATCCTTCTTGTAGTGTGGGGCCCAAAACTGGACACAGTACTCCACATGAGGCCTCACCAATGTCAAATAGAGTGGAACGATCACGTCCCTCGATCTGCTGGCAATGCCCCTACTTATACAGCCCAAAATGCCGTTAGCCTTCTTGGCAACGAGGGCACACTGTTGACTCATATCCAGCTTCTCATCCACCGTAACCCCTAGATCCTTTTCTGCAGAACTGCTGCCTAGCCATTCGGTCCCTAGTCTGTAGAGTGCATGGGATTCTTCCATCCTAAGTGCAGAACTCTGCACTTGTCCTTGTTGAACCTCATCAGGTTTCTTTTGGCCCAATCCTCTAATTTGTCTAGGTCCCTCTGTATCCTATCCCTACCCTCCAGCGTATCTACCACTCCTCCCAGTTTAGTGTCATCTGCAAACTTGCTGAGGGTGCAGTCCACGCCATCCTCCAGATCATTAATGAAGATATTGAACAAAACCGGCCCCAGGACCGACCCTTGGGGCACTCCGCTTGAAACCGGCTGCCAACTAGACATGGAGCCATTGATCACTACCCGTTGAGCCCGACGATCTAGCCAGCTTTCTATCCACCTTATAGTCCATTCATCCACCCCATACTTCTTTAACTTGCTGGCAAGAATACTGTGGGAGACCGTATCAAAAGCTTTGCTAAAGTCAAGGAATAACACATCCACTGCTTTCCCCTCATCCACAGACCCAGTTATCTCCTCATAGAATGCAATTAGGTTAGTCAGGCATGACTTTTCCTTGGTGAATCCATGCTGACTGTTCCTGATCACTTTCCTCTCCTCTAAGTGCTTCAGAATTGATTCCTTGAGGACCTGCTCCATGATTTTTCCAGGGACTGAGGTGACCTTTGGATCAGGTTGAATGTGAAGGGAAATACTGGTAGCTGTTCTTCAGGGTTATAAAACTGACAGAGAGGGAAAGAATTTGCCTTCAAGATGTTGGACTAAACAGAGACATTAGAGTGACAAGGTAGGGGAGGTAATATCTTTTATTGGACCAACTTCTATTGGTGAGAGACAAGCTTTCAATGGGAACAAAGCTTTGAGGGGTGCATGAAAACTTCAGGGACTTAGATAATACCCAAAACTGACCATTTGCATGCGACTTATGCAATGACAACACAAGCTAGCCCAGCCTAAAGCACTTCAGGATTCCAGATCTAATCACAATGTTTGGGGAACTCAACCACGAATTGAAGCCTGGGAGAACTTGTGCTCAGAGAGCCCAACCCCTCAGCACAGGCAGCTGGACAGGAACAATTCCTTTATGAAGCACAGTGCTACAGTGCAGAAGCCCATCCCTAGAGATGAAAGGAAGAGAGGACCAATTACTTCCCTACATGGCTGACACTGGTGATCTGAGAATAGCCATGACTGAAACCAATTAAAACCAGCAGAACACTGAAACCAGAATTGTGCCTGCCCATGCGAGGGTCTGAACGTGGCCTCAACTCTCTTGAGATGGTGGATGACATAAGGAGAGGGCATCTGCTTCATCTTATACCTCCTTTGGCCGCTCCTCCTGAGGCACCACCACCCCTCTTGGCAACAGGTAAATTACGAATTTTGCAAACCCACCGGATGGGCAAATAAGTTCAAGCTGCACTATGCCACCAGACAGCCACTGTGTCACTTACACTACTGCTGATCTTAGTCCAGAGACATCCTGGGCAGCTTCACCCACTTACATCATGTTTGAGTTTGGGCCTAGATCCCTACAATTAAGTCAATGAACCCTAAGAAGTCTATCATGTGACTCACTATTAAAGGCAGCTGGATGTGCGAAACCATTGCCTAGAGAAACAGCTTCAACCTACAGAGCTTGTAAATCCAGCTCTGAATCACTTCCCACAGTTCAGGATACATGGGGAAGCATCATTGCAAACCTCTCATTCAGCTGGCCACTGCAACTCAAGTTAATAAACCCTAATCTGGCTAAATGCCTCCGCCCTCCCTTCCCCACCCATATCCCCTTCATCGCCCAAGCCTTTCCTCCAGCTCTCCTCAACACCACCACACACTGACCTAGCAAAACTAAAAGCCCCTTTTCTTTCCAAGTTACTGTATACACAGATCACTTGGACCTTGCCTACACACAAAGGTTGCCCCAGTGTAACTTTAAAACAGCGTAACCATTCAGGTATGGAACAGCTTCCGTATGAGGAGAGATTAAAAAGACTGGGGCTTTTCATCTTAGAAAAGAGATGACTAAGGGGGGATATGATAGAGGTCTATAAAATCATGACTGGTGTGGAGACAGTAAATAAGGAAGCGTTATTTACTCCTTCTCATAACACAAGAACTAGGAGTCACCAAATGAAATTAATAGGCAGCAGGTTTAAAACAAACAAAAGAAAGTATTTCTTCACACAATGCACAGTCAACCTGTGGAACTCTTTACCAGAGGATGTTGTGAAGGCCAAGACTATAACAGGGTTCAAAAAAGAACCAGATAAGTTCATGGAGGATAGGTTCATCAATGGCTACTAGCCAGGATGGGCAGGGATGGTGTCCCTAGCCTTGGTTTGCCAGTGGCTGGGAATGGGCGACAAGGGATGGAACACTTGATGATTACCTGTTCTGTTCATTCCCTCTGGGGCACCTTGCATTGGTCACTGTCGGAAGACAGGATACTGAGCTAGATGGACCATGGGTCTGACCCAGTTTGGCCATTCTTATGTTCTCATTCTTAAAAACCGATTTGAGTTAATCTGGTGCAAACCCGTATGTGGACACACCTCAATTGGTTTGCAACTTGCTTGTACCGATTTAGGGTTTGTCTATACAAGAAATTTCTCTACAGTTAAAACGGGTAGAACGCCCTGTGTAAACAAGTCCCTAGCTTACATCAGTAAGGAGTCCACTGGCTCCAGCTCTCTACGTCTCCTCTCCATTCAGGGGCACCCACAGAGCAGACTGGGGGGAGAACCCCCAAACAACACTTGAATTGCTTCGCTCTAGGATTTGGCTTCACTGCAGCGTTAATGCTGGTGAGGGGCACTCAGCTTTGAGCACCTGGGCTAGCCTAGCTGGGTGAGAGCAGAGACATTGCAAAGCCCTGCCTGAGTGTGCCCATTCCACTGAGCCCATGTTAGTGTTGCACTCCCCTGCATGGCACTAGGACTGCTGGAGGCGTATCCCTTGGGCCTTTTTGCTGCAGTGAGCTGAGCTGCTCTATGATTATCTTCCAGCAAATTGTGGAAGAATATGCCTGTCCTTCTGGGCACAGAGGGAATTGTAAGGCAGCACTGAAGGACTAGCAGCATCCATTTGACTTAGCCTGCAGCCTCACTGCAAGTGGGCAGGTTACCAGCCTGAGTGAAAGCTACACCCAGGCTCTAGCCTATATATATATATATTTTTTTTAATTAATGGAGATATCCCATCTCCTAGAACTGGAAGGGACCTTGAAAGGTCATCGAGTCCAGCCCCCTGCCTTCACTAGCAGGACCAAGTACTGATTTTGCCCCAGATCCCTAAGTGGCCCCCTCAAGGATTGAACTCACAACCCTGGGTTTAGCAGGCCAATGCTCAAACCACTGAGCTATCCCTCCCCGCATCCTCAGCGTGGCCAGCTAGTCTGGGTATAAAGCACCAGCACACCTCAAGTCAGAGGTTTGTGGGTGTGGATGGGAGCTGGGATAGTGTCAACACCAGAGTAAGGGCTCAAGTTCACAATGCAGTGAAGACACACCCACAAGCTGCTGGGGCTGAGTTGCTTCTTCTGATCTCTTGTGATGGACAGGACATAGAGCAGGTGAAGGAAGCTTGTTAGCCCAAATGTAGATTGCACAGGACAGGCAGATTATCTCTGCTCTCTTGCCATCCTGCCTGGAATGGCCTTGCAGCTTCTAAAGATAACAGTCTTTAATTAGTTGTCAAAAGTTGCTAAGAACCTTGGGAGGGCTTCTGTAGCTGTATTTACAGAGCTTTCCATCCTTGGAAACAACTGCCCATCTCTTATGGTTCAGTAGCAAAGCTCCTGAGTTTAGGAGTGGTATTGCTCTGGAAGCCAGGTCTTACGTTACCATTAACCTGTATATGTTAAAAGCTGTGTCAATAAAGTGGGCATTTTATTGCTGCTGCAGCCCTAGTACAAAATCTTTTTGCCAGACAGATTCAGCCAAGCAGGGACAGAGTGGTCAGAAATGGCCAAGGACAGCTCTCTGGTTAGTTAGGAAAATATCACTCCCACTATTCTGACATCATCATTAGCTTTTCTGTGCAGTGGCAGGAGTTCAGAACACTGATGAGCTTCCTCCTAATGAAAAGAACAGGAGTACTTGTGGCACCTTAGAGACTAACAAATTTATTTGAGCATAAGTTTTCGCGGGTTACAGCCCACTTCATCAGATGCATAGAATGGAACATATAGTAAGGAGATATATATATACACATATAGAGAACATGAAAAGGTGGGAGTTGCCCTACCAACTCTAAGAGGCTAATTAATTAAGATGAGCAATTATCAGCAGGAGAAAAAAAACTTTTGTAGTGATAATCAAGATGACCCATTTCAGACAGTTTGACAAGAAGGTGTGAGGATATTTAACATGGGGAAATAGATTCAATGTGTGTAATGGCTCAGCCATCCCCAGTCTCTATTCAAGCCTAAATTGATGGTATCTAGTTTGCATTCAAGTTCAGCAGTTTCTCGTTGGAGTCTGTTTTTGAAGCTTTTCTGTTGCAAGATTGCCACCTTTAAGTCTGTTTCTGAGTGACCAGAGAGGTTGAAGTGTTTTCTTACTGGTTTTTGAATGTTATGATTCCTGATGTCAGATTTGTGTCCATTTATTCTTTTGCGTAGAGACTGTCCAGTTTGGCCCATGTACATGGCAGAGGGGCATTGCTGGCACATGATGGCATATATCACATTGGTAGATGTGCAGGTGAACGAGCCCCTGATGTCGTGGCTGATGTGATTAGGTCCTATGATGATGTCACTTGAATAGATATGTGGACAGTGGACAGAGTTGGCATCGGGCTTTGTTGCAAGGATAGGTTCCTGGGTTAGTGTTTTTGTTCTGTGGTGTGTGGTTGCTGGTGAGTATTTGCTTCAGGTTGGGGGGCTGTCTGTAAGCGAGGACAGGTCTGTCTCCCAAGATCTGTGAGAGTGAGGGATCATCTTTCAGGATAGGTTGTAGATCTTTGATGATGGGCTGGAGAGGTTTTAGCTGGGGGCTGAAGGTGACGGCTAGTGGCGTTCTGTTATTTCTTTGTTGGGCCTGTCCTGTAGTAGGTGACTTCTGGGTACTCTTCTGGCTCTGTCAATCTGTTTTTTCACTTTAGCAGGTGGGCATTGTAGTTTTAAGAATGCTTGATAGAGATCTTGTAGGTGCTTGTCTTTGTCTGTGGGATTGGAGCAAATACAGTTGTATCTTAGACTGTAGACAATGGATCATGTGGTGTGTCCTGGATGGAAGCTGGAGGCATATACGTAAGTATAGCGGTCAGTAGGTTTCCGGTAAATTCCAGTGTACCCATTGCCCAGTGTCCTGCAGATTAAACTGCAAGCTGATGGGAGGGAGGAGTCATTCTCAGGTTCATCAGGAGCAGATGCACACGTCACATTTTATTTGTCCACAAAGAAGTATAACTATTAAATCACAATGTAAACTTGGAAGGAAGAAAGGAAGAAAGAGATTTACTGATGGAGGAAAGGTTAGAATGGAGTGCACACTGAACAGCAAGAGATGGTGGAGATGTGAAGGGCGTAAACACAAAGGACAGTCTGGTCCAAGGGGGAATGGGATAGTGGGATGAAATTAAACAAAGGGAATCAAGCAGAGTATCTGAGCATTTCCCATTATGGAAATCTTTTCAAAGGAGGAATATTTTCCTAAGGGAAGTGGTGGAAACCTCATTGGTTCCATCACATAAAACTGAATAAAGCCCTAGAGAGTCAACTGAAGGGATCATTCGTGCAGTAGCCAGAGTTCGCTTTGGCGGGGAGGGCTAGATAAGACCTACCCCAGTATGCTTCCCTCCCTGTCTCCCCAAATCTCTAATTTCAGTGAACCTGTTTTTTAGAGAAGCCATTGGTGATTGTTACCAGCCCAATTTTACCTGCTGGCAACCTTCAGTCTTGCTCTGTCACTCCTAATAAAAAAAAATTTCCATGCAGAGAGTGACCTAAATGCTACAGATGCACTCCTAGGTTTAGCAGGGTGGGCCCGATGCCACTATATTCCAATTAGTCACAGGGCTAACTACTGCCCTCTTCAAATGTTGGCTGTATGGAGGAGGTCTATCGAGCAGTGCAGTTCTTAGACATGCAGAAATCGCACTGGTTTAAAGTGATTCAATTAAAAAGTTGCAAACACATCAATTTAGACCTCACTTCTCTGGATTTGTTTTATGGATACTATTTTTCCACAGGCCCCTCGCCTCATTCAGCACCCAGGATGGATAGTGCTCTGGGGCGACACTGGGGCTGTGACCTGAAGAAGGCTGCTGTCTGTAGGACCCCTACCTCGCTGTTGCAGAAGTTGGAAGGTGCATCATGAATGAGGGAGGAGACTGTGGGAAGAGAAAGGGATCTGATTTACAGAAGTGCTGAGCACTTGCAGCTGCAGCTAAAATCAATAGGAGCTGTGCTTTGAAAATACAAAGTGCTATGTAATGCTAAGTCGGTAAAATTAAGTCCTAGGAATTCCACATCAGACACCCACAATTTAATCTCTCTGTGGCTCACAAAAAAAGCCCATAAGGTAGGGGCCCTGTGGAAAAAACAGCATGTAATCATGTAACTAAAGACTGCATCATAATGTGTATGTACAAGGGGGCTGAATTAAGGTTGCATAGGTATAGGACAGGAAGTAAGAGATCAACCCCCCTTGCAGTGAACTGAGATATAAAGGAAACTCCATTTGTAGCTCAGTAGAAGGAAAGTCCCAGACATGCTGCGCCGGGGTTAGAATGAAAGTTCGCCCAGTGGTGGGGCAGAAAAGCTGACTTCAGAAGAGGGCTCCTTGTTTGCCTCGCCCTCATTGAATAGTTTCATTTTTTAAAACGCAATCCCAGGGGCTAGCCAGCCTCATAGGTAGAAGGCGCCAAGCAGCAAGGAGACACTAGAACAAGCACAAACACACACAGGGGAAACAACAAAAGGGCTACACTATGCTTACAATCAGGCTTTGTGATGGCTTTTTTTTTTTTTGTCGTCCTAAATGCAAATCTCTCTTTTCCCCGCCCCAAACCCCTTGCATGGTCTTGGAAAGGCAGGCCTCCTGTTTGCTCACTTCTGGGAGCATTGTAGCAGCTGGTGGAGTGGGGAGTGGAGTGGAGTTTATTCAGCAGGTACAAAGTCTCTTTTGTTCCCCAGACAGCGCTGAGCTGCTGCTCCTCAGGGCTCTGGGAGAAGGGGAGGAGGCGCCTCAGTAAAATGACTAGGTTCTGTTTGTGGTATCTAAGCAGGACCACGCAGTGTCTCTTTGATCCCTGGTCATGAAAAGAGCACAAAAGATTGAATAAAAGAATGAAGACCTATACAAACTGGCTACAGGGACTTTGTCTGCCACAGGACCTCCTCCTGCAGTAGAAGTGCCCTATATTATTACCTCCCCCTGTGGTGGTCACTGGCTGTCGGTCCCTTTCATTAAGATGCCAACATCCCCCCTCCTCTTCCCCATCTCCCCCCACATACAGAGCTCAATACGCCCCACTAAAGCTGCTTTGTGGCCCTGGTACTGAATGCATTGCAGGCTTGCTGCTGCCTGGATACTTGCAATCAGTAATGCAAACAATTCAGTCACTGCAGGTGCAGAATGAACACACTGTCCCGTGCAGCAAGATCTACTTTTCAAGGTTTGTCCTGGTAAATAAACCCTGAAAGGACATGATGTAGCACATAAGCCACAAGATGCTTGGCTGAGAGCTCATTAAAACTCATTTAAGACTGCACCTTCCTCTGGTATATTTCATGCCTATACCATGCCCTCTGTAATTTACATTGTAAATTCCTTAAAGCAGAGATCCAGCCATCCTGTAGGTTTGGCAAATAGCCTAGCACACTGATGCATGCGCTTTCCTTTTCCACACGCTTCTCTTGTTAAGCAAGTCTACTAACATTACCACTTTCAGTTCATTTTTTTTGTTCAGGACCTGAAGTAGGCTAATGAAAGACATTTTAAAAGATTCCTGTTGACTGGCTCACTGCCCCAAGAAGCTGTACTGAGAGGGTGCACACAGTGTGGCTTGGTAAAATGGCTTGAAGAAATATGCTCCATCTGGATTTGGAAAGAGGATGATCACATTGTGAATCAGTACTGCATGCTGGGATTCAGAATGTTTACAAACATCATTTATGTATTAAATATAAGAGCAGGTGGTATGTGAGAGCTTATTAGGTGAGACTCCCAGACTTATCACAAGTTGACAGTATGGCTCTTCAATGGGCAAGGATTGGACATCTCAGCTTCAGTGCACATGATCTTCCACTACCCAATGAGAAAGCACAGGCAGGATCTTTACTCTTAGCCAAATAAATACTATGCTCAGCGTTTTGAAATGATCCTGTTCGGCAGGGAGAGGTGGAAGGGGGGCGGGTGATGTTAAGAAAACAAACAAAATCTTTCAGACTTCTTGTCAAGACAGTCAGTTGCAGAAATTGTTGCTCTTGGTTATAGTTCAAGAGCTAGAAACACATGGAATCTCTGATGGGGAGAACTGGAAAAGTATATTTAAAAACTGAAAAAGGAAATCCTTGCAAAGGAAATATAATCATTAGCCTGGGGAGCTCTTGGCTGAAGAATATTATTGATGCAAACTGCTTACAGTTTCAAAACAGGATTATGCATTTATATGAAAAACAGCATCTGTAGTCTAGTGAGAATAAAAATCATGGCTCTCAATCTTCATGCTTCAGGGCAAAAAACTGATTCCCAGCTGATCACACTCACCCTCCCTCCCAGATAGTAATAGATGCATTTTTTAAAGAATTCCTTCCTCTGAAGCATCCAGGATTGGCCATTCTCAGAGAGAGGATACTAGCAGGCTACCTGGCTCATTGGTCTATTCCAATATAGGAGATTTACTTATACCAGACAGCCGTAGGACATGCATGGGATTTTACAAATTACATAGGAGCTGCACTATAATCAACAATCCTGTCTTCAGCAGTGGCATGTGTCAAACCCTTTGGAAGAAAGTGCAAGGAACCCTGTAGCGGACAATTATGGAATAAACCTGCCCATGGGGAACTTTTCTTACTTGACCCCTGTCATTGAGTGGTCAGTTTGTGTTCTGAAGCCAGATGGTTTCATACCCCTTACATTTATCCTACTTAATGTAACCATGGCTCTACTTAGGTCCTTACATGATATCCATCACTGTGGTCTCAGAACACCTCCCAGAAAGAATCAATATACAGAATCTATTTCTCTCTTCCCATCCGCATCTCCCCTCATATTCATCAAATCCCTAAACTGACCCAATCATTTCAATCACTTCATATGAAAGTCTTCCCAGTCCTCTAACCACATTGATGGAACATCTCTGGACCCCTCCATTTCTGCTCTTTCTGAGATGAAGGAGGCCATAACTGAACACAGTATCACTGATTCTAAACATTTTCAATATCAAGCCGACTGCTGCAGAGGAGCATGTGGATCGGACAGAGACTTCTCTTAGAGGAGAGTCTATTGATAGAGATTCTCTAAGTTATAGTCAGGAGCAGAGGATGGAAGAGGATAATGTAAGGGCCAGATCAGACAAGAAACATTCACATAAAAAACTGGACACATCAGAAAAGGGCAGGCAAATAAACAGTGACAAGTTTTTAAAGTGCTTGTACACAAATGCTAGAAGTCTAAATAATAAGATGGGTGAACTAGAGTGCCTCGTGATAAAGGAGGATATTGATATAACAGGCATCACAGAAACCTGGTGGACTGAGGACAATCAATGGGACACAATCATTCCGGGGTACAAAATATATCGGAAGAACAGAACAGGTCGTGCAGGGGGCGGAGTGGCACTATGTGTGAAAGAAAATGTAGATTAAATGAAGTAAAAATCTTAAGTGAATCCACATGTTCCATAGAATCTCTATGGATAGTAATTTCATGCTCTAATAAAAATATAACATTAGGGATCTATTATCAACCACCTGACCAGGATAGTGATAGTGATGATGAAATGCTAAGGGAAATTAGAGAGGCTATCAAAATTAAGAACTCAATAATAGTGGGGGATTTCAATTATCCCCATATTGACTGGGAACATGTCACCTCCGGATGAAACGCAGAGACAAAATTTCTTGACACTTTAAATGACTGCTTCTTGGAGCAGCTGGTACAGGAACCCACAAGGGGAGAGGCAACTCTCGATTTAGTCCTGAGTGGAGCGCAGGAGCAGGTCCAAGAGGTAACTATAACAGGACCGCTTAGAAATAGTGACCATAATATAATAACATTTAACATCCCTGTTGTGGGAAGAACACCTCAACAGCCCAACACTGTGGCATTTAATTTCAAAAAGGGGAACTATGCAAAAATGAGGGGGTTAGTTAAACAGAAATTAAAAGGTACAGTGACTAAAGTGAAATCCCTGCAAGCTGCATGGACGCTTTTTAAAGACACCATAATAGAGGCCCAACCTAAATGTATAACTCAAATTAATAAACACAGTAAAAGAACTAAAAAAGAGCCACCATGGCTTAATAACCATGTAAAAGAAGCAGTGAGAGATAAAAAGGCATCTTTTAAAAAGTGGAAGTCAAATCCTAGTGAGGTAAATAGAAAGGAACATAAACACTGCCAAATTAAGTGTAAAAATGTAATAAGAAAAGCCAAAGAGGAGTTTGAAGAACAGCTAGCCAAAAACTCAAAAGGTAATAACGAAATGTTTTTTAAGTACATCAGAAGCAGGAAGTCTGCTAAACAACCAGTGGGGCCCCTGGATGATCGAGATACAAAAGGAGCGCTTAAAGACAATAAAGTCATTGCGGAGAAACTAAACTAATTCTTTGCTTTAGTCTTCACGGCTAAGGATGATAGGGAGATTCCCAAACCTGAGCCGGCTTTTGTAGGTGACAAATCTGAGGAACTGTCACAGACTGAAGTGTCACTAGAGGAGGTTTTAAGTATCAAAGGGGTAGCCGTGTTAGTCTGGATCTGTAAAAGCAGCAAAGAGTCCTGTGGCACCTTATAGACTAACAGACGTTTTGGAGCATGAGCTTTCGTGAGTGAATACCCACTTCTTCGGATGCATCCGAAGAAGTGGGTATTCACCCACGAAAGCTCATGCTCCAAAACGTCTGTTAGTCTATAAGGTGCCAC
>NW_020664523.1:1232257-1258727 GCF_002925995.2 Terrapene triunguis | reverse complement strand
GTGGCACCTTATAGACTAACAGACGTTTTGGAGCATGAGCTTTCGTGAGTGAATACCCACTTCTTCGGATGCATCCGAAGAAGTGGGTATTCACCCACGAAAGCTCATGCTCCAAAACGTCTGTTAGTCTATAAGGTGCCACAGGACTCTGCTGCTTTTAGAGGAGGTTTTGGAATTAATTGATAAACTTAACATTAACAAGTCACCGGGACCAGATGGCATTCACCCAAGAGTTCTGAAAGAACTCAAATGTGAAGTTGCGGAACTATTAACTAGGGTTTGTAACCTGTCCTTTAAATCGGCTTCTGTACCCAATGACTGGAAGATAGCTAATGTAACGCCAATATTTAAAAAGGGCTCTAGAGGTGATCCTGGCAGTTACAGACCGGTAAGTCTAATGTCAGTACCGGGCAAATTAGTTGAAACAATAGTAAAGAATAAAATTGTCAGACACCTAGAAGAACATAAATTGTTGGGCAAAAGTCAACAGGGTTTCTGTAAAGGGAGGAGGGATAGCTCAGTGGTTTGAGCATTGGCCTGCTAAACCCAGGGTTGTGGGTTCAATCCTTGAGGGGGCCACTTAAGGATCTGGGGCAAAATCAGTACTTGGTCCTGCTAGTGAAGGCAGGGGGCTGGACTCGATGACCTTTCGGGGTCCCTTCCAGCTCTATGAGATAGGTGTATCGTGTCTTACTAATCTATTAGAGTTCTTTGAAGGGGTCAACAAACATGTGGACAAGGGGAATCCAGTGGACATAGTGTACTTAGATTTCCAGAAAGCCTTTGACAAGGTCCCTCACCAAAGGCTCTTACGTAAATTAAGTTGTCATGGGATAAAAGGGAAGGTCCTTTCATGGATTGAGAACTGGTTAAAAGACAGGGAACAAAGGGTAGGAATAAATGGTAAATTCTCAGAATGGAGAGGGGTAACTAGTGGTGTTCCCCAAGGGTCTGTCCTAAGACCAATCCTATTCAACTTATTCATAAATGATCTGGAGAAAGGGGTAAAAAGTGAGGTGGCAAAGTTTGCAGATGATACTAAACTGCTCAAGATAGTTAGGACCAAAGCAGACTGTGAAGAACTTCAAAAAGATCTCACAAAACTAAGTGATTGGGCAACAAAATGGCAAATGAAATTTAATGTGGATAAATGTAAAGCAATGCACATTGGAAAAAATAACCCCAACTATACATACAATATGATGGGGGCTAATTTAGCTACAACGAATCAGGAAAAAGATCTTGGAGTCATCGTGGATAATTCTCTGAAGACGTCCACGCAGTGTGCAGAGGCGGTCAAAAAAGCAAACAGGATGTTAGGAATCATTAAAAAGGGGATAGAGAATAAGATGGAGAATATATTATTGCCCTTATATAAATCCATGGTACGCCCACATCTTGAATACTGCGTACAGATGTGGTCTCCTCATCTCAAAAAAGATATACTGGCACTAGAAAAGGTTCAGAGAAGGGCAACTAAAATGATTAGGGGTTTGGAACGGGTCCCATATGAGGAGAGATTAAAGAGGCTAGGACTTTTCATCTTGGAAAAGAGGAGACTAAGGGGGGATATGATAGAGGTATATAAAATCATGAGTGATGTGGAGAAAGTAGATAAGGAAAAGTTATTTACTTATTCCCATAATACAAGAACTAGGGGCCACCAAATGAAATTAATGGGCTGGAGGTTTAAAACAAATAAAAGGAAGTTCTTCTTCACACAGCGCACTGTCAACTTGTGGAACTCCTTGCCTGAGGAGGTTGTAAAGGCTAGGACCATAACAGCATTTAAAAGAGAACTGGATAAATTCATGGAGGTTGTCCATTAATGGCTATTAGCCAGGATGGGTAAGGAATGTTGTCCCTAGCCTCTGTTTGTCAGAGGGTGGAGATGGATGGCAGGAGAGAGATCACTTGATCATTCCTGTTAGGTTCACTCCCTCTGGGGCACCTGGTATTGGCCACTGTTGGTAGACAGGATACTGGGCTAGATGGACCTTTGGTCTGACCCAGTATGGCCGTTCTTATCCTAACATTATTTACTTCTTTGGCCCTGCTATACAACTGAGCAAATACTTTCATTCAGCAAGCCATAAAGATGCCCAAGTCTTTTTCCTGTGTGATTATGTGTAGGCAAGGAATAGTTGGAATGACTCGTTGCACATCATTTTGGTAGCTGAAATTCATTGTTGACAAATGCATTGTATTGATCATTCACTTAGCATGGTAAGGTCCTTCTGCAGCTCTTCGATCTTCTCTGGTTTCAATTAACCTAAATAATTATGTCACCTACAAATTTTGTCACTTCATTGATCACCCCCTTTTTCTAGATCATCACAGATATTCAATAAAAGGGGTCCTGGTATGCGACCTTGTGGCAGGCATGCCGCTGCTAGCCTTCTGCATGATGACAATGGACCATTTCTTCACACTGGTTTCATCACCTCAGCCAACATTTGACCCATGACAGTACTTCATCTTTCTTTAATAGTTTCTTGAGAGGGACTTTGTCAAAAGCTTTTTAAAAGTCAATTTTAAAATCCAAACAAATGTAACTGACTCAACTTTATCCACTATTTTGATAACACACAAGTGTATTCTAATAGATTGATGGAGTTGAGCCGCAGTTTCTACAAAAGTAAATCCTTTCACTCCATGCTCCGTTCATATAGGTGTTTTATAGGTTTATTCATTATTTTTCAGCCAATTTACCTGGCATTTAAATAAGGCATCATAGTCACGTTCCTTGCCCTGAACAGTTTACAGTATAAATGGTGCAATACAAAGACTAGGGTACAAGAAAGCTGCATCAGCTGATTGGCAATGGAAACCTAGGTGATCGAAGTGGGCTTTAAGCAGAGAGGGAAACTGCTTCATGTCCAGAAAGAGAGGCTGTTCCGGGCACCAGGGACAGCATGAGAGGAGACACGAATATGGAATATGAGAAAGCATTAAGGAGAAATAGCTGAACTTGGGAAATAGGATGTAAGAAGGTAGAAGTAATGAGATGTTGGCAGGGCTATCAGACCAGAAGGATCAGTGCACCTTCACACTACAATCATTCCTAGGGTCTTAGATTTGGAAACACAGTTTACATAGAAACAGATTCTACACTTCCTCTGTCCATCAACAGCTGTTTTGTTGGCTGAACCAGTTGGTGACCACACCACACTGAAATGTAGAGTCTTTTACTACCATCCTTTTCATGATCTGACAGCCAGACACAATGCTCCTGGCAGGCATTGAGATCAAAGAACTTGCTGCAGAAAACCTGCTTAGAATTCTTAAGCTGAGCTGATGGCTCTACAACTGGAATGAGGATGTCTGCTGGGCAGCCAATGCAACTCCTCCTCCAGATCCCATGCCTCTTCAACCACTGTGATCGAGGGTCACCTCCAAGCACGCCCATCTGGGAACATGCATTCAAGACAGCTCTTTGAACATCAGCTTCATCTCAGCCCTTGAAAATTACAAGCACTGTAATGCTACAACAGGAATCTGCTGCTGATCTGGTCTGGCCAATTTCAGACCCTAAACTCAGAGCAATCCCAGCTTCGCAGGCAAAGCATCCCCCTTTCCATAACCCATTCCCTGGCCAAGCTTGTTCAGATTAAGAAGTCATAAGGCCTGGGGCCAAATGATGCAACGTTATATGCACAGCAACATCCTCCAACTGTTCCATTTCTGCATTACACTAATCCCTCAGTACTGTTTAGAAATCATTAAATGCTGAATATTCAGATTAACAAGAAAAAAAGATAATAACTGATACCTGTTAATTCCTGAAATAGTACCTTATTTACTCTCCATGTATACTCAAGGTTCATTCAAATGTTCCCCAGCTGTGGTCAGAGGTTCACATTTAAATAGGACACCCTTAAAAAGGCTTTATAAGCCTTACAATTGCTAATCACCTCTTTCAAGCTTGAATCTGAAATTCCTTTCCTTTCCATGAATTTGCTCTTTACCTCATTCTACGCATACTGGTTGGTTAGACCCTCAAGATGAAAGGCACTACAGAAGTGCCAAGTACTATGCTGTTTTTGTAGGGCTGGGCTGAATACTCTGGTTCGTTTTGGTAGGGTTGCTAGCACTGAACTTTGATGTGGGAATGGAAGAGCACTGAAGCATGTGGCTTGGGAAGAAACACCCTAGTTATCTGGGTTCAGCAAACAGATTGACAGGTGCAAAATTTTATCTAGACAGCATTCCTTCAAGTTGATCCCCTTGCCCTGTTCAACACTTTAGGATACCATTGTTCAGATCATGCATTTCAAGATAGCTTGTGTTAAAAGAACAACACCTGGCCCCATGACCCTTTGGAATAGCAGCAGTTGGTACAGTTTGGAAGTTTCATCTGGAACTTTCTATAAATCCAGGGAAAACAAGGCTAAATTTAACTTGAGAGAGGGCTTGCTTTTTTCTGGTGAAAATATGTGCATGTCCCAAAGAGTTCTTTGTGCAAACAGGTGAACCCCTCTCTGAAACTGACTGGCTTCCAAGATCCCTTGTAAAAAGATGCAGATGGTCTCGGGTTTTGGGAACAAGAGCCCACTATGCTGCTGGGACAGTGTGTTATTGTTACAGGATCGTCTCTCAACAAAACAGTATTGAGTGGCAAGGATGCCGTTTTGATTAGGTGGAATGACTCAGCTCTCATTGTAGGAGAAGGGATGGTTTGTCAGAGCCTTACCTCGTGATCTGGGATCTCGGAGGGTAGCGTTCTCCCCAGGATGACCCCGGTCAAGTATGTCCAGCAGCGGGCTGTGTTGGCAAGGTTGTAGCCTCCTGTCTCCAGCAAGAATCGTGAAATTAGGAAGGGGAAGAGGGAGAGAGAATGAGAGAAACAGTTTTAATGAAAGGAATGTATTGTTGAGAAGCAAGAGACTTTATATCTGCAATGCATATGAATAAGGCTTTTGATTTGGTCTTCCCAAGTCATGCACAGTAACTGTATTTTGCACCTGTTGGATGCATAGGGCTAAGTTAAAGCAGTTAATCACCTGTACTAAGAAGGGAGACTTGCAAAATTGAACCCACAGGTCATCTCAGCAATTGCACATGCAATATCATCCACTCCTCCAGATCTGGCTTCAAGAGATACCTCCAAACTGCAAGCCTTTGACTCCAAGGGTCAAGATTTCCTAAGGTGACATGGTGGGGAGGGAGATGCTCAGGCTCCGCATGGAAGGAGTTAACGTGAGTGGAGCAGAGCAGACTAATCAGGTATAGCAGTTTGGGATCTCCCTTTTAACCTTAGCTTGTGATCCAAAATGAAATCAAGGATAAGCAACACTGATCATTCGCTGATAAAATTTCCATCGGTGCCACCTTCTGAGCAAGAATCCCTCTGGAGAGGAATTTACTCTTATTTAAAAGTAGTGACTAAAATATGAAGCCAATTAAAGTGGTGAAACAACCTGTGAGTAGATTCAGCATCTGAGCATCCCCAAATTAACACAAACTCCCAAGTGGGGCTCATTCTGGGGCTCAGCAAGTCAAAAGCTCCAATATATTTGCAGTTAGCACTGCTGATGTCCTTACTTTGTGCAAGGGGAATCTTTCCACTCAAATAACCATCAGAAACTTTTAGGAGTTCTTACAAACAATGAAGAGTAACTTAATCAAAACTCCACTTTGGGAGACTGAAAACAGTTTCACAATCTCTCTCCCCCTTTGCCTTCTGGCAAACATCAATCTCCCTGCTCAGAACGGAGCCATCGGGGGTACTTAGTTTTGTTATTTTCCCTAAGACAGTGGCTAGTTTTCCTCATTTCTTGGCAAGAAGTGGTACATAAAACAAAATTCTCTGTGCCTCTCCTCCTCACGCTCACAGGTGGTTTTAACACTCAGAACATTCACCAAACAACTAGCAGTAGCTAGGTCAAATTTTAGGCCCACTCTATTGTACTTGATGATATCCCTTAAATGATACAACCTAGCCCCCAAAATGATAGCTGCTACTCAAGCAGCTGATGCTGTGGGTAAGGCATCTTCCAAAAGAAGCTGAGGAGATTTCCTGGGACAAAGTGCTCCCCACTTGCCCCATTTTGTTGACACGGAATTGCTTATTTCCCATCCATTGGACAAGCAGCTAGTAATATTGAGTGGCAGAATGTGCTACAAGCCAAAAAGCATTCAAGGGGCTTCCATTAGGTATCAAAATTCTGCTTTATTGTGAATGAAGCCAATAAAAGATTCAAACGCTGCCTGAATCCAAATGAGATAATTCATTGCCAGATGCCCAAGCTAGGTCTGGGAGCATAATGCTTACTTTTAAAGAGAAGCCCCGCAGTGCAGATCACAAGAGCTGGGACTCAAAGTTGGCATTGAGCAGACAGGGTCAGAGGTGACTGGGGTTAACAGCTTCTGATCTCTGGAGGGGCCAAGCAACCTTTAACCCAGGATCTCGGAGTCAGGAATTGAGACTTGGACTTGTTGGTACCAAGGAGTTGAAGTCTGTGTACAAATAGCACTGCATCAGCAATACAGTGCCCCCCTTATGCTATGCGTGCTCAATTTCTTCAGCTGCCCTTCTCAAATGATGCCGCTTTCAGAAGCAGAGGGGCTCACTATCAAAGAGCAGCCTCAGGGGAGCAAGCTGTATTAACCTGTTACTTGAAGAGCAGAATAAGTCTCTCATGCACTTACCTCCTCCCAGGATGAGAGTAGCCAGCTGCCACTGGAGAACGTACTTCAGACACTTGCCAATCCCCACTGGAGTCATGTTAAATGAACACATGGGGTCCCCGGCTATCGTATCTGCTCCCAGCTGCAGGACTACTGCTTCCGGGTTGAATGCCGTGTACACCTCCTTCAACACACTGCATGCAATAAAACAAAACGGAGTTCCCACAAATGGCCACACCTCCATGGAACATTGAGACAGTGTGATGTGTGCAGGCCATTTCAGCCAGCTAAACCACACTTGTTACTTTGCCTTTCCAATCACTGGCTAGGCTTTACATTTTGAGCCGAGAAGTACTTTCCTATTTCCCAGAATGCCACTTTGGTCAAAGTTATGGCAGGCATGGTAGACCTGGACTCTGCTCTTCAGTCACATTGCACGCTAAAAGGGCCTAAAAACAGTAAGGAAATGGGAAGTGATTTTGCAGTACCATCTATGCCAACAAAGATCCAGGCCAGAGGCTCCAAAACTATGGTCCAGAGACCACCCTTAGCCTACATTTCTGGGGGGAAAAACCACAAACAGGGAGAAAAATATACCCAGATCTCACTTGATACGTAATCATAAAACAATGTGACAAATCAGAGAGCTGGTTACAGGTAACAGCTCCTATGTGATAATGATCTTACATTTATATGACTTTCATCCAGACGTATCCCAAACATTAGTGAAACTTCAGCTCCAGTTGTACTAACACTTGCTCATCTAAGTAACTTTACAGATGTGAGCAGTCCCACTGAGCTCAAAGTTATTTATGTGCACAAATGTCTGCAGGAACAAGGCACTGGGTTTTATGAGCTTCAGGTGAAAGCATTACTTCACTCACCAGTGAGGGCTTGTCTACCTGGTGACTTAGCTCATGCCAAGCTGGGGTGTAAGTCTACAGCGCACTAACTGGCCATGCAAACCCTTCTACTGCAACTAACTGTTCTGGAGTGCACTCTGATGTACTGTTATGGATTTTTAAGTGTGCAGCAGCAGGGTCCACATGGCAACTTACCGTGCGGCAGGCTAGTGAGCTGTACACTCAAACCCTTGCTGCACACTACATTGCCATGTAGAAAAGCCCTGAAGTGCACCCATCTCTGGGTGAAACGCAACAAATGTTTAAGAGTGCAGCAGTGTCCAGTGTTAGTTCATGAATAATAGTGAAGAATATGGCATCTACACAGTAATAGTTTAGGATAGGAAGGGAAGAGCTGTATCCATGTCTGACTGCAGAGGTAAATAGTAGGTAATTACCCACACAGAATTTGGGAGGGAAACTAAAGCTAAGACTCCTAATCTTACTACATGCCATGGGATCTTTAATGGCCTTATGGCTGTTAAAATAGGAATAAATACGCACAAACAATAAATATTACGTAGACAGAATATACAATGAATATACAATGTACTTTCAAACCTATGAAAATATCCCAAACTTAACATCTGCAGAGTGCTGAGAAGTGTTGGAAGAAGGCAGCACACCCTAAAGATGCCCCATATGTGCTGAGAGCTTGGCCCAAGGGCACAGGACTTCTCAGTGGAGTGGGAATTGGTATAAAATGAGGAAAATGATGATTTTACCAGATTAATAACCTGAAAGAGAAGCCTCAAAATACCACCACCCCCTATTAAAAAAAAATAACCTTGAGTTCTTTCTTCCTGTGAGCAGCAGACAGGATTTAAACTGTATTAGTAAACATACGGTCACAAAGGGCATTGCGGGGTTTGCTATCTTGGCATTGTACTTTTTTTTGCTCCTATGATACAAGGATCACGTGATCAATTTGCCTGACACACTTTTTGCCACACACTGGGGATTTTCACTGATCAATAACACGAGACAGTCAAGTCTTTGTATTTTGTAGGAACTCTAATAATTTGTAAGTCTATCTGACAACCATGATGTGAAACTACTGGAACATACAATATCACTATCCACACCAGGGTGCTTCAGGAGGAAGCTGACCACACCCAGCCAGCAAGTCATGGGTTTGAGGTTTTGTACCCCTGCCAAAGGGAACAGATGTAGGGAATGCATCAGACTACAGCACATTAGTAACTTCCTTCTAAACACATGAGGTGCCCATCTCAAATTTGGTATGTAACCGGGAAACATGATCTGTACAGCATGTCTGACTCAGGTTCAGGTGCATTCAGCAAGCAGAGCTGCACAAATGGGAACGTCACCAGGGCACAGTGTGGGAGAGTGGATGTCTTAGGGGATTAGCAATAGGATACAGATTCTTCAACTCTACAGCAGGCCACCGCTCCAGAGCCAGCCCAGGGCAGGTATGACCAAGAGTTGCTACCATCCAAAGGCTAGTTCAGTGGGTCTCAAACTTTTTTACTGGCAACCCCTTTCACATCGCAAGCCTCTAAGTGTGACCCCCCCCCCTAATAAATTTAACACCCTGTAACGGGGTGGTTACCCCGCTCCTGCCCTGAAGGGCTTAAAATGGCCAGGGAGAGGGCTGTGGCAGGGAAAAGCTAGGCTGATTGGGGAAGTAGCCACAGCTGGGCTATGCCCCAATCAGGCCCAATTGGTCCCTATAAAAGGCTGTGAGCCAGAGGCCCAGAAGAACTCTCTCTCTGCATTCAGAGAGAGAAGGGCCTGTCTGCGGGGAGCTAGAGACAGAGTATCTGAGTGGAGCAGGGCTGGGGACAGGCTGAGGAGCTGGGGAGCTCCAGCCTGGAAAGCCCCAGGCTGCGGCCTAGCAGAAGGCCAAGGGGTACTGGGGGTTGCAGAGGGCAGCCCAGGGGTAGGCCAAGGCAGCAGGTCCAAACGCAACCATGCCAGTGATGAGTAGGCTGACACTGCAGTCTGCCCCAGGGCATGGGGCTAGATGATGACTGGCAGTAGCCTTATACTGAGGTGAGGTGGGAATAGTGGGTGGGGTTTCTCTGGGGAGGGGAGACCCTAAGATTGAGGGGTTACTGCCAGGGGGCAGCACCCCAGGTAAAAGGGCACTGGGGACCAGGGAGGGACACGGGGGCCAGAGGACAGGCGGATCACCCCGGCCTGCAGAGGGCACTCTGGAGCTGGAACGAGCTAATTCCCGGAAGTCACCAGCAGGAGTGCCGCAGGGATGAGTCCGCTCCTCTACACACCCTTTTTAATATATTTAACACCATTATAAATGCTGGAGGCAAGTGGGGTTTGGGGTGGAGGTTGACTGCTTGTGACCCCCCCCATGTAATGACCTCGCAACCCCCTGAGGGGTCCTGACTCCCAGTTTGAGAACCCCTGGGCTAGTTGGTAGACAGCAGGGGGGGGGGGAAGAGAGGGAAGAGAAGAATCACAATTTAGTGGATAATTGAATGGGTAAATAAAACCCCACCCTCATAATTAACACAAAACTAGGCCCCATGGCTGGCAGGCTCAGAAGGGAGACCAGCAGCTGGATGGCCTCTGGAGGCCAGACTCCTCTCTCATCACTAACGGAGGCTCTTTGAGGGCTTGATAATAATGACTGGGGTTGGGGAGGATATGCACTGCGATTGCCCATGCTATAATTGTACTCTTGATAATATAGTTCAGTCCCCTGGGCTGTCAATCCAGAGCTAACCTCAAACACACCACCCAGAGTGTGTACTCTCTCCCAGACAAGCTCCCGAGAGTAACACCAGCATTCTAGGGAGGACATGCCAGGAGGTTGATGTTTGTCTATTTGCACAGACAATGTCTCACCTAGATTTCTCGTCACACTAGAGTGGCCCCCACTATTCGCATCCTTCCGCCGAAGGACCCCATACTGTGGTAATCTTTCCTCCTGCAAGGGTTAATTCAAACCCATGAGTGCTGCTCCTTCAGTTGTCTGGGGAGCGTGTGTGTGTGTGGAGAACGGTGGTCATTGCAGAGTGATGCAAGTCATTCCCATCCCCAGGGCTAGGGATACTGCCTCCACATTGGCCTCCTTAGTCTTAGAGCTTGTTCACCCCGCTGCTCTCATCCCTGTGTGCGACTATCCCAACTGACCTTTCCCCAGGACACTCCCCTCTGCTTAGGTTCTCTACTTCTGTTAGATAGACACTAGTTTCTGGCTACCTCAAACAGCTTGCTCTCTCCTAACAAGATACTCTGCATTCCTCGAGGCTCCATTAGCAAAGGGCAGACACATGTGAAACGCTATGGCCAGTGGAATGTTTGCCTCTTGCTAGAGAAGAATGGGAAGGTCTGTTACCAAGGCCATTAGATCCAATGTCAGATGGGCTGAAATTGCTGCCAACAGCCACTTTCCAAGATACACATTTTGAAGAAGTTTCATTTGATGGGCAATTTTGTGAGAGCTCTCCAGCGCCAACAACAGCTCCCATTGAAACCTGTAAACGTTTGCACAGGTCTGGTTCTCCTTAATCCTGCCTCATCTAGGGGACGTTCTCTTCTTGCAGCAGAATCCACCACTTCCACACAAGGCAAGAATTGCTACCACACAAGACCTGTGATTATTCCTAAAAGAGCTACCCTGGACACATTAAAGCTGTTTCTAGCCACACAGAACCAATCCAGGTCCCGAGTCTTCCCAACATTTCTCAGCAAAGGCTCCCAGTTAGGACAGTGAAGCATCCCTTCAGGCTGCTCTGACCATTTTGCTCACAATATAAAGTTTTTAACTTCAACATTCATCCTAAACAGTGCTTTTCCTTTTCAAAGCACTTTGCAGATCTTACCTAAATGATAAACATCAATACTGCCTAAGCTCCTGGAATCTCTGTTAGAGCACGTTGATAATTCAGCCCCATGCTCAAGGAGGGAGTAACTCTTTCTACTGATCTGGGAAGAGATGAGAAGTGCTTCTCTGCAGTCAGCTCCATCTACATTCTGGAAGAATTTCTTCTCTAGGCAACCTCTCATACTGGTGCCAGATTTGGCAAGCAGGCTAAACTTCAAGCTATGCAAGAATGTAACAGAAACCAACTCCAGGTGGCCAGAGAGCATCCAGTCAGCCCAACACTCTGAGAGTTTGTCTATCTCACAGGATTCTATTATGCCTGACCATGACTGTGGACAATCAAGTGAGGTGACAATGACCATAGCTTAGTGGGCAGCGTAGACGAGGACAAACTGGGTTCAGCATTGTGTCGGCTACCTGATTAAACCCCATCAGGGCAGCATATGGGGAGAAAATGGCATTGCCTGTGCTGTGCTTTGTGTGGCTAAACAGAGGCCCTCAGTCCCCAGGGCTGTCAAGCCAGCATCTTTCATCAGCTCTAAATTCACTCAAAACAAGGAAGTGGCAGAAGTATAAGTGCCCCTTTGTTACATACTGAAAGGTCAGAAGAATGGAGCCTCCTGACTGGAGTGCAGCTGAGGGTGGGTTTGTGTTTGGGTGGGATATGAAAGCCAACCACTCTAGTTTCTTGAGTGAAAACAGAATGGAAGCCAAAATGTTATCTAGCTTTGATTACCCTCATTAGGGATCCCACAGGCACAGGGGAAGGACTGGAGGCATTCAAACCTTCTCTTGGCTAGTCACGAGTGAATCTCAGTACGGTTTGTGGTTTTGAAAAATCTGGAAGAGCTCCCAAAGTTTGGACTCCTCTTCAAGCATTTACCTGGACCTTTGGAAAATGAGTTATGGAATAGTCCCCTAGCCCTCATGAAACTGTGCCCCAAACCCACCAAACTACCACCCCCCAATCCTTTCTCCTTCCCAACAGCCGCTACACTCAACCTTAACTGATTCTGCCTCTCTCCCCGCTCAGCCTGTTCTCTCTGTCCTTACAGATGACACCCATTCCTTTCCAGATTAAACAAAGGCATCCTTGTTCTGATTCTCCTTCCTTCTCAAAATCCCAATGACTTAAGGCTGAAAACTGCCCATGAGGCTCATTTAATGCAGGTCACTGGTATGAAAGAGCTTTTACTGCCTGGAGAGCTCTGCAACACCTGTGCATAGCAATCCATCAGCCACAATCCAGCTCCAGCCAGTAATAGCCAAACCTGATCATCATCTGAAGGCTGTTCAATACGCCTTATGGGAAGCACACTGGACCCAGGACCGACCCCTGAGGAACTCCACTTGATACCGGCTGCCAACTAGACATCGAACCATTGATCACTACCTGTTGAGCCCGACAATCTAGCCAGCTTTCTATCCACCTTATAGTCCATTCATCTAATCCATACTTTTTTAACTTCCTGGCAAGAATACTGTGGGAGACCATATCAAAAGCTTTGCTAAAGTAAAGATATATCACGTCCACCCCTGTCCCCCTATCTCATCGTAGAAGGCAATCAGGTTGGTCAGGCATGATACCCTTGGTGAATTCATGTTGAGTGTTCCTGATCACCTTCCTCTCTTCCAAGTGCTTCAAAATGGTTTCCTTGAGGACCTGCTCCATGATTTTTCCAGGGACTGAGGTGAGGCTGACCAGTGTGTAGTTCCCCGGGTTCTCCTTCTTCCCTTTTTTAAAGATGGGCACTATATTTGCCTTTTTCCAATCATCCAGGACCTCCCCTGATCACCACCAGTTTTCAAAGATAATGGCCAATGGCTCTGCAATCACATCAGCCAATTCCCTCAGCACCCTCGGATCCATTAGATCTGGACCCATGGACTTGTGCATGTCCAGCTTCTCTAAATAGTCCTTAACCTGGTCTTTCACCATTGAGGGCTGCTCACCTCCTCCCCATACTGTGTTGTCCAGGACAGCAATGCGGGCGCTAACTTGTCTGTGAAGATCGAGGCAAAAAAAAGCATCGAGTACTTCAGCTTTTTCCACATCTGTCACTAGGTTGCCTCCCCCATTCATTAAAGGTCCCACGCTTTCCCTGACCTTTTTCTTGTTGCTAACATACCTATAGAAACCCTTCTTGATACCCTTCACATCCCTTGCTAGCTGCAACTCCAGCTGTGTTTTGGCCTTCCTGATTACACCCCTGCATGCTCGAGCAATATTTTTATACTCCTCCCTAGTCATCTGACCAAGTTTCCACTTCTTGTAAGCTTCCTTTTTGAGTTTAAGCGCACCAAAGATTTCACTGTTAAGCCAAGCTGGTCACCTGCCATATTTGCTATTATTTCTGCACTTCGAGATGGTTTGTTCCTGTGCCCTCAATAAGGCCTCTTTAAAATACAGCCAGCTTTCCTGAACCCCTTTCCCCCTCATATTAGCCTCCCAGGGGATCCTGCCCATTAGTTCCCTAAGGGAGTCAAAGTCTGCTTTTCTGAAGTCCAGGGTCTGTGTTTTGCTACTCTCCTTTCGTGAGGATCCTGAACTCAACCATCTCATGGTCAATGCTGCCCAGGTTGCCACTCCTTCTACTTCCCCTACCAATTCTTCCCTATTTGTAAGCAGCAGGTCAAGAGGAGAATAGCCCCTGGTTGGTTCCTCCAGTAGTTGCACCAGGAAATTGTTCCCAACACTCTCCAAAAACTTCCTGGATTGTCTGAGCACTGCTGTATTGTTCTCCCAGTAGATGTCAGGGTGACTGAAGTCCCCCATTAGAACCAGGGCCTGTGTTCAAACTAGAAAGAAATGAAAGCTTGGGTCTGGGTTTTCAGGCCTCATTTCAAATGCTGTGGCCTCTGTAGGGTTTAAGTGCAAATCTTACCATTGTTGCAGCCGTTATTTTTGCAGGGCAGTATATTTTTAATCATGTCAACTTTACAGAGTCTGGCCGAGCACTTAGAATCAGTGTCTTGTTGCATGATGAAATCCAGATCAACTCAAAGAAATCCGGATGGTGGGCCAGCCATCTTGCAATTGTTGCAGATGCTTTGCTAGGTGCAACCCCTACAAGCATAGGTACCTGACCTTCCAAGACTACCCCCCAAACAGGTGCCAAGCCCAGCATTTGAGCAGTGTTCCCATTCTTACCTGTTGGGTCTGCACCCTGAATAAACCTCTCTCTTTATGAGAGCTGCACTGCTTGTACCGCATCCTGATGTCCAGGTCCTGAGCTTGGACTCTTCTAATTAGAGATCCTCCATTTCCTTCCCACATGCTCCATGGTTGATTTCAAAGCCTGGCATGTCAATAGGTTTATTCTGAGGTCTCAGGGGAGCTTTCTAGAAGCCCTCCCTCCACCTCCTGACTGATGGAAGTCCCGGTTATCAGGCGTGCTGAGTAAGATGGCAGGGACTGAAGAGTGGAGGTGGCAGGCTGACTGGAGAAGTGCAGTGGTTTTGCTTGGGACAATAACTTGAAAAATAATAATGATAAAAAGTGTGTTTAAAACAGGTCAGGCATAAAGTGACCAGGCAGCCTGATTTTTATTTCAGCTGGCCGTTTCGTGTCTGTATTAGCACATCTCCTCTTTCCACAGCAGCAGGTGTGGTTCCAGCCTAATTCCAATATTATTTCATGGAAAGCCTTGAAAACAGATTGTCTTTGAGTGGGTACAGGGTACCATGCTTATTCTCTTAGTCATTCTACATTTCAATGTGCATCAGTTAACAGGAGCAGTAGCCACCTTCTACATCCGTTAGCAACAGTTTATCACATGGCTTTGCAATATGATAAACTGTTATCACATGGCTTTGCAATACAACAGCTGAAGCATGCAGGGCTTAAATTCAGCCGGAGCCCACTGAAGCAGAACTCCAGAAAATATTTTCAAACCCAAGGGAGCCCTGGTGCACCTGCCATGAGGCTGAAGCACCAAGCCTGGGCACGACCCCACCCCCACAGGACTAAACCCCTGAGCCCCCGTGCCTCCCTCCCATGGGGCTAAAGCTCTGAGACCCTCCACCCTGCAGCTCAAGCCCTGAGCCCCCCAAATGGGGAGGGGAGTGGGGGGCTCTGGGAAATCTCTGAGAATTTAAGCCCTGGAGGCATGTATCTATTTAAGTTTTACTTTGTATTTTACACAGTTGTGTTTATATTATGCACGCACCACACTTGGAGGGGAGAGCCCAGTTCTCCCCACCTGGCTCCATTTTCACTTGTGCAAAGTGAATCAGGACCACTAGCCATGTGATTAGACGAGGTAAGTGAGATCTTTTATTGTACAAACTTCTGTTGGTGAAAGGGACGAGTTTTGAGCATCACTGAGCAATACCTTAGATACTCAAGTACTGAGTGGGGGCTGGACTCGATGACCTTTCAAGGTCCCTTCCAGTTCTAGGAGATGGGATATCTCCATTAATTAATTTATTTATTTATTATTTAAAACCTGCAGCCATATATCCACTGCTACAATGATCATACTCCCCCTCCCAACACACTTTCAAGAGCCATGGGTCCTACACATGCCTATCAGAACATGTGGTATACCTCCTCCAGTGTATCAAATGCCCTGACAATAACTATGTGGGTGAAACCAAACACTATGCTCTTGAATGAACTCTCACAGAAAAGCAATAAGACAAGATCATCCTGTCACCCAAGGGCACACACTTTTCACAAAGCGATCACTCCATATCCGACCTCTCAGTCCTCATCCTCAAAGGAAACCTGCACAAAACCTTCAAAAGACAAGCCTGGGAATTTAAATTAATAACTTTGGCTGGACACTAAAAACCATGGACTTAACAGAGACACTGGTTTTATGGCTCATTACACCAACTGGTCACCCACCTGCTAAGTCTTAATTGCCCACTTCATTTTAAGTGGTCTCATACAGCATGCATGAACCCCTTATGCTTAACAATCTGCCCCATCTTGTATTTAGTTTGGACACTCTGGTTACTTGTTCGAGACTTGGGGAAGAGCTCTGACACTCAAAAGCTTGTCCCTTCCACCAACAGAAGTTAGTCCAATAAAAGATATTACCTTACCTACTTGTCTCACTCATATCCTTGGACCAACAGGCCTACAACAACACTGCAAACTATAAGGTACAGAGATGTGTGATAAATGCACATTCCATCTGCCTCACTTGCACTCTCTAATCTCTGATCCCATTTCCTCAGGACTGGGCCTAACATTCCAAAATCTGAAATGCTTTAAACAGGTGTCTTGTTTAATAAAAAAGTCAATCTGCCACAAAATATTTTCTCCTCTCCATTCACCCACCTCTCTTATGTTCACTGACTGTTCAGTCTAGGCCAGCAGATGGTTTATGATCAGATATTGCTTGACTCATCAAAGCTAGAAATGGGCATTTTGTGCCATTGTGAAAGGGTGATTCCACTTTCCCCGAGAGGGGGCTCAACCCTTGTTTTGATCCTGAAAGGTCCTGAAACTAAGGCACGAATGCTTAGAAAAGCTAGCTTAGATCATGTTTAAGATGTACTATAGTTTTCTCTCCCTCAAAAGCCTGTACAGAAGAAACCACCACACCTAATCAGATCTGGTTCTTCTAGTCCAACATCCTGCCTCTGACAGTGACCACTGCCAGACACGTCAGAGGTAGGGGCAAGAAACATGCACAATAATATGGAATTTTCAGCCCATAGCAGCCATTTCCTCTTAACCCCAGGCAATCAATGGTCAACACACATGCGGAAATCTGAAGATTTCTATACTCGTATCCTATATAATGTAACTGCTGGTGTTATCACTAGGCCCAAAGTAACTAAGGCTCCTGACCTTCAGTGATGGGATACAAACATCCAGTTCCAAACCTTCTTAAACTTGCTAATACATTTTAAACCTCCTTCCTTACTAAAAACAGAACACACAAAGGTATCTGTGCTATAAAGGTTTCACATTCACTCTTTTGGGGTGACCTGCATAACTCGTGGTTTCTCCAGTCAAGAGTAATGCAACAATCCCAAACTCATGCTGAGAAAAACTTGATACTGCAGCTCAGCATGTACTGTTAATATATAATCATATACATACGTGTATAGTAATATGCTATGCACTGGAATGTACTATGTATGACCCTTCTGAACAAATATTTACTGCTTTTGTACATCACTGACTCTGTTAGACGAGAATTAAGTAAATTTCTCCTCCTCACATCATTAAATGTGAATGTACCATACTAACTGCTACAGCAATTTGAATAAACGTGCCTTGAAATATTTCTGTTTGAATTAAGAAAATGCCCCTGCAAGTTCTGGATTATTTATTAGTATGGTTCTCCACATCTGTAATGTTGTTCAGGTGCTGTATTTTTATCTTCAGAAGGTTAATATTTAAAATAGATGTGAAGATACCCATCATTTTATCAGAACCTATCTGACCCACTAACTAGAGCACTTTTTCAGGAAGATCAAATAAGTTAGCTATTCTGGATGATCTTATGAATAAGAGATAGTCATTGATTAGCTAGAACCCATGTAACTTTCTCTTTTGATGGAGGAAATAGGTAAGTGCCTAAGTTTCCAGAGCACTGTGTGTGTACAGATTTCTTGGACATCTCTGCACTGTGTATGACTGATGCATACTGCTGCAGATGAGTATCCAGCTCTGCTGTTGCCAGTCTCTAACGTCTCATCTCTGGCTGCCTTTATCTACAATATTTTAAAGACGTCAGACTTTTAAAAAAACAAATGTCACACCTTGGCTTTTGTTCCACACAGCGGCTATTACTAACAATTACATTTAATTGGAGTCTGAGTCATTCAATTTCCAGAAACAATAGGCAATTATACATATGCCATACCACCCAAGAGCAGGATAGGAGTTTATCTGCTACAACAAAAGCGTTCAAACACAAGCACTCTTATTTATAGAGAGGCAAGTTCAAAGTGCACATGACTTAAGACTCCTGTAGAAAAACTTCCTTTTTATTTATTTATATCATTGTGCTGCAATGGGTCAGTTTCCATAGAGATGAGGAAGGCAGTTGCCACCAAGAGGGAGGGAAATGGCATGGTTTTGCATAACTTTTTACTGGTGCTTGGCTGTGGGAACGCCAAAGAGCAAGTCTGGAGCCCAGCTATTTGCAAAAGAGGAAAAGGCGGCCCATGAAAGGGGGCTTCTCTCGCCAGCAGGGGTCACTGATGAGAAGAATACAAGGAAATACTTTGCACAGGGAGTAGTCAGTTTACAGAATTCATTGTCACAGGAGGTCACAGAATCAAATACCATGACCACTTTGTAAATGGATGGATAATTTGACTCTATGATCATTGTTGTAGGTCAAAAAAGAAGTCAGAGGGAAGGGATCTTTTAGCTTATTTAACACTCTCCAGGCCAATGTAAGATTTTCCCATTTAGCACATTGGACTTCACAACTGTTTTATTTTTATATTTTCAATGTATTCTGTTTGAATTGTTTTGAATTTGGGTTTACATCCCAACTTGAGTCACAAGTAGAAACAAATCTGATGGTCTCATTCTACTCCTGGGTGGATGTTTATTGGAATCTTAAAATCACTTTGTATTTTGACACAGTATGCTCAGAAGTGATCCAGACTGGAATCATGGAGGTAGTGGAGTAAGTTGGGTACTGTATAGTTCAGGACAAACACGTATTGCCAGAGCTGGATTGGGAAGCTTGCACAATGACTGCCTATCATGTGTCTTGAGCTAGCAACTGGTTTAGCCCTTGGCTTTCATGAGCACTAGATTGACATACAAATGCATGCAGCAGCAGTGTCCTAAAGTTAATCACCTTTAGAAAAGAACAGGCCCTGGATTTCATTTTTTGCCAGAGAGGCTGATTTAGTGGTTTGTGCCATGCACCTGTGAAGGTGCAGAATTAGACTCCTCTAAACCAACCGTTCCAATTCTAGCAAAGATGGCTCAGTCCTTAATCCTTCCAAGATAGATAAAATAAATTCAATGGAGGTTTGCACTTGAAATGCTTTGCAAACAACCTTAACCTTGTTCCCCAACCATGTCCCTTCTCTGTATGGACACTAGAGATTCCATGGCACTTAGTCTAAGAGTAGATATTTGCCCCATTGTGCTTGGTTAAAATTACACCCTCTGCCCCTCAAAATAAACACACACAGATAAACTGGGTGCTTGTCCCCTTCCACCTAGAGGTGGATGACATTGTATATACAGAAGCACTGAGCAGCAATCTGTATAGGGATTGGGATCCTACAAGGTAAGCTCACCAGTTAACATAGCTTTGTGTCTTTAAACTGACACCATAAAGGGGCCACAACTTAAATAATAAAAAGATTATTAAAAATTTGTACAGGTTTTGCTCTCTGAAATCCTCTATTCAAACAAAACAGATAGAAAATGGGTCTCACGTCTCGCAGATCTGGTAATATTTCTCATCCTGAACGCCATCCTGGATAGGTACGTTGACACTGTAATATCGCCCCTTCCCCAGGCCAACGTCAGACACATCTCCTGTTCCTGAGCAACAAAAAACAAACCCGAACTATCAGTCAGCTAAGGAGAAAATGAGCTCAATAACATTGGCTGAACAGATCTGGGATGTCTTTCAAAGGATGGGAAGATCTGAGGCACAGTACACCTTCAGAGAAGTCTGCACTCTACTTCCAACAGGGGAGGTTTTTGAGTTACCTTGTTCAAGAAGTATCTGCCCTGGGGAAGATACTTCTAAGATTTCAAACTCTGCAAACTACAGCACCAGAGAGAGTTCAGAGACTTCAATACATTAGCAACAGTGGGAGAGGGAAGTGTGTACGCCCAGATCTACACACAGGTTGCTGCAACTGACAGTGAAAGGGGTTTTGGTAGAATCTGATGCTAAAGGGAGATAGTTAAAGGGATACTGCTGAAGTTTTGGATAAAAGCCGCTGACCTATCCACGTGCTAAGGCTCTACAATCCCTAAGGTATATAATAAATACCATTCTGGCAGACAGAAAGATGGTCCTGTGGTTAGGACTTGGGAGATTTGGGTTTGATTCCCACCTCAGTCACAGACTTCTTTGGGCAAGTCACTCAGTCTCTCTGTACTCAGCTCCCCATCTGTAAGATGGGGATAATATTTCCTCTCTCACAACCATAGCTGTAACTTTAAGCACATAAATCATCCCAGTGAAATCAATGGGACTATTCAAATGCTCAAAGTTAAGCACATGCTTAAGTGCTTTGCTGGATTGGGGCCAGAGGGCTCAGCACCTGCCAGGACAGACCTACATGGGTTGCACACCATCTCTGAACAGGATATGGTGAAGATAAAACTTGTCTTAAGAGGTTTCTTGGTCTGTATCACTGAAAATCATTTCCTAACTAAACCAGAATGGATTTAGAAAGATTTACTGATCATTTATGATCTTCAATGACTTTACATTTCACTCAGCTCAGACAGTAAAACTAGACTCGCCAGTTTCATGCAGGATTTCCATAGTCAGTTACACTTTCTGCACAGCACTGTTGCGTTTGAGTTGCCAACATCGCAGGGGACGTCTGAATTACATTTTCCTTCAATTACAAAAGCTGACATGAATTTATTTAAGATTTATTTAACACTAAACCTAAAAAACTAGTTAAATGTTCACTTTAAACAAAAAAGCTATTTTTAAAATTTTACTTCTGATTGGAGCAAACAGTGTGTCACATGAAAAAGTGGAAAACTCTGGTAAGAGTTGCTTCTGTACATCTAATCATATCACAACTGAAAGCAGGTAAAGAGGACGACTGCAGACGTTTCTTGACGGAGTCCTGCAAAGCTTTCACTAGTGCCAATGGAGCCCTCCCTAGCCATTGACAAGCTAACTCATACAGTATCATACATTTATGGTGGCGTGTAGAGTACAGACACTGCCCACCCAGCTAGCATGGGTATAAATAGCAATGTAGAGACGGTGAGACAGGGCTTAGACAAGAAGATTAGAGTGCCCTACATGCCTGAACCCCCATGGTAGATATTCTACACGGGCTGTGTACAGCCCAAGCAGTGCCTCATGTGTCTACACTGCTATTTTTAACAGCATAACGTCCCTGCTGTCTCCTCGCTACCAGAGCCTTTCGCTGCACCATGTAGTGTCTGTACGTGACACACTGCAGTAAGTGAAGACATAGCTCTAGAGAGTCCCACGTTAGAGCCTCACAGCCTCCCTCTCTTGAAAAAGGCACAAGCAAGGGTGCCTTGCATCTCACTGCATTGTCCCCTCTCCCCTCTAAAGGTACACAGAGGGTAAGGTTGCCGTCAGTGCCCCTTCTGGGCTCATCCAAGCCCTGCTGATGTTCTGCTTTTTTCTCTGCTAGACAGCAGGACACCAGCCCAGGTAGAGAGTGGCAGCACAGTGGAATGGACCCAGCAGTGGTCGTGCCCTTGAGGTTTAGTGTCAGGAACAGGCTGAGGAAGCGCACTACTGAGTGTATGGGCTCCTGTTGCATTGTTTTCTGGGTAGAGAGAGGATGCAGACACAGACGGGTGGTGGGAAACCTGGAAAGAGTGAAGGGGACAGGACTTAACCCAAGTGCAGAAACTCTGCTAGTTAGTGAAGCCATAATAAGATTACTTGCCTGGGAAAAATCCTGGTGAAAACTTATGCAGAGACACAGTCATGACTTTGGAGGTGAAACTAAAGGCATCTTCCACACCTATCAGACAGAGAGAAAGAAACTCAGGTGTCAATTACTCACATGAACTACACATTACAAAGAAATCACAACAGCACACCTCAAACAAGCAGTAGGGGGAGGGAGAGAGAATGCGCAAAAGGCAGACATGACACAGTAAATCCTTCCTTAACAAATGGAGACTAGTTCAAATGTGGCGTGGGTCACAAGTGAAATGAGTTTTGCTGGTCTCAACCTAATCATTGGTGAATGCATCTCCACATCACAAATCATTGCAAAAGTCCGCAGCACTGGTATTGTCTGTTCAGACTGGAAGAGCAGAGGGCAGTCTGGCAGCTCAGAATTAGAGTGCCCTGGAACAGACCTGTCCCTGATTAGAACCAGAGTTAATGGTCCATCCCTTTTAGCAGCACTTCAGTTCATCAAGCCTCTTTTTAATATACATAGATGCTGGGAAAGAAGTTGCAGAAGACTTAACACAAACCAAATGTGGGGGGAAAATGGACCAAAATGAAACACACCATAAAAATTAGGAGAGCAGGAAACGTTAAATAGTGTTGAAATAATAGCCCCAATGCAGAGAGCAGCTTCAGTCAAGGACCGTTCCGGCTTTAGTTTTATAGATTCATCATTTACTACAGACTGCTGCAACATCACAAATCTGCATTGACGACATTAAGCAATTAAGCTCTGGGATTGGCCATGACACAATCCTGCGTCCTGTATGGAAGGCGAGGGGTCGTGAGGAAATCCTCTTGCTTGAGACCCCTTGGCGGAGGGGCTTAATAGAATTAGAGCTTGTTAATACAGAGCTTGTTGTTTTTAATATTCCACCGTTGCTCAGATCACCACCACAGGGCCGTGTATTTTAATAATACAGAGCAAGCACCAGGGGCTGGGAGAGACACGCAAGACATCTCCTATCACGAGTCTGCAACTAGCCCCAGGTGCTCAAAAGGTATTTAGGCACCTAAACTCTTACTAAAATCAATGGGAGTTAGATGCCTAAATACCTTGAAGACCTGGGCCTAAGTGAATTGAGGGAACCTCACCTTGCTAAGTGGAGAGAAAGCCATTCTTTACAGCAGTGGTTCTCAAACTTCATTGCACTGTGACCCCCTTCTGACAACAAAAATTACTATACAACCCCAGGAATGGGGACCGAAGCCTGAGCTTGCTGCCCCGGTTTGGGGGGCCCAAAGCCCGAGCCCCACTGCCCCAGGTGGGAGGCTAAAGCCAAAGCTCAAAGGCTTCAGCCCCGGCCAGGGGGCATGTAACCTGAGCCCTGCTGCCCAGGGCTGAAGCCCTTCGGCTTCGGCTTTGGCCCCAGGCGGTGGGGTTCGGGCTTCAACTTCAGCCCCAGGCAGTGGGCTTGGGCTTCAGCCCCGGACCCCAGTAAGTCTAACGCCAGCCCTGGTGACCCCATTAAAACGGAGTTCCAACCCACTTTGGGGTCCTGACCCACAGTTTGAGAACCCTGCTTTACAGCAAGATGAAAGCTAGCACCTCTGGCTTGTGAAAGCTGCACTCTAGGCATCCTCCTCCATACACGAGTCTGTTTGCAGGGCCCCAATGCCTCACCACTGTTCATTTTCCACCAAGAGCATTGGCGAGGAGACACAATGATACCTCACCCTGCCCTAGCTCTTCACTTATATCAGGGGTCTCAAACACGCGGCCCGCAGGGCTATTTCCTGCGGCCCGCGCGCCCCCACCCAGCCTACCTCCAGGCCAGGGGTGGGCAAACTACACCCACGGGATTGCCCCCCTCGAGCCCCGCGCCACTCCCTGAAGCGGCTGGCATCACTTCCTTGTGGGGGGGGGGGGGGGGGGGGGGGGGGAGAGCAGAGGGCTCCGTGTGTTGCCCTGGTTTCCAGGCACACCCCCCCCCACAGCTCCCATTGGCCGGGAACGGGGAACCGCGGCCAATGGGAGCTTCAGGGGAGGTACCTGGAGGAGCAGCAAGCAGCATGCGGAGCCCTGCGGCCCCCACAGGGCCGCAGGGACATGGTTCCAGCTTCTTTGCGGAGCTGGAGCTGGAGCTGGAGCTGGGCGGGAGGGAAGCAGGCAGCCTGCCCTGGCCCCGGTGTGCGCCACTGCCACCCCAGAGTCGCTTTAGGTAAGCGGCTCCGGGCCAGAGCCCTAAGCCCTCCTGCACCCCGCCCCCCAACTCCCTGCCCTGAGCCCCCTGCCTGCACCCCAATCCCCTGCCCTGAGCCCCCTGCCGCATCCCACATCCCTCCTGCACCCCAACTCCCTGCCCTGAGCCCCCTGCTGCACCCCAACCCCCTGCCCTGAGCCCCCTGCCTGCACCCCAACCCCCTGCTGCATCCCAACTCCACGCCCTGAGCCCCCTAACCCCCTGCTGCATCCCACACCCCTTCTGCACCCCAACCCCCTGCCCTGAGCCCCCTGCCTGAACCCTGACCCCCTGTACCCCAACCCTCACCCCTCCTGCACCCCACACCCCAACTCCCTGCCCTGAGCCCTCTGTCGAACCCTGCACACCCTGCCCTGAGCCCCCTGCTGCACCCTGCACCTCAACTCCCTGCCCTGAGCCCCTGCCACCCCCCTACTACACCCTCTGGGGGCAGGGAGGGCGCAGAGTTGGGGTGGGGACTTCAGGAAAGGGGTTGGAATGGGGGCAGGGAAGGGGTGGGAAGAGGCAGGGCAGGGGTGGAGCCTCATGGAAGGGGTGGAGTGGGGGCAGGGCCGGGGGTGTGTGTGTCAGTGATGCGGCCCTCGGGCCAGTGAACTAGTCCTCATTTGGCCCCCCTGGTCATTTGAGTTTGAGACCCCTGACTTATATCAACCCAAGTGAATCAGTCGTGCGCTCTACCAGTGGTCAGGTAGAGATCGGGGCCTGGATTTGGCCTAGCTGACAAAGGCTCAACTCACTGAAGACTGCAATGATACTGGTAGATTGGGGAAAACAATTAAAAGATTTGGCCAAAATTATACTTGTTCCTCTGGAAGCGTATGTGCTGTCTTAGGATCTAGCTAGATCCCCAGCCACTGCAATCAAGGCCTGGTCTACACTATGAGTTTAGGTCGACTTTAGCAGGGTTAAATCGAATTAAGCCTGGACACGTCCACACGACGAAGCCCTTTTTTTCGACTTAAAGGGCCCTTTAAACTGGTTTCTTTACTCCACCTCCGACGAGGGGATTAGCGCTAAAATCAGCCTTTGCGGGTCGGATTTGGGGTAGTGTGGATGGAATTCGACGTTATTGGCCTCCGGGAGCTATCCCACAGTGCTTCATTGTGACTGCTCTGGACAGCACTCTCAACTCAGATGCACTGACCAGGTAGACAGGAAAAGCCCCATGAACTTTTGAATTTCATTTCCTGTTTGCCCACCGTGGAGAGCACAGGTGACCACGCAGAGCTCATCAGCACAGGTAACCATGATGGAGTCCCAGGATCGCAAAAGAGCTCCATCATGGACCGAAGGGGAGGTACGGGATCTGCTCGCCATATGGGGAGACGAATCAGTGCTAGCTGAACTCCGTAGCAATAAACGAAATGGCAAAATATTAGAAAAGGTCTCAAAGGCCATGAAGGACAGAGGCCATAACAAGGACGCACAGCAGTGCCGCGTGAAAATTAAGGAGCTAAGGCAAGCCTACCACAAAGCCAGAGAGGCAAATGGAAGGTCCGGGGCAGAGCCGAAAACATGCCGCTTCTACACGGAGCAGCATGCGATGCTAGGGGGTGCAGCCACCACTACCCCAACCGCGTACTTTGACTCCGTCAATGGAGAAACACGCAACAGGGAAGCGGGTTCGGGGTACGAGGAAGATGATGATGAAGACAATGAAGAGAGCTCACAGCAAGGAAGCGGAGAAACCGGTTTCCCCAACAGCCAGGATATGTTTATCACTCTGGACCTGGAACCAGTAACCCCCAAACTCACCCAAGGCGTGCTCCCAGACCCTGAGGGCACACAAGGGACCTCTGGTGAGTGTACCTTTGTAAATATTACACATGGTTTAAAAGCAAGTGTGTTTAATGATTAATGATTAATTTGCCCTGGCAATCGCGGCCAGTACTCCTACTGGAAAAGTCTGTTAACGTGTATGGGGATGGAGCGGAAATCCTCCAGGGACATCTCCAGAAAGCTCTCCTTCATGTACTCCCAAAGCCTTTGCAAAAGGTTTCTGGGGAGGGCTGCCTTATCCCGTCTGCCATGGTAGGACACTTTACCACGCCAGGCCAGTAGCACGTAGTCTGGAATCATTGCATAACAAAGCATGGCAGCGTATGGTTTGCTGGCATGCAGACATCCATTCCTTATCTCTCTTTGTTATCCTCAGGAGAGTGATATCATTCACGGTCACCTGGTTGAAATGGGGTGATTTTATAAAGGGGACATTCAGAGGTGCCCGTTCCTGCTCGGCTGAACAGAAATGGTCCCCGCTGTTAGCCACGCGATGGGGGAGAGGGGTGAAGGGATCATCGCAGAGAATTGGATGTGTGTGTGTGGGGGGGGGGGGGG
>NW_020664523.1:1150850-1232157 GCF_002925995.2 Terrapene triunguis | reverse complement strand
GGGGGGGGGGGGGGTAGTTCGGTTTGTGCTGCATGTTAACCCGGAAACCGCAGCCCCTCCTTTTTCATTGCAAACCCATTTTAAATGGCCAACCCAATGGGTCCTTGGTATGGGAAATGAGGGCGCTGCTGTTTGAAACCATTCCCACATATTATGAAGGTTAAAAAAGCCAAAAGACTGTGGCTTACCATGGCTGCCTGCAAGCCGAATTCTGTTGCCTGGCACTGCGTGAGTGATCTCACACACCAAACCGGCAGGCCCTCAATATAAGAGGAAAAATGCGACCTTGTAACGAAAGCACATGTGCTGTGTAATGTGAACAGCAAAATTTAACGTGAAAGAGTGTACCCATTGTTCTCTAAAATGTGTCTTTTTTAACCACCTCTCCCTTCTCCTCCACCAGCTGCAAATGTTTCTCTTTCGCAGAGGCTAGCAAAGTTTAGAAGGAGAAAACGGCGGACTCGGGATGATATGTTCATGGAGCTCCAGATGTCCTCCCATGCTGAAAGAGCACAGCAGAATGCATGGAGGCAGTCAATGTCAGAGTGCAAAAAAAAGCACAATATGAACGAGAGGAGAGGTGGTGGGCTGAATCGCGGGATGAACAGAGCAAGTGGCGGGCTGAAGATGATAGGTGGTGTCAGCTTGCAGACAGAAGGCAAGAGTCGATGCTCCGGCTGCTGGAGCATCAAACTGATATGCTCCAGCGTATGGTTGAACTGCAGGAAAGGCAGCAGGAGCAGAGACCGCCGCTACAGCCCCTGTGTAACCAACAGCCCTCCTCCCCAAGTCCCATTGCCTCCTCACCCAGATGCCCAAGAACACGGTGGGGGGGCCTCCGGCCACCCAGTCACTCCACCCCAGATGATTGCCCAAGCATCAGAAGGCTGGCCTTCAATAAGTTTTAAAGTTTTAAACTGCAGTGTGTCCTTTTCCTTCCTTCCTCCCACACCCATCCCGGGCTACCTTGGCAATTATCCCCCTAGTTGTGTGATGAATTAATAAAGAATGCATGAATGAGAAGTAACAATGACTTCATTGCCTCTGCAAGCGGTGCTCGAAGGGGGGAGGGGAGGGTGGGGTGGTTGGTTTACAGGGAAGTAGAGTGAACCGGGGGGTGGGGGGGCGCGGAGGGTTCATCAAGGAGAAACAAACAGAAGTTTCACACCGTAGCCTGGCCAGTCACAAAACTCGTTTTCAAAGCTTCTCTGATGTGCACCACGCCCTGCTGTGCTCTTCTAACCACCCTGGTGTCTGGCTGCGCGTAATCAGCGGCCAGGCGATTTGCCTCAACCTCCCACCCCGCCATAAATGTTTCCCCCTTACTCTCACAGATATTGTGGAGCGCACAGCAAGCAGCAATAACAATGGGGATATTGGTTTCGCTGAGGTCTATCTGAGTCAGTAAGCTGCGCCAGCGCGCTTTTAAACGTCCAAATGCACATTCCACCACCATTCGGCACTTGCTCAGCCTATAGTTGAACAGGTCCTGACTACTGTCCAGGCTGCCTGTGTACGGCTTCATGAGCCATGGCATTAAGGGGTAGGTTGGGTCCCCAAGGATAACAATAGGCATTTCAACATCCCCAACGGTTATTTTCTGGTCCGGGAAGAAAGTCCCTTCCTCCAGCTTTTGAAACAGACCAGAGTGCCTGAAGACGCGAGCATCATGTACCTTTCCCGGCCATCCCACGTTGATGTTGGTGAAACGTCCCTTGTGATCCACCAGGGCTTGCAGCAGCATTGAAAAGTACCCCTTGCGGTTTATGTACTTGGTGGCTTGGTGCTCTGGTGACAAGATAGGGATATGGGTTCCGTTTATCGCCCCACCACAGTTTGGGAATCCCATTGCGGCAAAGCCATCCACTATGACCTGCACGTTTCCCAGAGTCACTACCCTTGATATCACCAGGTCTTTGATTGCCCTGGCAACTTGGATCACAGCAGCCTCCACAGTAGATTTGCCCACTCCAAATTGATTCCCGACTGACCGGTAGCTGTCTGGCGTTGCAAGCTTCCACAGGGCTATCGCCACTCGCTTCTCAACTGTGAGGGCTGCTCTCATCCTGGTATTCTGGCGCTTCAGGGCAGGGGAAAGCAAGTCACAAAGTTCCATGAAAGTGCCCTTACGCATGCGAAAGTTCCGCAGCTACTGGGAATCGTCCCACACCTGCAGCATGATGCGGTCCCACCAGTCTGTGCTTGTTTCCCGGGCCCAGAATCGGCGTTCCACGCCATGAACCTGCCCCAGTAACACCATGATTTGCACATTGCTGGGGCCTGTACTTTCTGAGAGGTCTACGTCCATGTCAATTTCCTCATCACTCTCGTCGCCATGCTGCAATCGCCTCCTCAGCTGGTCCTGGTTTTGTTTTGGCATGTCTGGCTCTGCATATACTCCAGGACAATGCGTGTGGTGTTCATAGTGCTCATAATTGCCGCGGTGATCTGAGCGGGCTCCATGATCCCAGTGCTATGGCGTCTGGTCTGAAAAAAGGCGCGAAACTAGTGTCTGACAGAGCGAGGGAGGGGCGACTGATGACATGGCGTTCAGGTACAGGGAATTAAAATCAACAAAGGTGGCTGTGCATCAGGGAGAAACACAAACAGCTGTCACACAGAATGCCCCCCCCCCAAAGATTGAACTCAAAACCCTGGGTTTAGCAGGCCGTTGATTTCACGGAGGGAGGGGGAAGCAAATGAATACAGAACGAATCTGGTCCATCTATTTTTTACATCTTAAGCTGGCAGACGACGGTGCAGCATGACTGATAGCCATCGGCATCTTCTGGGTGCTTGGCAGAAAATGATGTACTACAACTGATAGCCATCATTGTCAAGAATCAGATGCCCAGAGTGGAAAGTTTGGTTCAGTATTTCTTAGAGGAATCTGCTGAAGAACTTTCCCGGGTGCCTCTGATTGAACTCACTGAGGAGTACGACGACTACGGATACCAGTCGTAATACACCATCCACTGCCAAAAGGCAAGGAGCTGCTGCTGTTTAGCAATGCAGCTCCACGTCTGCCAGCACTCAGATAGCCGATGACGGCTACCAGTCATACTGCACCGTCTACTGCCAAAAGGCAATTAGCTGCTGCTGTGTAGCAATGCAGTACCACATCTGCCGGCACCCAGATGACATATGGTGACGGTGAGCTGAGCTGAGCTGAGCGGCTCCATGCTTGCTGTGGTATGTTGTCTGCACAGGTAACCCAGGTAAAAAGGCGCGAATCGACTGTCTGCCGTTGCTCTGAGGGAGGGGGAGGGGCCTGACAACATGTACCCAGAACCCCCCGCAGCACTGTTTTTGCATCATCGGGCATTGGGATCTCAACCCAGAATTCCAATGGGCGGCGGAGACTGTGGGAAAGCTACCCACAGTGCAACGCTCCGGAAGTCGACGCTAGCCTCAGTACTGTGGACGCAGTCCGCCGACTTAATGCACTTAGAGCATTTTATGTGGGGACACACACAATCGACTGTATAAAACCGATATCTATAAAACCGGCTTCTATAAATTTGACCTAATTTCGTAGTGTAGACATACCCCAAGACACCTGTTTCACACCTCCATTAGGTAGAAGGCTAGGACTTTGTTGGATGCCACTAATCCACACCTTTATCACCCTGACCTGAGGGTATCACCATGCACTCGGCATGGGATTGCACCTTAAACCGACTAGCAAATCCAATTGTGTGCAGACTGCAGCACCCCACTTGCTATACAGGGTATCAAGGCAGGACACCAGAGCTCCTGGATCTACACTGGTTTCTGGAAACCATGTAAAGGTGCTGGCTCTGACCCATTAAGCTCTAAGTGGTCTGGCCCCTCCCATTTAAGAGAACCTCTCACTCCTTGTGCTGTACTGCTGGAGTTTAGCTCCAGTTCATCTGCTGATTCATCTGCTTGGTGTTAGAGAGAAGGATCTATTGGCAGGGTCTTCTTCTAGAGGGGCCCTCAGCTGCATAGCCTCCTCCCCCACACCTAAATAGTCAAAGTAGCCTGAAACTGCCGAACTTCAGGGCATGATGCAAATCTCATCTATTTTCACAGCCTGAAGAGCAGCCCTAATCACCCTTCTTCTATGGGGCAGCGGAACTGCTTTCTTTCCCTTAGTTGTGGTTGATTAATAGCAGGGATGTTTTTCTAAAAAGTTATTCTATAGTTTTAAACAGCTATTCTGCTGTGGGAGTCCAGTGGCCTGCGTTACACAGAAGGCCAGACTAGGTGATCACAGGTGTCCCCTCTGGAATTGGAATCTATGCAAGAGCGGTAATGGGGCAAGGCTGTTCATTTGTGTACATATTGTTTGAAGAAGTGTATTTTATTTTATGTCTGAGGTGTCAAGAGTGCAGTACTGGGGCTTTGCATATAAACCCAAACAGGCACAAAGTGATGCAGGTAATCTCCATTGCAGTAACAGCCCCTCGGTGATCCTGGCTCCCACAAAGCTTCCCCGAAGCACTGCCCTGCCAGGACCACTTAGCAGCCCGCATGACTGCCTTACCATCCCCATGATGCAAGTCCAAGTCAATATAGAGGATGCGGTCGAATTTCCGACGCAGCCGCAGGATGCCCAGGACGGCGTCGTTTAGGTAGCAAAAGCCAGAAGCTTCATCTCTGCAAGGAAACATTCAGGAAGTTCAACATTCCCAAGCGGAGACAAGACAGCTGCTCGCCCCAACCTTTGCCCCTTGAACCCTCCACAAACCCCATCCAGCAGCACAGCCTCCATCTTGTGTGGACTAAAAGGAGGAACACTAAGGCACGGGTGTCAACTAGTCCCACTGGTCAGGAGCAGCAATGTGAGAGCCAGCCACAAGACACAAAGAGTATCTGATCAGTTACATGGGACTTTGGAAACCTGGGCTCGATGTCCAGCTTGAAATGTTAAATATGAGCTTGCTGGTCTTATCCCACACCAAAACAGCCATCATGGCCTCTGGTGGCTTGAGAGACTGTGCTCGACTGGCCCAGGGATGAACAGCAGAGGGAAGTACAGAGCAGCTAAACACACACATTTAGCTGCCATTAGCCTCCTGCAAATCTAAAACACTATGTGAATTTGGTGCTACTGAAAGGTGGCAGATTGAGAGTTCAGCACCTAAAATTCCTCTGTCTGCAGCACAGTACTGAGACACTGCAGCACAATCTTCCCCGTGCCAATGCACCTCAGCCCTGCCTTGGAGGGACACATCCCGCCTTCCCCCCACTATGGACTACAAGCCCAAGCTAATCTTTGTAGTCAGTCTCAGCTGATGGGCTAAAAGTGAGCAGTCTGGTGCTCTGGACTCCTGCTGCTAGGAACTCCCCCAAGAACCCTGACACTAACAAATAAAGCCAAAGTACTCAGCATTGGCCTGACTTCAAGGACAGCAATCAGGCCACTGCTGTCCTGGGCTGGATCCCACTCCCATCCCCGTCAGCCACCCAGTCTCCATTTAGTTTTAATGGTTGAAATCTACCTCACAGCTTGCACACGCGAGAAGTGTATATCTCCAATGAAGTGTTAGAATGCCGTTCAGAGGAAGAGGAGTGCAGTTTTAAACATCCCACCCCCTCCAGAAAATTCACCAGCGAGGGAGTCATTGGGGTGGGAATTAAGCTGCTGGTAGGAATGGTTTCCTTCCTCCCCCCATGGAAAGGAGGGCCCATGAAATTAATGTGAAACATGTTATCCTTGCTCATGTGTAGCTGTCACATAGTCAAATAAATGGAGGAAATGCAAGCTGCTATATGGAAACAGCTGTCCCCAGCTAGTGCATGGGACTTCTACATTCCCAGCACCACCTTTGCAGAAAAGTCCCATTTTTCCTATCCCAGGAATTCTTCATATGTACAAGGCTGATTTAAGAAAGCAGCAAGAAAAGAAATAAGGGGAAATCACTACTCTGTAAGGATCCAGGCTGAATGCTGGCTCAGATCTGCTGTGGAAAGCATGTTAATGATCTAATACAGAAGTCACCTAAGCGCAACCTCTAGAGTTTTTTTTGAGAAGCAGCAGAGCACCACACAGCAGGAGGCAGGAGACCTGAGTTCTATTTCCAATTCTGCCACTAACAGGCTGTGTGACCGCAGGGAAGTCACTTAACTGCCTTGTGCCTCTCTCCCAAGTAAAGTGGAGGTAACAACAGTTATCCATCTATAAAGCCCATTAAAGGGAAAGAAAGATATTAGGTTATTGATATCCTAAGACGAAGCTGCAAGCTTCATGGGCTACAAGCCTTAATATCTTGATCCTGATATTCATGCCACTGCACTAAAGGGAAGGGCAGCTGCAATCTTCTCCATTTTATGGAAGTTAAAGGCAGCCCTCCAACTACTGGAACACTGTCCATGTGACAGTTGGGTGGCCAAAGTTTGGGCACCCATATCCCAGGAGGTTTAGGAGCGTGCTGAATTCTAGCAGAACAAGGAATGCTGGTGCCTTTCTTACAGGATGCAATCCAATAAAAAGCAAAGCTGTGAAGAAAATCCTTCTGCACTTTCAAAGCCCAGTCACAAAAGCTGACCTGCAGTCCTGCCCACCTTTGTCAGCCACTCGATAAATCAAGATAACTTCTTCTCAGCCAGGGCCTTGCTCTCTTTGGCAGCAATTGCCAGCTCCTTGTCATGCTTGGAGCTAGTGTCTGCGAGCAGAGCACCAGCAATGCAACAGTAAATGCCCGGAGCGTAGCCACAAGAAGTCTTCCAGGCTGGTAGAAGTTATTGGCCACCACTCAGTTACTCCTGCAGGTGCAGAATTCATGTCCCCCACAGATTTCTTTGCTTCCCTGCAGAAAAATGACTTTCAGATGGGGAAAGCAAAGGGAAGCTGCAAGAACAGTCACGTGCCGCTCCCCAGCGGTGCGGGTGCATCGTTTCAGATGCCAGAAGCAACTAGCAGAGGTGTAAATCACTGGGGGAAAAGGGCTGGGGATGCCCCGGCCAGTGGCTTCTATCCAGCTGCTAGTCCCGGCTGGCCTGGAGAGGACGGGACTTCCTCTTCCCCTGCAAGGAGCAGCCAGGGCTAGGTCAGATCCAGCCCCAGAAACCTCTCCAGCTGCAGGAAGCTCCATACCCCTCCGCTTCCTGCCTCCATCACTCCTGAGCTATAGGGGGAGGGGTCACTGTACGGGGAGCTGCTCTCCCATCCACTCAACCCATGTGCATTTGGACCCACCTCATACCCAAATCGCCCCACCAAACCTCACCCCCTGCACCCACCTCCCTGCATCCAGACCCCACCTCTGCACCCAGACTGCCACCTGCAACTGAACTCCCACCCCAGAAGCCTCACCCCACCTGCACCTGGACCACTCCAACAAGCTCCCTGGACCCCCACCCCCACCCCACTGAGCCACACCAAGTCAGCACCCAGACCCGCACTCCATGAAGCCAGCACTCGGACAGGGTGATCTCCCATTGCCATGCTGGAGCCTCCACATTTATTTATTGACAAATAAAAATTGCAAAATTTTGCAGAATTTTAAAATATTGTGTGCAGAATTTTAAAATTTTTGGCGCAGAATGCCCTGAGGAGTAACTCAGTGCAGGCTGGCCCATACAGTGTTTTCTAGCCCACTTTTAAGGGTATGTCTACACCAGGGGTCTCAAACACGCGGTCCGTGAGGTTATTTTCTGCGGCCTGCGAGCTCCTTGTGGCCCCCCCTCCCCCAGCATTTACCTAGAGCGGCTCCGGCCCGACGCGCAGGGCAGGCTCCCTGCCTGCCTGCCCTGCCCCCACACCGCTCCAGGAAGCAGCTGGAACCTGGGGGAGGAGGGGCACAGGGGTGTGTGTGTTACTGTTGCTTCAGGCACCGCTCCCAGCAGCTCCCATTGGCCGGGAACGGGGAACCACAGCCAATGGAAGCTGCTGGGGGCAGTGCCTGAAGCAACAGCAACACACACACCCCTGTGCCCCTCCTCCCCCAGGTTCCGGCCACTTCCCGGAGCTGCGTGGGCGTGGGGGCCGGAGCTGCCCCCGGTATGCGCCAGGCCAGAGCCCTGCCCCCCGAACTCCTCCTGCAGCAGAACCCCCCTGTCCTGAGCCCCCTGCCGCACCCCGCATCCCTCCTGCAACCCGACCCCCTGCCATACCCTGTACCCCGACCCCCTGCCCTGAGCCCCCTGCCGCACCCTGCACCCCGATCCTCTGCCCTGAACCCCCTGCCGCATTCCGCATCCCTCCTGCATCCCAACCCACTGCACTGAGCCCCCTGCCGCACCCCTCCTGCATCCCGATCCCCTGCCCTGACCGCCTGCCACACCCCTCACCCCCCTGCACCCCACACCCCAACTCCCTGCCCTGATCCCCTGCCACACCCCACACCCCTCCTGCAGCCCCTGGGGGCAGGGAGGGGGCAGAGTTGGGGTGAGGATTTCGGGGAAAGGGTTGGAATGGGGGCAGGGAAGGGGTGGGAAGAGGCGGGGCCTCATGGAAGGGGTGGAGTGGGGGTGGGGCCAAGGGCAGCGGAGGGGGGGGAGGTGTCAGTAATGCGGCCCTCAGGCTAATGTACTAGTCCTCATGTGGCCCTTGTGGTCATTTGAGTTTTAGACCCCTTGTCTACACTGCCGCTGGGAATGAGCTTCCCAGCCCAGGTCCACAATCTTGCGCTAGCATGCTAAAAATAGCTGTGTAGATGCTACAGCTTGGGCTGGAGCTCAAGCTCTGGGGCTGGGATGGGGAGCTTGAGAGCCTGAGCCACAACAGCTACATAGCCAGCGCTAGTCTGTGTACCAGGGCTGGCAGACTCGCTCCCAGCGGCAGTCTAGACATGTCCACTATGGTTCAAGTTACAGGGCCTCCCCTGTTCCTTTACCAGACTTGTCCATGTTCTCAGACCTCACTGCTGGAAATGTTGCTGGATATTCAGCCTGTGGTTCTCTCTGCTCAGTATCCCCACCATCACCACTCTCCGCCTCTGCGGCACAAGATTGTGAGGTAGATGGGAACAAGCTCTGGAGAGTAGTCTTGTAGTTTCTAACACTCACTGCTGCAAATGGGCACTGGTGCTGTCCAGAGAACCTCTAGCTCCATTAACAGAGCAACTCTGGGGATTGCTTCTCTAAAAGCATCCAGGGAGCATTTTTTAGTTTTACTAACATACAGGCTATTTTTCTCATTTTAAATGTTTGATATTTAAGACTATGGCTTCTGCTTAACTTCACATGGGGTCCGCAGTAATAAAACTGCTGAACCAGTACATTAAGAGAGGCCCTGCTAGACTGTCCTCCCTCTCCCCCCCCCCCCAAACTGGGGACAGTCTAGCAGGGGCTCTCTTAATGTACTGGGGACAGAGTATTTTAGCATACTAACCTTATACCACAAGTGACATGGCTTCCTGGACTAGTCTCTTATAGACCACGGCCCACATTACAGAGCTAACAATTCACAGTATGACTGACAGTCGTCTCTGGGACTGGACTAGCAGAGGACGCTGAATTTGGGCACTTAGCTAATGGGTAAAACTAAGTAGCAGTTCAGGACTGGTGTAGCAGGGGTCACTGCAGTGCAGGATTAGTCCGCACTGGAAAGGCCACAAAGACAGGCTTGGGGAGGTGAATTGGCAGGGCTGTGCAGGGAACCTGCAGCGTCCACCTGCCCTGTCTCTTGGCCATCTTTATTAGAATCATATGTATTCACTTTTTTAAAATAATGAATAATGTGGCAATTTTGCAACAAAAAAAACTTCAAAAAAAAAAAAACAGACTCCAAAGAGCAACAGAGAGTCCTGTGGCACCTTTAAGACTAACAGATGTATAGGAGCATAAGCTTTCGTGGGTGAATGCTCACTTCGTCAGATGGTGGCATTCACCCACGAAAGCTTATGCTCCAATACATCTGTTAGTCTTAAAGGTGCCACAGCAGACTCTGTTGCTTTTTACAGATCCAGACTAACACAGCTACCCCTCTGATATTAGACTCCAAAGAGAGACTGCTGAACTTGAATTAATATGCAAATTAGATACAATTAACTTAGGTTTGAACAGAGACTGGGAATGATTGGGTCATTATACTAATTGACAGGTTTCAGAGTAGCAGCCATGTTAGTCTGTATCCGCAAAAAGAACAGGAGTACTTGTGGCACCTTAGAGACTAACAAATTTATTAGAGCATAAGCTTTCGTGGGCTACAGCCCACTTCTTCGGATGCATATAGAATGGAACATATATTGAGGAGATATATATACACACATACAGAGAGCATGAACAGGTGGGAGTTGTCTTACCAACTCTGAGAGGCCAATTAAGTAAGAGAAAAAAAACTTTTGAAGTGATAATCAAGATAGCCCAGTACAGACAGTTTGATAAGAAGTGTGAGAATACTTACAAGGGGAGATAGATTCAATGTTTGTAATGGCTTAGATTCAATTAGTATAAAGGACTGGGAATGGCTATTTCCCCATGTTAAGTATTCTCACACTTTCTATGGGTCATCTTGATTATCACTTCAAAAAAATTTTCTCTCCTGCTGATGATAGCTCATCTCAATTGATTACCTCTTACAGTTGGTATGGCTACTTCCACCTTTTCATGTTCTCTGTATATATAAATATCTTCTTGCTGTATGTTCCAGTCTATGCATCCGATGAAGTGGGCTGTAGCCCACGAAAACTTATGCTCAAATAAATTTGTTAGTCTCTAAGGTGCCACAAGTACTCCTGTTCCTCTTCCCAAAGAGAGCACAACTGGACTCTAAGCCAGGGCAAGTCTCCAACAGCTAGATCACTCTCATGAAGAGAGTTACTGTCCCCAGTTACATTGGCTCAAGTTTGCATTAGGTGCTGATGGAAGGAAACACCATTGTTCTCTGTACCATGACCACAGCTTCTACACCAGATGGGAGTGCCAGTGTAGAAGAGCAAAGGGAATTGTTACCACTGTAGGGTCTACATAGCCAGGCATTGGACTGGAGGGGTCCTCCAGGATCATAGAGTCCAGTCCCTGGCAACCCTGTCACCTAATCCCATTCATACACACAGGCCTAATTCTTCTAGATGACAGAGTGAGATGATATATGGATTAAGATGCTGGTGACCACCAGGATCTCCTCTATACTAGCACTTCTACTATTGCTTTCACCAGTGGAGCTGACCAAGATAAAGCTGGTGCAGATAAGAGCAGTGAGAGAACCATTTTAGGGAAACTACTGAAGGGACTCTGAGAATTACTGGCTTTTACTGCTGCAATCCCAGTGTGACGGACACACAAAAACAATCTAAGGAGAGCACATATGGATCCCTTTGGCAAGTGCTTTCCATTTTTTGTGCCTAGCTGATAAGAGTGGTTAAAGGGGTAACTACAACAAGTCATACTGAAAGGTGGACTGTCAGGCTGGAGGGATGTTACTATTGGAGCTCCTCAGGGATTGGTATTGGGACCAATCTTATTTAACATTTCCATTAATGACTCGAACAAAAAGTGGGAGTGTGCTAATAAAATTTGCGGATGACACGAAGTTTGGAGGTATTGCCAATATGGAGGAGGACCGCAACATCATAAAAGAAGATTTGGATGACCTTGAAAACTGGAGTAACAGAAATGAGATGAAATTTAACAGTTCAAAGTGCAAGGTCATGCACTTAGGGACTCACAACAAGGGTTTTTTTTTTTTGCTATAAGATGGGGACGGATCAGTTGGAAGTGACAGAGGGAGAGAAAGACTTGGGTGTATTTCTCAATCACAGGATCACTCTGAGCTGCCATGAAAAAGGCAAATCAAATTTTAGGATGCATCAGGCGAGGTATTGCGAGTAGAGACAGGGAAGTGTTTAGTACCATTATACAAGGCACTGGTGAGACCTCATCTGGAATACTGTGTGCAATTCTGGTCTCCCATGTTTAAGAAGGATGAATTCAAACTGGAACAGGTGCAGAAAAGGGCAACTAGGATGATTCGAGGAACAGAGAAACTACCTTATGAGAGGAGACTTAAGGAGCTTGCCTTGTTTAGTCTAACCAAATGAAGGCAATGGGGAGATAGAATTGCTCTTTCTAAACACATCAGAGGGACAAACACCAGGGAGGAAGAGGAGTTATTTAAGGTAAAGGCCAATGTTGGCATAGGAACAAATGGATATAAACTGGCCATTAGTAAGTTAAAACTTGAAATTAGATGAAGGTTTCTAACCATCGAAGTAGTGACGTTCTGGAACAGCCTTCCAAGGGGAGCAGTGGGGGCAAAAACCCCCAAACCCTAACTTGTTTCAAGACTCATCTGGAGAGGATGGTATAATGAGATTGCCTATAATGGCATCTGGCCCACCCATGATTTCTATAAGCAAATATCTCTAATGGCTGGAGATGAGATACTAGATGGAGAGGGCTCTAAGTTACTATGGTGAATTCTTTCCCAGGTGTCTGATTGGTGGGTCCTGCCCACATGCTCCGGGTCTAACAGATCGCCATGTTTAGGGTCAGATAGGAATTTTCCCCCCAGGTCAGATGGGCAGACATCCTGGAGGATTTTCACCTTCCTCTACAGCTTGAGGCTTGGGTCACTTGCTGATTTGAACTAGAATAAATGGTCGATTCTCTGTAACTTGAAGGCTTTAAATCAAGCTTTGAGGACTTTGGTAACTCAGCCAGTGATAATGGGCCTATTACAGGAGTGGGTGGGTGAGATTCTGTGGCCTGCGATGTGCAGGAGGTGAGACTAGATGATCAGGATGGTCCCTTCTGGCCTTAAAGTCTACGAGTGGCAAAGAGGCCTTTTACATCCCATCTGTGCTGAAAGACAAGACAGCAACATCAGCTGTTTGGGTCTTTTGAAGCTGTAAATATAGCACATGACAAATTTAAAATACTAATCAAAGAAAAGTAGAACCAGCTATTGCCCAAGTGCACCTTCCAGGATGGAGAATTAGCTGCTGCAAAGATGCCTCCTTTGGGATAATAATATTTGGGATAATTTATCTCCTAGATTCATGCTGGATGAAAGCTTTGAGCATGGTTCCAGAGGTGAAAGGTCAGCATTTGATCAATAAAAGGCACCAACCCTTAGCTCCAAGCCATCCTAGACTATTTTGAACTTCAAGCCCTGAACCCATGAAGACTGTGGTTTCCATTTCCATGCTTATGGCCTCAGGAAGCAATTAAGCCAACATCCTGCCTCCCGAACAAGCAGATTATTTTGACAAAGGGGCACTTATTCTGGATACACACCAATCTGACTAGGAATCCAAAATAAAAGTGTATGTGTGTGTATACACCCACACCCCAACGGTTGCAGAAAAAGCAGCAAGTTAAAGAAAGATAAAAGATGAAGAGTGTACTTATTCACTTTCAGTGTGGCACAGCAACTCCTGCCTCTAAGATACAAAGGATCATTATTAGTTAATTGCATGTACCGAGACAGTGTGTGTCCAACAGATAAACCCTCTCCCTTCATTCTGTTTTGCACCATGCTTACAGCTTGCCTGAATATTGCTCAGTCCTTTCAATGTGCCAAGTTCAAATTTGAGACAGAGACCCATGTTAAAATATGTGGGATTATCATACAATTAATCTAATGATTTTACAGTACCGCTAATTATTTCTGAAGACATGGATAACTGAGGAAGTACCAAAAGCTAGTGTAGACAATATTCAAAGAGAAAAGGAGAATGATCCTAGCAATAACCATCTGAAAGTCTAAACGCAATCCCCAAGAGAAATGATGGACCATCCAGCATGAAGAAAAGTCACCGAATGGACTCATGCGCAATAAGCAGCATGAGTTTATAAAGAATAATTCTTTAGACAAAACTGACTTTTTTGGACAGAATTACTAAGGTTCCCTTAGCCTGCTGGCAACTATGTGCATCATATATTTGGATTTAGTAAGCCATTTGATGCAGTGTCTCACAATATCTTTTATGTCTCATTCCTTGTAATCACTTAAAATCTATCTTTCTGTAAATTAATGAACTTGTTTTATTGTTTTATCTAAACCAATGTGTGCTTGGATTGAAGTGTTTGGAAACCTCCATTTGAGATAATAGAAAATAATATGCACAAACCCTGTTAATGAAATGTCAGACTTTCTATGAGCTTGTATTGTCCAGGAGGGTGCTGGGCAGTACAAGATGAATATTTCTGGGGACAGGTCTGGAACTGGGAATTTGCTGGTGTCGCTCTGTAATATAATTCATGAGTGGCTGGCTAGAAGGACCTATATAATTCAGCTGGAAGTGATTTTGCATGTTAGAGGTTGTATGTCAATGGACCAGGAGTGGTTGTTTTTACAGTGAAGCAGTGTAAAAGACATTCCCAATTGAAGAGTTGAGGGGACACAGTTATCCAACAGTCCAGACTGTACCCTGGGGAATGGTACAGCATATCCCATTAGAATTTAATTCTACTGATGAACAAGAAAGAGTGATTTGGATTCTACTCTCCCATACCTTTGCAGGCTCTGCAGACCTACCAGAAGTAAAAAGCTTGTTTTCCTCCTTAACATCAGCAGCTGAGTCTGTATAATTGCAAGGAAGAGATCTTTGGTGTTAAAGCCCTGTTTTAACAGAATTTCTTTTCAGAGAACAGCTGATCTTCCAGACCGATTTCTCCGCTTTTCCATACGTGCAATGAGTTGAAGGAGGGCAAGTTAACGAACAAGCCTGAGCCTTCATTGTCAAAATCAGGGGTAGGCAACCTTTCAGAAGTGGTGTGCCGAGTCTTCATTTATTCACTTTAATTTAAGGTTTCGCGTGCCGGTAATACATTTTAACGTTTTTTAGAAAGTCTCTCTCTATAAGTCTATATTATATAACTAAACTATTGTTGTATGTAAAAGTAAACAAGGTTTTCAAAATATTTAAGAAGCTTCATTTAAAATTAAATTAAAATGCTGATCTTACGCCGCCAGCCTGCTCAGCCCGCTGCCAGCCTGGGGTTCTGTTCACCTAGGCTAGCAGCGGGCTGAGCGGGGCCGGCAGCCGGGACCCCAGACCTGGGAGGGGGGGTTTCAGGGGTCAGGGCAGAGGGATGGGGGCTGTGGGGGTGCAGGGCAGAGGGCGGGGGGGGGGGGGGGGGTTCAGGGGTCAGGGCAGAGGGCTGGTGGTGTGTGGAGGTGCAGAGCAGAGGGCAGTGGGGGTGTGGGGGATTCAGGGGTCAGGGCAGAAGGCTGGGTGTGTGTGGGGGTTTAGGGGTGCAGGGCAGATGGCTGGGTTTGTGGGGGGGTTCAGGGAAGAGGGCTGAAGGTGTGTGGGGGTACAGGGCAGAAGGCTGGGTGTGTGGGGGGGGGGTCAGGGGGGGGGGGGGAAAGGGCCGGAGGGCGGGGGTGTGTGGGTGGGGGGGGGTCAGGGCAGAGGGCTGGGGTGCTCGGCTCGTGTGGGTGCTCCCAGCCCCCTGCCCTGAGCGGCTCATGGCAGGGGGCTGGAAGGGATATGCCCTGTTCCACCCCCTTCCCCAAGGTCCCGTCCCTACCTCTTCTCTGCCTCCTCTACGGAGCAGGGAGCACGCTGCCACTCGTCCTCCTCCCACTCGCAAGGGCCATCAGCTGATCAGCGCAGGGAGAGGGATGGGGAGGAGGAGGGGCCGGAAAGCACCACGCTGGTGGAAGAAGCGAGGGGGGTGGGAAGCTTGGCTGCCGCAGGACCAAGCTTCTGCCTCCTGCCCCTGCAGGGGAGTGCTGTGGGCGGGGGGGCTGAGTGGGGCTGGGGGCCGGGACCTCGGCAGCATGCCACTCAAAATTGGCTTGCGTGCCGTAGGTTGCCGACCCCTGGTCAAAATGGTCACCCCCCTGGAACTGGAAGTTCAGAATTGAGCCAGCCAGATTCCCCTTTTTCCAATACCTATTTTATTACTAGAAAGTCAAATCCCAGTATTTCTGCCACCCCTTCTCTCCTCCCCACCCTGCACCACAGTTCAAGTTGCCTGTCAAATGCATAACTCTCGTGAGATCTGACTCAATGACTTTTACAGCAAACGGCTTCTATGATTTTATAGCACCATTATTTCCTCTATTAAAAATGGGGGATGGTAAAAAAACCTGGAATCATTTAACTATTGAATTTCATACCTCATTCCCTACATTCTCTTTGGAGATCATTCCAGCAATGTGCACTCTTCTGGTGCTAAAGGGTCCCAGTCAACTTTTTAAAAAGCCACAGTCTGAAAGTGTTTGGCCTATTGTGATTATAACTAGCACCTAAAAGGATTACAACTGAAAGTTCAGAAAAAATGACATTCCCCTCCCCAGCTTGTTTACTTTTGTGCATTTGACAATGCCTTGTGGGTAGCTCATTGCCCTGTTTCCCATGTTCCTCTGTTGTTCACATGGGTCTTTTGCACAGCACAGAAGAGAAACATCTTGATATATTGGAAAAATGTCATTGTAAACCCATTAAAATTGGCAGGGGAACATCTACTACTATAACTCCATTTTGAAATTGACTAGATTTCACTATGAGCCTGAAAAAGCTGCACAGACCAATTTATCTGCCATAAGGACTGGGCCTTAGTCTCAGTCTGGATTACAACACAAAACATAGCAAGCAAATTAGCAGTCTAGCAGCCCCAATATTAAGTTCTGGACCTAATTAAGGTTCTAAAGAGATACAATTTGACTTTTTTGGAGTTGACTTTAAAAAAAAAATATCCTTGTTTATGACTAAACACCCGTTAAACAGCATAGCCTGAGGATTTTCCTTTTAACGTCCTTTTTAAAAAAGGCTTGAGGGTTTTTCGGCTCCCTTTTCATTTATAAAGGTCATTTAATGAAGAGAGAAACTGACCATATAAGGCAAACTGAAAAAAAACAAACAACCCAAAACACGGAGCTTTTGCTAACCTCTTCCACTTACAGTTGTCTATATGCAGCACATGACTCTTGTGTTTGGGGAGGCAGGATGTGAGCACCAAAAACTCCCTAGAAGTGGGAGGAACCACCAGTGCCTGTACAGTGGCCCCGCCCCTGCTCCACCCCGATGCCCAGCCCCCACGTGGCCTCTTCCCCTGAGGCCCCATTCCCCACTCTGCCTCTTCCCACCCCCACTCTGCCCCCGCCCCGCCACTTGCTCCTCTCCGCCTGCTCCTCCCTGCTCACTACTTTCTGCCCCCTCCTGCCTTACGGGTGAGCAACAGGAGGGAGAGGGCGGAGGGGAGCGAGCATCAGGGGTCTCAGGGGGAAGAGGCACAGCAAGGCCACGGATCGGGTGCCAGTGCCTCCCCGCAACTTCTCAGGAACTTCCAGTGGCAGCACTCCAAAGGTGGTGCGCATCCACTACAGCGGCGTTACAGTTACAGGACTGTCTGCACCTCTTGTCCCCGTTCTGGGCTGTCTGAGCGCTATCGCCTCAGGTGTTCAGCCTCTTGCCCTCATCTGCTTCCGGGTGGAATCCTGCAATTCTCCCACTCTTAGACTGGTACCCAGGTACATAACCCCAACTATACCTACAGCTTATCACCCTGCAGGTGCGACTGGGTTTGGGCATCTGTAACCAGAGATAGTGACTAACTGCCGTCTTGACACAAAGCATTTTTATTTAGCAATTAGAAGCTGGATATGAGTCAACAGTGTGCCCTTGTTGCCAAGAAGGCTAACGGCATTTTGGGCTGTATAAGTATGAGCATTGCCAGCAGATCGAGGGATGTGATCATTCCCCTCTATTCGGCATTGGTGAGGCCTCATCTGGAGTACTGTGTCCAGTTTTGGGCCCCACACTACAAGAAGGATGTGGAAAAATTGGAAAGAGTCCAGCGGAGGGCAACAAAAATGATTAGGGGGCTGGAGCACATGACTTATGAGGAGAGGCTGAGGGAACTGGGATGATTTAGTCTGCAGAAGAGAAGAAAGAGGGGGGATTTGATAGCTGCTTTCAACTACCTGAAAGGAGGTTCCAAAGAAGATGGATCTAGACCAGTGGTCTCCAAAGTGGGGTACGCACACCCCAATGGATGCGCAAGAGAATCCTTGGGGGTGCGTGGCAGGAGGAGCGCCTTTTTTTTTTTTTTTTTTTTGGCAGTTCGGGAGGTAGAGCCAGCGCGTCAGGGAGTTGGACTAGATGACCTCCTGAGGTCCCTTTCAACCTTGATATTCTATGATTCTATGAAATGTTGAATGCTAAAAAGTGCACATTTCACTTACTGATTTTAAAATGTCTTTCCAGCCTTAGCCAAGGTACCACTAGGGAGAGCTCTAGGTTAAGTCAGAGGGTTTTCCTAACCCTTCAGTAGATATCCCCCCACTTCTGCCAGTATGTGGAGTCTGTTAAAAAAAGCTCAGGGGTGGGCAAACTTTTTGGGCCGAGGGCCACATCTGGGTGGGAAAATTGTATGCAGGGCCGGGGCAGGGGTGCAGGAGGGGGTGCGGTGTGCAGGAAGGGGCTCAGGGCAAGGGATTGGGGCAGAGGAGGGGTGTGGAGTGTATGAGGGGGCTCAGGGAAGGGAGTTGGGGTGCAGTAGGGGTGCATAGTGCAGGAGGGGGCTCAGGGCAGGGGTGCAGGAGGGGTGCGGACTGCGGGAGGGGGCTTAGGGCAGGGATTTGGGGAGGCGGGGTGCAGGAGGGGTTTGAGCTCCGGCCCGGCGCCGCTTACCTAAAGCGGCTCCGGGGTGGCAGCGGCGCGCACTGGGGCCAGGGCAGGTTCCCTGCATGCCTGCCCTGTCCCTGTTCCTGCGCCGCTCCAGGAAGCGCTGTGGCCCTGGGGGGGGGGGCTGGTGCTGGCCACTTCTAAGAGCGGCATGGGGCCCGTGGCGCCACGGGAGGCAATCCTGCAGGCCGGATCCAAAGCCCGCCGGATCCGGCCCGGGAGCCGTAGTTTGCACACCCCTGCTCTAGCTGAAGGTTGTGTCAGTATTTCCATTATAAATGTCTGTTCTCAGGAGTAGAATATAGCACCCGTTGAACAGAAAAGTAAGTAGTTGGGATTTTGAAATCAGTCTCCAAATGTCTCACTGAAAATGTCTTAGGGAGTTCTAGTGCGCACTTAACGCTCACAGGACAGCTGCATTGACAATGATGTAATGATGTCTTTTAGCGTTATCCTTGCTCAGAGAAAAACAACATGAATGGCTCAGCACATCGGAGGCAAAGTTGTTGAGATTGTTTCTTAGTTCCAGGCATCACCGATGAGGGAGATCCCAGGCAGTGTAGTCAAAACAGAACAGCACAAGAAGTCATTAAAAAGCCATTCATCCTGAGCAGAATGAGACTGTTCTGCCTGACTAATCTGAACTCCACCCACTCAGTGGAAACAAAAACCAAATCCAGATTTGGACAGTTCTAATGGTGACCTGGGGGTTCACCTTAAACTGCCAGTATTTTTAGATGGATCCCCAAAGTGTGCACATTGTCCTTACTTCTTCCCAGAGCTCCCGGTCAGCTCAGGAAATGCACTGCTGCAGGAAGCAAAAGCTGCAGCTGGATTTCAAGGGGATGAGAGAACTTTATGAATGACCCCATCTGGTAGACACACATTGAATAGAGGGACCAAATGTCATGCTTCAAGGAAAACACTGGGCCGCAAAGGTCAGGAAGGAATCTTGCCCTGCCCCTAAATACAGCATTCCATAATTGATGAGGTACTTCCCGAGGATTTTTTTCCAATGCAGCAGCTATAGATTACTATCACAGACAGTATACCAAAAATTGGCAGGCTGTTGGTCCAATCTGGTATGGAAAATCTTATGATTCTATTAGAAAGAGGGGTCACTTTCTCAACTGCACATGGTATTAAACAAAGCCCTTGTGCTTCAGAAGATAAAGTACTTTCTCCTGAAACTCAGAGAGCAATAAGGGGACAAGCCACAGCTAACTTTATAAACATTTTTAGTCCTGTGACCTCCTGGGAATGAGAGCAACTTAGGGGCAAAGTTTCCATCACCTCTCCTGCTGCTCTGAAATATTGTTATTGACAGTACATTACTGCCCTATCTCAGATATTACAATACAGATCTAACAGATACTTTCAGAGCATAGGAAGGAATATGAAGAGCCAATTCTATTTCACCTCACCTCTTCTTAAATATTTCATTTGTCTCCAGGTTTCCATTCTCTTCAGTGCTTGGCAACACACCAGCAGTTTGCACTTCTATCTCAAAGTACTTTACTAGCATTAAGCCTCGCAACACCCCTATGAAGTACATGAGGTACTGTGAGAAACTGAGGCATAGAGAAGTTAATTGATTGGTCTAAGTCACACAGCAAAGTCCATGGTAGAACCAGGACTTAGATGCAGGACTCTTGGCTCCCAGTCCTCTGCACTACACACCACTTCTTCCCCAGCTGCCTCTTGTCTTTCAACCCACCCAACCTCTTCCCCGCCCCCCAAAAATTCCCAATTCATTTGTATTGGTCTTTTTGGATGCTACTGTTTCTCCTCGCCCTGATGGTTTGTGTGGAAAGCTAGGAGCTATCGGGCTCGATTCAGATACCAGGTTGGAAAGCACATAGTAACAGGTTTTCTTCTTACTTCTTTGCATGATGCCACCCTCCAGGCCAGTTAATCGCTACCTTGCACTTGCCGTCCATCAGACACTGGGCTGCTGTGATGCTGGCCCCTCCTACAGCTGCTGCATAGTCAAAGATACCTTCAGTGGCTGGACAGTCATAACCTAGGGGCAAGAACCAGAGAGTGTCGCTCAGGACAGAAGACAGAAGTGGGAACATCACTGCATTCCTAGTGGGAGTACACCAGGGAACTGTATTTAACTTTAGTTACAGTTCTGGCTTCCCATTCTGGCTACTGTAGGAAGCCAAAGCGAGGCTGCTGGCAAGGGGACTGACCTCCTTTGAGCATGGTCCATGTGGAAGATGCCATCCTCTGGCTTTCCAAGGTGAGTTTCTTTGGGCCGTGCTCCACAGGAAAAAGAATTAAAAGCCAAACGGCTTTCTCAGACCAAGAATACTCAGGGGTTGTATGGATCCCTCCTGGCTCAGCAACAAGCAGGTGTTAGGCCAGTTAGCCCCATTTGCACCACAAACACTGGTTCAGTTACCAGATACATTGGGTTGCTTTGCTCTATTCCCCTCTTTCACATGGAGTACCTGCAACCCCTCTACCTGCCCAACAACAACACAGCACATCCTTAGTCTCCAGAAGCAGAGCCCTTCTACACTTGAACACTATCATGGGAACTCAGTGGATGCGGACCTAGAACGTAACCCGCTCTCTCACCTCCAGCACCACCCCACGCATTGGAGACCTTTCCAGGCATATCCAAAATCTCAGGGTATGTCTTCACTGCAATCAGAGATATGGCAGCAGCACGTCAAGCTAGTTTTGCTCTTGCTAGCTCAAACAATACCCGTGAGCCGCGGCAGCACAGGTTAGCCACTCAAGTGGGCTTCCAAAGCCTGTGCTGCTGCACATGCTGCCCTGGCTTCACTGCTACTGTTATTGGAGCTTGCTAGATCAAAGCTATTTCAACTATGTGCTGCAGTCACACTTCTGATGCACTGGAGACAGACCCTCAGAGCAGCACAGAATTCCAGGACCAGTTTCTAGAATTAAACCTGTCGCCTTGGACGAGCTTTGAGTGTTTTGTGCAGAACTCGGGACTCTGCAGTCGGGCTCAGTGTAACATCAGGAAGGAGGCAGTGTCTCCCACTGTCTCACACAAAGATGACAAACTTCACCTCCCACTGTGCAGCTGGAAATGCTAAAGCCCTTCAGAGTGCTGACTTCAAGGAGTAGCTGCAAGTGCCATGGCAGGCAAGTGAGCAGTATAAATCCACTATAGAGCACAATGCTATTGTACGTGGTTGGAGCCCACTGAGCTCCTGCTATTCCCGTGATTCCTGCTTGCATGTGCTGGAGCTCAATCAATGCCACTCCCAGCTTGTTGGACATCTGCCTTTTCTGCTGCTGCAAGGTGCATGGGTTTGGGTGCTGCTTCCTATCAAACGGCTTTTCAAACGCCTGTAACATCAGGACACGTCAAAACATCCAGTAGAGAATCCAATACCCAAGAATCATGCTGAGCAGCAGAGATGGCATTGGCAATTAAGTAGCCATCATTAGGTTTTCAAGTTAATGCTCCACTGAGGAGGAGGAAAACACCACCCTCACACCCACCCCCTTTGCATCACTGGTTCAGGAAGCCTGGCTTCCAGACCTCTTAAGAAACACTGGAACAGGTTACACCATGGACCACTCTCTGGTGCCCTCTGCTTGTTTGAAACTGAAAGTGAAGCCTCAGATCCCAGGAACACAGCAAGTTCCGCATGATGATCATTGTTTAATACCCACCTCCTGCCCTCCAGAAACCCATAAGCTCCAGCAGTTCAAATAGCAGCTTTGCACATCCACACTAGAGGTATATGGATGGAGTTATACCAATGGCTAGAATCGAGACCTACGTGCAGTCTAGACAAGGTTTAAGTCACTCTTTGTTCAGCCATGGCCATTGAAGTACAGTTCTACTCTGAAAGCGGCCTTGTCAAAATGTCTCTTGGGGCTCCATCTTTATCTTGGGGGGTATGTCTACACAGTCTGCAGCAGCATGCCTCCCAGCCCATGTTAACAGGACTCACTAGAGCTCTAAAAATAGCTATATAGACACCCCTCTCCCTAGGTTTCAGAGCCCAGGCTGCAACTTCAAAGCATTGTCTATGCAGCTGTATTTAGAGCACTAGCACAAGCCCCACTCACCAACCGAAGTCTGTTGACTCAGGCTGGGAGGCTTGCTGCCGCAGGCTGTGTAAACATACCAGATCAAATGCACTTGGTTTCCAAGTAAACCATTGTTTTGTGTCTAGCTGCCAGCCTACCAACTCACCCAGTGATCTAAGAGAGATGCTGGATTCATTCCTTGTCACACCAGCCCAGTAATATAGATTCTCGAACTGAAACTCAATTAGCATTATGTTAATGATGCATGAGCCAGAATAGAATTTAGCTCCCTCTCGCAAAGCTGTGCTGCCTCTTCTAGGTTAAAAGGAGCAATTTTTAAAAAGGTTTGCACTGGGAAAGCTAGTAGTTTTGCCAATTAACACAGGGAGAAGATCTATGCAGTAAGAGCAGCCCATTTTTACAGTCACTTATCAGAGCAGAAACAGACTTTGTTTAAAAGGCTGAAAAGGAGAAAACCTTTGACGGCTCCTTCTGGAAAATGTGCAAGACTTCAAGCTCAAAACAAACACAACCATCTTCCATTCATCTTTGCTTAAAAAGGCTCCTTACCCAGTCCATACTCCACGGACTCCGGGTGGTCATCGTCCCCCTCCTCGCTGACCTTCTGGAGGTGCTGCAGATAGGCATCAGTGTGAAAGCTTGCCATCTCCTCCATGGAAGCCACTTTGGGCTTGACTATCCTAGCAAGACAGATGGAACAAAAGCAGTAAGGCAGATTCACGAGGCGTAGTGGGAACTGTTTGACTGGAAGTTCCTCAGGTTAGGGATCTCGAATTAACTTATGTTATTAAGATATACAGGACACAAAGCTCACAGCAAAGGTTGCCATTCTGACTGAAAAAAAGCCTCCTGCTCTGAGCTGGGCCACTGATTTTAATGGGTGTGAGGCAACGTTATCATGGTTGCCTTTGATGTGGAGCACTTGCAAGCACTGGCTTCAGATTACTGTGCAATTAATCTTTTGTCCTTGTTTGGATTCCATTTCTATTTTCACTTTTATTTGATGCTATTCTGAGTTTCGCTAACTGTCTACAGATCCAAACATTTTGGTCACACACACAGATAGGTAACACTCATGGGCGGCCAGTGACCTGGCCGTTGAGGAAGCTAGCTCCCGGCCCCTCCCCTTGTGTTCCCCTCTCCCGCTCCCCTCTTTCCCCCTTCCCCCTCAGGAGCCCAGAACATCCCCACCATGGCCCCCGGCCCCAGCCCCGGTGTGCCAGGCCACAGCGCCCCCAGCACCCGGGCACCCAGCCCCAGATGGCGCGGCTGCAGACACCCCCAGCCGCACCAGGCAGCACGGCCCCAGCACCAGCCACCCTGAGTCCCTGTGGGAGGCAGGACAGCCAGCCCCAGCCAGCCAGGGCAGAGTGCTGGGAACCACAGGATGGAGCCTGGCCTGGGGGCGGAGCCACGCTAGGCTGTTTAGGGAGGTACAGCCTCCCACTGCCTATGATACTCACCACCCATGATAACACCTGTGTATCACAGCCTGGTCTAGTCCCACTCTCTGAACAGACACTAGTCCATTATGATGGGATCCAATCTTTGGATGCCACATACTGCTAAGCCTCTGGGACTAGAGTGACTGGTCGCTGGTCGGAGTTCTGTGTCTTTCAAGGGCACTCCCTAGTGCAGAAACACCTCTCTTGGGCAATAGGACCCTACAGTCTGGCCCCCCAGACTCCAGAACAGTTTCATAGCCTTCCTGAATCCCTAGTTGTGTAGACAAATTCCACGGAGTCCACTTGGCTATGGGAGCTCTGCTTTCTAGTTAACCCCTTCAGGGGCAACATCACAGTAAAGCAAGGATACCCAGGCTTAGCAAACGAATGCGTTACCACACCCACATTTTACTGTTATGAAGCACAAGAGTTACAGATCAATGGAAAACAGCAAACTCCTGAACGCATCCCCCTCTGTCTTATCTCACCCCTGCCCCATTGTGAGTCTCTGTGTTTGGTCAGTGCTCCTGGAGGAAGCAAAGTCCCTCCTGCCTCCAGTTTCCCCAGCTGGTCTCCTGTTTTTAATGATGAATTGGCCCCTTGGCTTAGAGAACATAAATCAGGTCTAAAAGACCAGGGAGCACCTGTAATATTTTATGAATATCATATGCCCTCCCATTCGATCTATTATTGTGTTGTTTGCTATAGGATAACAAAGGATTCATTCAAGCAGGGGTTGCTTGCACATAGCAAGAAAAGGGGACAACAGCATCAGAAAGGACAATGCAGGTGTCAATCACTTTGCAGTCTGACCTCTGACACCAGGCAGCCACTCCAACAGAGGGCTAGGAGAGCGGGTAATGGAATGGACATGAGCAACATCTAGAAGAACAAAAGGTAGGTAACCGTTTTTTCTTCGAGTGCTTGCTCATGTCTATTCCATGCTTGGTGACTCACAAGCAGTGCCAATGGAAATGGGCTTGGAGCTCAGTCTTGCAACGTGCAGCACTGCCCTGTCGAAGCCAGCATCATTCCATGCATGCTGGGTCAGCGCATAATGGGATGTAAATGTATGGACAGACAACCAGATAGCTGCTTGGATCAGCACCTGAGCCAAGGCCGCTGATGACATTTGCACTTTTGTCAAGTGCGCTTTGATTATCGCCGGTGGAGGCACACTCACCAGCTCATAGCAGTATCGGATGCAGGCTGTGATCCAGGATGAAATCCTTTGAGCAGACACTGGGCGATCTTTCATCCTGTCTGCCACCGCGATGAACAGCCGTGTCCTGGAATGGCCGTATCCTGTCGAGACAGAAAACCAGCGCCCTCCGGACATCCAGGGCATGTAACCTGCACTCCTCTTTGGATTTATGGGGCTTCAGAAAGAAGACCAGTAAGAAAATGTCCTGGCCGGTATGAAACTGGGAAACTATCTTGGGCAGGAACGCTGGGTGCGATCACAACTGGATCTTATCTTTGTAGAACACTGTATAGGGTGGTTTTGACATAAGTGCCCGGATTTCAGACACTATGTGGCTAAACGTAATCACCACCAGGAACACAACCTTCCAGGAGAGAAAGAGAAAAGAGCAGGAAGCCAGAGGTTCGAAGGGAGGCCTCATGAGCCTCGACAGCACAAGACTTAAATCCCAGGGAGGGACAGGGTTCCAGACGTGAGGGCAAAGACGCCACAGACCTTTCAAGAACCAGACCATCATGTCATGAGTGAAGACCGACCTGCCTTGGAACAGAGGATGGAACACAGAAATAGCAGCCAGGTGGACCCTGATCGATGACAGGGACACGCTGTGACGTTCCCCTGGTGTTATCTGGACCGGTGATCTGCTATGTCAGTCCAAACCTTGACCCTGGGAGCCAGCCTTACCCTGCTCTGCTATGAGAACCCCCACTCCCGGGCTGTTCACGCACAGCCTCTAGCATGTAAGCTGCTCCCAGCACGTGAGCGAGCACTTTTGGCCAGCCGCTGCTTGGATTGTGCAACCAAATGACACTAGCCAATATCTCCAGTCCCAGAAACAATCCTAGGAACTTCCGTCTTGCAGTGTCCAGTTATGCCCGCTGGGCACTGCAAGCTTATATGAGTTCATCAATTTAACAAAGAAATTGATATGTACCAGGCTTGTTATCCCAACGGGAGTCTGTGACACGCTTCAAACCAAACGCACTGCTTCAGGTAGAATAAACAAACAAATTTATTAACTACAAAAGATAGATTTTAAGTGATTATAAGTCAAAGCACAACAAGTCAGATTTGGTCAAATGAAATAAAAGCAAAACGCATTCTAAGTTGATCTTACAAACTAAGATGCTTCTCACCACAGGCTAGCTGGCTGCCCTTCAGCCAGGCTCTCTCCTTTGATCAGTGCTTCAGTCGCTTGGTGGTGGTGTCTGTGGATGGAGGTGGAAGGGAGAGGAAGAGCATGGCAAATGTCTCTCCCTTTTATCACGTTCTTTCTTCCCTCTTGGCTCTGCCCTGCTCCCCCTTCAGGGTCAGGTGAGCATTACCGCATCGTAGTCCCAAACTGACCAAAGGAAGGGGGGGGTGACTCACTCAAGAGTCCAACAGATCCTTTGTTGTTGCTTAGGCCAGTGTCCTTTGTTCCTGTGAGGCTGGGCTGGGCTTGTCCCATACATGCCCTGATGAGATGTGAACTGCCCCTCTGCTCCTGGAGAATTTTTGCCTGGGCTTGTTTTAAGCCATGAGGACACATTTTCAGCCTCATAACTATATACATGAAATTACAACCTATAACATTACTGTAACAACAATGCATCATGAGCCTTCCAAAAGACACTCGACATGACAAACTTTGCATTGGATACCACACAATCATATTATAAGGATGAACATGGGGGTGTAGGGTGTTCCCCCGAGATACAGTGTCACACCCTGAAATTTGAGGTGCAGACGATAACCCAGGATCACCTGCAGCGAGGCCTGTTCGGCGCAGATGTGCCGATCCGAAGCCCAGCATGTGAATCTTTTCCACTTTGCCAGGTAAGTCGCTCTGGTGGAGGGCTTTCTGCTACCCAGCAAGACCTGTTGCAGCTGGGTCGAGCATTCCCACTCTTCCGCATTCAGCCACGCAGTAGCCATGCTGTCAAGTGCAACACCTCTAGGTTCGGATGCAGGAAATTGTCGTGCTCTTGGGACAGCAGGGCTGGACAGAGAGGGAGCTGCAGTGGCTGAATCAGTGCTGGCAAGGCCACTCAAGAGCTAACAGGATAACCTTCGCCCTGTCCTGTTTGATCTTCACGAGGACTCTGTGGATCAGTGGCACTGGCGGGAAGGCATACATCAGGGCTCCCGACCACAGGAGCAGGAAAGTATCTGACATGGAACCCCGGTCCATCCCCTGGAGTGAACAGAACACATAGCATTTCCTGTTCTGGCAGGACACAAACAAATCCACCTGGGGAGTTCCCCACTTTTGGAAGATCATACTAGCTGCCTCCAGATGGAGCGATCACTCGTGGCGAGACGAGAAGGTCCTGCTGAGGCAATCTGCTAGCACATTTTTGGTCCTGGGCAGGTGCACGGCTACCAGATGAATGGCATGCCGCACACAGAAGTCCCAAAGGCTGAGAGCTTCTTGGCAAAGGGCTGACGACCTGGCTCCGCCCTGCCTGTTGATGTAATACATCGCAGCAGTATTGTCCGTAAGGACCTGCATCACCTTGGACCTCAGGGGGCGCAAGAAAACCTGGCAGGCCAGAAGAACTGCCCTTAACTCCCTGACATTGATGTGAAGGGCCAGACTGTCCCACAGCCAGCGGCCTTGAGTGCGGAGCTTGCCCAGGTGGGCTCCCCAGTCGAGGTTAGAAGCATCTGAAACCAGGGTCGGGGATGGGGCCATGAAGGGAACACCCTCCAACACCAACCCGGGGTTCAACCACCACTTCAGGGATGACAGGATGTGATCCGGCACCCTGACTACTCAGTGTATGTTGTGTCTGTTGGGGGTGTAAACCGACACCAGCCACGCTTGAAGAGGTCGGAGGTGGAGCCAGGCATGACTGACCACGTATGTACAAGTGGCCATGTGGCCTAGCAACTGCAGGCAAGTGTGAGCCGTGGTGAGCAGGTGGTTCTTCACATTCGAGATCAGACACACCTCTGGAAGAAAGGCTCTGGCTCGTGTGGAATTGAGAACCACCCCAATAAACTCCATGCATTGGACTGGCCTCAAGTTGGAATTTTTCTCATTTATCAACAGGCCCAGGTTGCGGCAGGTGGAACGCACCAGATCGAGGCTGCTCTGCACTTGTTCCTGAGACGTGCCCCTGATGAGCCAATTGTTGAGATATGGGAAGACCTGGACCCCTCAACGTCTTAGATAAGTGGCCACTGGCGCCATACATTTTGTGAAGACCCTTGGAGCCGCTGAGAGGCCAAAGGGGAGTGCCATAAATTGGAAATGGCATCCTCCCACTATGAAATGGAGGAAACATCTGTGACCTTGGAATATGGAAATATGCATCCTTCAAGTCGAGGGCAACATACCCGTCTCCTGGATCCAGGGAGGGGATGATGGAGGCAAAGGAGACCACGAGAAACTTCAACTTCTTGAGAGAATTGCTGAGGCATCACATGTCCAAAATGGGTCTGAAGCCCCTTTTTGCTTTCAGGATTAGGAAATAACGGGACTAGAATCCTTCCCTGTCATGTCCTGAGGGACCTCCTCCACCGCCCCTCTTGAACGAGGAGTTGCTCATATTAAGGGTCCCTGAAGAGGGACAGGAATGACGGGGAGTGGAAGGGAGGAGCGGCCAAAAACAGCAGGGTGTAACCTTAAGACACTATCTCTAGAACCCAATGGTCTGAGGTGACTCGGGACCAGGCCGAACGGAAGGGACGAAGATGGTTGAGGAAAGAGCAGGATGGATCCTGGGAGGTGACGGTGCGGTTGAGAGCGACGCACCAAAAAATGAGTGCTTCTGGCCCCCAGGGTGTTTTGCTGGGCTGGGCTGCACAGGTGAGCGGGAAGAGGAAGGGCAACGGTGGCTGAAACTAACATCTCTGTCCCTTCTTCTTGCAGACCCTGTACAAGGCTGCCAAGGCCTAGATGGCCGGAACTGCTTTCTCGCATGCTGCGGTGTATGCATGCCCAACGAGCGAAGGGTGGCCCGAGGTCCTTCAACCCATGCAGCCTCGCATCCTTCTATTCTGAGAAAAGACCAACCCCATCAAATGGGAGGTCTTGTAGCAAGGTCTGCCTCATAACCACCGACGACGTTAGCACCCTAGCTGTGGAGTCAGCCACGTCCCACACCATCTGGAGGGAGCACCCTCCACCAGGGTGCCAAATTCCTGGGCCAAGCCCGACGGGAAGGACTCTGAACTTACGGGGGGAGTCCCATAAATTAAAATTGTATCTCCCTAGGAGGGCCTGATGGTTCGCCACCCGGAATTGCAGGCTGGCAGTTGAATGAATTTTTCTTCCGAACAAGTCCAATCTTTTTGTTTCTCTATTTTTGGTGGGGGGGGGGGGAGGGGGGTCAAGCTGGTATGACCTTGTTTATCTTTTTCCGGAGGAGAGTGGGTGTAAAGGTATTCAGATCCTTTGGCCGGGACAAAGTATTTCTTTTTGGCCCTTTTCGAGGTGGGAAGGATGGGTAAGAGGGTTTGCCAGAGGAGCTTGGCATTCTTGAGGACACCGTCATGCACTGGTAGTGCGACACGGACTGGGGTAGAGGCTGACAGGACATCCAAAAAAAAAAATGTCCACCTGCTCAGCCATTTTCTCCACCTCCAGGCCCAAGTTCTCAGCCAGCCGATGAAGCAGGGCTTGGAGTTCTTTAAAATCATCCAGTGGGCTGGCCCTCGAGGGTCCTGCAACAGCCTCAACTGGGGACGAAGATGACGATTGCACCGCTGGGGGAGAGAGGCTTAGGGGTGGGCGCAGTTTCCTCTGCCTTGACCTCTGAGTCGTGCTTGATGCACGAAGCCTGGTGCCATTGGTGCCACCAGCTGTTGCTCTGAGGGGGTGGCCGATGAGCGGTGTGAAGGGGGCAATGCTGTAACCAGCACTCCCCACGCGCTCCAGTAAAGCCACTGCCCTGGCCACTGGCCAGACTGCCTAGGGTGTCCACTTGCACTGGTGCAGTCTAGGCGAGGGGCTGAACTGAGATTCCGTGCCAGAGGAATCCCCTTCCAGTGACCACGGTGGGGCCGTCAACGCCTGAGTTTGTTTGCTGACTGTCGCCGCCAGAGACCGGTGCCTGGAGCGAGGGGATCGGTGCTGGTATCGAGGGGACCGGTGCCGGGGGCACCAGAAACGCGACGGGGAGCACTCCCACAAGGTCGGAACCTGCGCCAAGAGGACGACTGGTGGGAGGGCAAACAGTGCCGGTTGTACGGAGACCAGCATCTTCCTCTAGGCGATCCATGCTGAGATGGTGGGGACCGCGATCACAGTGCCGGTGACCTAGGATGAGCCCCAGAGGGTCTAGGCTGTGATTCCGGTGACCTGCGGTGCGGAGGTGGAGAGCGTTGCTTCATCTTGGGGGATCGACAGTGCTCTACTACCCCGAGGGATCTTAGCAGCTGGCCTGCCCTCGTGGGGAGCCTTTATCGGTTTCTGAGACACGTGCTGCATTGGAGGCACAGGCAGAGGCCTTTGCTCTCTCAGCCCTGGGGAAGCTTGTGAAGGCGTCGGTGCCATCCGGGGGTTTAGGTCCCATGCCGCTCACAGGAGTTGGTGGTGGATCTTTCAAGGGGCTAAGGGCCCGGACCGGGGAGGCACGAGCGTGGGGCTCCAGAGTGGCCGTGTGGCTCAAAGTGGGTCCCTTGCCCAGTGACCCATATCCCTTCTTGCCTGATGCCAGGGAGCCATGCTTCCTAGCCTTCTTTTTGGGCACTGGCGATGGGGAATGGTGCTGGGTGGAGCCCGGTGCCGGGAGCACACCGAGGCACTCAGTGAGTCCTGGTGGGACGGCATGGAAGCCGGACGAAGGGCAGACTCCATGAGGAGAACCGGTAAATGAATATCCCGCTCCTTCTCCATGCGGGACCGCAAATTTTTACAAATTCAGCACTTATCTCTATCGTGTGATTCCCCCAGGCACTTGAGGCAGCTGCTATGGGGGTCACTCACAAGCATAGGCTTGTTGCAGTCCGTGCAGGGCTTACCTGTGGTGAAGTCCCTGCTGGGACTCTAACTGCTAACTACACTTAACAACTACTTAACACTAACTACTATAAACTATTTACAAGGCCCTAAGCCTCGAAGTCAGTAAGACGAAAACTGCTAGCCCTAGCAATGCAAGGAAAGGCACTCCGACTAATCACCACAGGCGGTAAGAAGGAACTATGGGCTTGGATATACTTGCGAGTTAGAGCGCATTAAAACAGCCCTGGGTGCCTAACTCATGACGCGTCCACACTGGCAAGGCACGTAGAGCGCCTGGACTCTGCGGCTGGAGCACTCCTGGTAATCTACCTCCATGAGAGGCATAACACTTGCTGCGCCCTGGCTGGAGCACCGCTGGTGTGGACGCCCTGGTCTATTAATGCGCTCTGATTGGCCTCCAGAAGTGTCCCACAATACCTTGTCTAGCCACTCTGGTCATCACTTTGAACTCTACTGCCCTGACCTCAGGTGACGAACCGTCAGATCCGCCCTTTAAATTCTCTGGGAATTTTGAAAATCCCCTTCCTCTTTGCTCAGCCAGGGGTGGAGCGATCTCAGCGAATCTTTCCAGGTAACCATGCCTCCACATGCCAGGCGATCCCCAGTATGGAGCAATGGCAAGGTGCTGGGCCTCATCAGTGTTTGGGGGGAGGAAGCTGTCCAGTCCCAGCTGCGCTCCAGTTGTAGGAATTATGATACCTTCGGGCAGATATCAAGGGACATGATGGAAAGGTGCCATGACCAGGACGCACTGCAGTGCAGGGTTAAAGTGAAGGAGCTGTGGAATGCCTACCGCAAAGCATGCGAGGCAAACCGCCGCTCCGGTGCTGCCCCCACAACCTGCCATTTCTACAAAGAGCTGGACACAATACTTGGGGGTGACCCCAACTCCACTCTGAGTACCACCATGGACACTTCAGAGCCCAGTTCAACAAGGCAGGAGGAGGAGGAGGAAAGTGGGAGCGAGGGTGCTGAGGAGGAGGGAGACAGCCCGGCATTCCTAGATGCATGCAGCCAGGAGCTGTTTTCAAGCCAGGAGGAAGGTAGCCAGTTGCAGAGGATGATGCTTGGGGAAGAACAAACACCAGAGGAGGTGCCCGGTAAGCAACTTTTATTTTGGGAAGGAAGTTGTTCAGTGCGGGCTCTTGGGGCAAGGAGGGTTAGGACTGCATCCATGCCTAGATGCGAAATAGGGCGGTGATGTGCTCTCTCACATTGCGGTAATCGGCCTCAGTGATCTCTTCAAAGGTCTCATGCAGAAGCTGGGCTATCCGCTTGCGCAGGTTCCTTGGCAGAGCTACTATGCTCCTCGTCCCAGTAATGCTAACATGTCCATGCCACTGTGCCGTGAGGGGCGGGGAGACCATTACTGCACACAGGCAAGCTGCATATGGGCCAGGGCGGAAGCCACATTGTAGTAGAAGACCCTCCCTTGCTTCCCAGGTCACCCTCAGCAGCGAGATATCTTCCAGGACCAACTTATCCTGTGGAAAATGTGGGGACAGTGTTGAGTATAGGGGCCCCCTGCAGCTGTTGGCTCTCTCCAAGGCACAGAACCCCACAGGACAGTACAGCCGTGAAACAATCAGTCCCCCTTGCCCCTGTGCTTACTCACCATTTTGGGGCTCTTGTGGGTTATGTGTGCTCACTTTGGGATGGGCAATTTCTACTATTGTGTACACTGTGCTTGTCTTTAAGTATGGCCGAATCATTGCTCTGTCTGGTGTGAACAATGCTGCCTCTGTTAAGTGTTGCATTTTGGCTTTACAGAGGCAACCTTGAGATTCCAGCCGTCCTTGTTATCAACGGCTGAAAGACTCCAAAGAATCAGGAAGCATCCGCGAAGAAGCAAAGAGGACATGCTACATGAAGTCATGCAGCAGTCCCTTAATGAAAATCAAAAAGTGGAGGAGTGGCGGGAGAGTGAAAGGAGGGTCCACCAGCAGAATGCAGATCGCCGGCACCAAAGCACAGAGCAGCTGCTAAGCATCATGGAGCACCAAGTGGACTCGATACAGGCGCTCGTAACAATGCAGGCGGAGCATATCCGCGCCCGCTCCCCCCCTGCAGCTCTTGTCCCAAAACTTTCGCTTGTGCCCCCATGTCACCGCCAACCCACTTTCCCCAACATCCGGGTTCTTATTGCCACCAACAGCCTCCAACATCTGTAGCTTCACCACCCAGTCCACCTGTAGCTTCACAAACCACCACCCGCTTCTCCACCGTCAGGGCAACTCTCAATCTCGTGTCCTTGCGCCGCAGGGTGGGGGCAAGCTCAGCACACAGTCCCATGAAAGTGGCTTTTCTCATCCAAAAGTTCTGCAGCCACTGTTTGTCATCCCAGACTTGCATGACGATGTGATCCCACCACTCAGTGTTTGTTTCCCAAGCCCAAAAGCAGTGTTCCACGGTGGTGAGCATGTCCGTAAATGCCACAAGCAATCTCGCGTTGTAAGCATTATGTGAGTGGACATCATCATCGGACTCCTCACTGTCACTTCGTAGCTTAAGGAGTAACTCGACTGCAATTCGTGACGTGCTGGCGAGACCCATCAGCATATTCCTCAGCAGTTCGGGATCCATTTCCACAGACCGAAAGAGAAGACAGAGCGCACAGTACAAAAAACGTTGAAAGATGGCGCCAAATGTGGACGGAAGCACAGGGATTGCTGGGATGCGAAGCGATGCATCACGGGGCATTAGGACAGGACTCAGAATGTCCCACATCCTCCCGCCCCCTTCCCACAAGCCACAGCGCCAGAATGGGAAGAGGTGCTCTGTGAGATAGCTGCCCAATGCACCGCTCCCAATGCCGCTGAAAGTGCTGCAAATGTGGCCACGCCAGTGCGCTTGCAGCTGACAGTGTGAACACATGGCAGCGCTTTCCCTGCTGCAGTCTCCAAGGGCTGGTTTAATTCTCAGCGCTCTACATCTGCAAGTGTAGTCAAGCCCTGAGAGGGCGTAGGATCGTCGGCGCCTGATATACCAGCAGATGAGCACAGCACTCATGTGGGCACCACTGCCAACCCTACGGATACCGCTAAGAAAAAAATCTCCAATGACTGTGCACGTGCACACACCTAGAATGGAATCGACATGAACAAGCATTCAAAGAAGAGCTGGGATTCCTTTAAGATGCTATTGCTGGACGCTGCTCAGAGGTTCTATCACTCTCCTGAGGGAAAGGCTCTTCAATACCCTACTCCAAACCTCTGCCTGAGTCCTTTGTACCCCACGAATAGCTCTAAGACCTGGCTAGACTGTTCTCAAGCAGCAGCGAGAAACTGATATGGTCTATGTTGGTTTCCCAGCTGCCCATCAGGCTCTACTAGCAGCGGGAAAGCTAATCAGTGCTTGGTCACTGTCACTCATTAATAAAAGTTGAAGATGGCATGGCACGACACATTTAAAAAAAAAGCACTAGATATTTAGTACCTGGAAGACTTTTCTCATCAGATTCTGTGGTCTGATGATAAATCGCATTTGTCATAACTACTGTAACACTGTCCATTTAGCAGAACAAGCAAACTCTGTGTACAAATCAATAACACAAGAAGTCAGTGTATGGGTTTTATGAATGCACAGAATGCAGGGCCCAATCCTGCACTATGCGGCATGGCACTGAGTTCCCGGAGAGCTGAGGATACTCAACACCTACAGGATCAGGCAATTAGCATACACTCTTCAGGAAATAGATGATGTGACTTACCTCATGTGGTCGAGTAAGGAATATGCTTTGATCAAAGAATGCACCATACTGGCCTACAGAATAGAAACGTAAGAGCACAGGTTACCAAGTTATGCAAGGGTTACCAAGTAGGCCTGCGCCATACGTAGAAGAATGTCCCTAACCCAGCAGCTTGCAACCTAATCCCCACACAAACATAGAGCAGATATGTCAGAGATCCTAAACTGAAATGGTGCTATGTACCAAAGATCCTTCATTATTAGTCTTTACCAATTTCCCCCCAAAATTCCTGGGTTTTGAAAAAAACAATATTCAGGTTTCACTGATTTTACAAATTTTGGCTTTTTCAGGACCCAGGAATTTTTTGCAGGGAAACCGGATGGGGCTGTGTGGAAGGGTGAGCCAGGTTAGGAGGGGCTCTATACACCAGGGGCCAGTAGTCAGGGGTGCAGCCTTCTGCTCCCCTTCAGAACTCAGCCCTTCACCGTGGCCCCATCTGCTTCCTCCGCACAGTGGCAGAATGAGACAAGCGGGGAGCTACGTCCTGGAAGCTGAAAGGGCTGGACCGCTGCAGGGAGTGGAAGGCTACTGCCACATGGTAAGACTCGGCTTCCCCCCACCCCCACTCTGCCCTTTGATTTCAGTTTCTACCTATTTTCTCCAGGTTGTTTTTTGTTTGTTTGTTTGTTTTTTAACATTAATAAAAAATGAAAATCCCAATAAATTAAAAATAAAATAAAAACAAACCCAAAGGGCCTTATATATACCACGCAGGTGACATCCATGTGACACACTGCATTTATCATGCATCTTTGACCATCTCACTTGGACTCTGCCCACTGATCCATCTCCCAGGGACTATGTCAACCACTCCTGAACTCTGAACAGCTTCAGAGAGCCTTTTCTTTGTTTTCCTTTTCCTTTTTTTTTAAGTAAAAGGAATCACTCAAATATTTCTTCCCCCCCACCCTTATGTGGATTTCCTTCCCAGTGTGACTTGGATGGGTTTAGTGCTTGAAAACTATGGTTATAGGCAGCCTTGGAGAAACCTAAACAGCAAAACAGATACAAGGCTTGAACATCCACTCACTCCTATTCACATGTGAAATAGTTCTTCTGAAGAATGTGGCATTTGCAGAATACATGGGGGTGCAGAGTTTGGTATAAAGATCTTATCCAGGTTTATTTGGGAGCTGTCTGTCTCAAGCCAACATCCTAATTTTGGCACTACTCAAGCAAGGGGGAGTTATCCTCAAGCCTGTTTCACTCTTTCAGCTAGCAGAAGTTTTGTATGCACTTAGGCTTCCCTGGATCAGAGGACACTGAAAATGTCCTAGCATGTGGTGCTCTCCTCCACACCAGAAGACGCTGGCAATCCAAGAGACTGGAACACAACAGCTTGGTTAGAGGCTGCCAGGTCTGCTGAGATCCCCCCTCTGGAGTTAAGCACAGGGAAGAGGAGAAGATTTTTACATAAACGTTATCAAAGCAAAACAGATTTATACCCCGTTTTTCTAAACAAGGTTCCCTGCTCCCGATTTCTCTGTTAGCCAGGTTTTAAAGATCCTTACAAAGCTTTCTGGGGTACATTAGCTCCCATATTGCTATTTCGTCACATAAATCTTTTCCACTTGGCAGCTCCACTTTTCCCCTCAGCCAGCTGAGGCTCGGGAGCAGGGAGCATCTCTTGCTATGTGTCTGTGTGGGGCTGGGCACAAGGGTGCCCTGATCTCGGGCAGGGCCTCCAGATATACAAATAACAATTATAACACAGACGTTCTCACTGGCATGGGGGGCGGAGAGAGTACTTCACTTCACACTGTTTTTATACCCACCCTACTGCTACTCCCAGGCCGCTGGATTACACCAACCCCGTCTCAGCTGGGATGGGAAAGTCACAGCCTGCTCCCCAGGGCCCACTACCCTCTGCCACCTCCACCCAGAAACCCCACCCCACACAGGACGCCCCAAGCTTCCCAACCAGCCCATCACAGCTCCCCGCCCGCAAACTCCTCACACCGCACCGCCCCACCCTGCTCCCACAAAGCCCCTCCCAAGCTCCCCACGCCACACTCCAGTGTCCTACCCTGCCCCCCACAGGGCCCCCCGCTCACCCACCCGTTTAGACACTTTGCAGAGGGAGTCGCACAGCGCCAGGTACTCCGGGCTACAGACATAGACCGGGGGCAGCGGCGGGGCCGCCTCCATCGGGCCCCGAGCCGGCTCCGCGCCCTTCGGCCTGTGCGGACCAACGGCACGCCGGCCCCTCGGTACGCCGGGAGCTGTAGTCCTATAGCGCGGCCTGCCCTTCCCAGGGCATGCTGGGAGCTGTAGTCCTATGGGACATTCTCCAACTTGTCCTCTTTCTAAAAGTGCAGTGCCCAGAACTGGACGCAGTTCTGCAGCTGAGGGCTCACCAGTGCGGAGCAGAGCGGGACAGTTCCCTCCCGTGTCTCAGATACCCCACTCCTGTTAATACATCCCTAACTATATGACCCTTTTTCACAACTGCATCGCTCATATTCCATCAGTGACCCACTAGCACCCCAGATCCTTGCCCACAGTACAAGCACCTGGCCAGTTATTCCCCATTTTGTGGTTGTGCATTTGAGTTTTGCTTTCTAAATGTTGCACTTTGCACTTATTTTCACAGAATTTCATCTTTTAGATTTCAGACCAATTCCTCACCTGATCAAGACCTTCTGAAATCTAATCCTGCCCTCCAGAGTGCTTGCAAACCCTCCCAGTGGTGTAGTGATTGTAGATCACATTCTTTCAAGAGAAGCATTCACTTTAGTGCCTTGACTAAACACCTGGTCACATTATTTAGAACATAAGAATGGCCATACTAGGCCAGATCAACGGTCCATTTCCGACAGTGGCCGGTGTCAGATGATTTAGAAGAAATTAACAGAACAGGGCAATTTATCATAGAATCATAGAAGATTAGGGTTGGAAGAGACCTCAGGAGGTCATCTAGTCCAACCCCCTGCTCAAGGCAGGACCAACACCAACTAAATCATCCCAGCCTGGGATTTGTCAAGACGGGCCTTAAAAACCTCTAAGGATAGAGATTCCACCACATCCCTAGGTAACCCATTCCAGTCCTTCACCACCCTCCTAGTGAAATAGTGTTTCCTAATATCCAACCTAGACCTCCCCCACTGCAACTTGAGACCACTGCTCCTTGTTCTGTCATCTGCCACCACTGAAAACAGCTGAGCTCCATCCTCTTTGGAACCCCCCTTCAAGGCTGCTATCAAATCCCCCCTCACTCTTCTCTTCTGCAGACTAAACAAGCCCAGTTCCCTCAGCCTCTCCTTGTAAATCATGTGCCCCAGCCCCCTGATCATTTCTGTTGCCCTCCGCTAGACTCTCTCCAATTTGTCCACATCCTTTCTGTAGTGGGGGGGGGGGGGCAAAACTGGACGCAATACTCCAGATGTGGCTTCATCAGTGCCGAATAGAGGGGAATAATCACTTCCCTTGATCTGCTGGCAATGCCCCTACTTACACAGCCCAAGATGCCGTTAGCCTTCTTGGCAACAAGGGCACACTGTCAACTCATATCCAGCTTCTCGTCCACTGTAACCCCTAGGTCCTTTTCTGCAGAACTGCTGCCTAGCCATTCAGTCCCCAGCCTGTAGCAATGCATGGGATTCTTTCTTCCTAAGTACAGGACTCTGCACTTGTCCTTGTTGAACCTCATCAGATTGCATTTGGCCCAATCCTCCAATTTGTCTAGGTCCCTCTGGACCCTATCCCTACCCTTCAGCATACCTACCTCTCCCCTCAGCTTAGCGTCATCTGTGAACTTGCTGAGGGTGCAATCCATCCCATCATCCAGATCATTAATAAAGATGTTGAACAAAAACGGCCCCAGGACCGACCCATGGGGTACTCCACTTGATATCGTCTGCCAACCCGACAATCTAGCCAGCTTTCTATCCACCTTATAGTCCATTCATCCAATCCATACTTTTTTAACTTGCTGGGAATAATACTGTGGGAGACTGTATCAAAAGCTTTGCTAAAGTCAAGATATATCACATCCACTGCTTTCCCCATATGTACAGAGACAGTTATCTCACCATAGAAGGCAATCAGGTTGGTCAGGCATGACTTTGCCTTGGTGAATCCATGTTGACTGTTCCTGATCACCTTCCTCTCTTCCAAGTGCTTCAAAATGGTTTCCTTGAGGACCTGCTCCATGAGTGATCCATCTTCTGGTCATTGCAAGTTTAGGAACACCCAGAGCATGAGGTTGTGTCCCTGACCATCCTGGCTAATAGTCACTCAGGGACCTATCTTCCATTAACTTATCTACTTATTTTTTGGCCTTCACGACATCCCCTGGCAACAAGTGCCACAGGTGGACTGTGTTGTTTGAAGAAGTACTTCCTTTTGTTTGTTTTAAACTACTAACTATTAATTTCATCAGGTGACCCCCCTGGCTCCTGTGGTATGTGAAGGGGTAAATAACACTTGCTTATTCACTTATTCTAAACCAGGCATGATTTTATAGACCTCTGTCATGTCCCCCCCTTACTCATCTGTTTTCTAAACTGAACAGTCCCAGGCTTTTAAATCTCTCCTTGTATAGAAGTTGTTCCATATCTCTAACCATTTTTGTTGCCCTTCTCTGTATTTTTCCCAACTCTAATGCATCTTTTTTGAGATGGGGCCACCAGAACTGCATGCAGAATTCAAGGTGTGAGCATACCAGGGATGTATATATAGAGCAGTGCCTCCCCTTACCCATAATGCAATCTGTCTGCCCCCTCCCCCACCCCAGGAGCCGGGGACAGGAGAGGAACTGCAGCCAGGACTGGGGTCGGGAGTTGGGGCTGTGGTCGGGAGCCAGGGCTAGGGCTGCGGTCTGGAGGTGTGGCTGGAGCCGGGGTCGGGGCCAGAGAAGCGGGTCTGCGGCCAGGAGTGGAGCTGGGGCTGAAGCTGGGGCTGTGGTCAGGAGTGGAGCTGCGGCCAGGAGTGGGGCCACAGCCAGGGCCTGAGTCTAGAAGCCAGGGGCCGAGGCCGAAGCTGCAGCTGAGACTGCTGCTGGGAGCGGAGCCATGGCTGGGGCTGGGGCTGGGGCTGCAGCTAAGGGCGGGGCCACAGCGGAGCTGGGGGCAGAGTGGGGCTAGGTGGTGCTTCCTCCCCAGCCCCTGTTGGGGCTGGCCTGGGCCCCACCACACCCCCTGAATGTTCCTCTATGCCCACTTAGGGGGGTACGTCCCAGAGTTTGGGGATCACTCATAGAATCATAGAATATCAGGTTTGGAAGGGACCTCAGGAGGTCATCTAGTCCAACCCCCTGCTCAAACCAGGACCAATTCCCAACTAAATCATCCCAGCCAGGGCTTTGTCAAGCCTGACCTTAAAAACCTCTAAGGAAGGAGATTCCACCACCTCCCTAACTAACCCATTCCAGTGCTTCATCACACTCCTAGTGAAAAAGTTTTTCCTAATATCCAACCTAAACCTCCCCCACTGCAACTTGAGACAATTACTCCTTGTTCTGTCATCTGGTACCACTGAGAACAGTCTAGATCCATCCTCTTTGGAACCCTGTTTCAGGTAGTTGAAAGCCGCTATCAAATCCCCCCTCATTCTTCTCTTCTGCAGACTAAACAATCCCAGTTTCCTCAGCCTCTCCTCATAAGTCATGTGCTCCAGCCCCCTAATCATTTTTGTTGCCCTCCGCTGGACTCTTTCCAATTTTTCCACATCCTTCTTGTAGTGTGAGGCCCAAAACTGGACACAGTACTCCAGATGAGGCCTCACCAATGTCGAATAGAGGGGAATGATCACGTCCCTCGATCTGCTGGCAATGCCCCTACTTATATAGCCCAAAATGCTGTTAGCCTTCTTGGCAACAAGGGCACACTGTCGACTCATATCCAGCTTCTTGTCCACTGTAACCCCTAGGTCCTTTTCTGCAGAACTGCTTCCTAGCCATTCGGTACCTAGTCTGTAGCAGTGCATGGGATTCTTCCGTCCTAAGTGCAGGACTCTGCACTTGTCCTTGTTGAACCTCATCAGGTTTCTTTTGGCCCAATCTGCTAATTTGTCTAGGTCCCTCTGTATCCTATCCCTACCCTCCAGCGTATCTACCACTCCTCCCAGTTTAGTGTCATCTGCAAACCTGCTGAGAGTGCAGTCCACACCATCCTCCAGATCATTAATGAAGATAATGAACAAAACCGGCCCCAGGATCGACCCTTGGGGCACTCCACTTGATACTGGCTGCCAACTAGACATGGAGCATTGATCACTACCCGTTGAGCCCGACGATCTAGCCAGCTTTCTATCCACCTTATAGTCCATTCATCCACCGCATACTTCTTTAACTTGCTGGCAAGAATACTGTGGGAGACCATATCAAAAGCTTTGCTAAAGTCAAGGAATAACACATCCACTGCTTTTCCCTCATCCACAGACCCAGTTATCTCCTCATAGAAGGCAATTAGGTTAGTCAGGCATGACTTGCCCTTGGTGAATCCATGCTGGCTGTTCCTGATCACTTTCCTCTCCTCTAAGTGCTTCAGAATGGATTCCTTGAGGACCTGCTCCATGATTTTTCCAGGGACTGAGGTGAGGCTGACTGGCCTGTAGTTCCCCGGATCCTCCTTCTTCCCTTTTTTAAAGATGGGCACTACATTAGCCTTTTTCCAGTCATCAGGGACCTCCCCCGATCGCCATGATTTTTCAAAGATAATGGCCAATGGCTCTGCAATCACATCCGCCAACTCCTTTAGCACCCTCGGATGCAGCGCATCTGGCCCCATTGATTTGTGCTCATCCAGCTTTTCTAAATAGTCCTGAACCACTTCTTTCTCCACAGAGGGCTGGTCATCTCCTCCCCATGCTGTGCTGCCCAGTGCAGCAGTCTGGGAGCTGACCTTGTTTATGAAGACAGAGGCAAAAAAAGCATTGAGTACATTTTTCCACATCATCTCTCACTAGGTTGCCTCCCTCATTCAGTAAGGAGCCTACACTTACCTTGACTTTCTTCTTGTTGCTAACATACCTGAAGAAACCCTTCTTGTTACTCTTAACATCCCTTGCTAGCTGCAACTCCAAGTGTGATTTGGCCTTCCTGATTTGGCCACTGATATAGAGGCATTATGATATTTTTTCTGTCTTAGTATCTATCTCTTTCCTAATGGTTCCTAACATTGTTAGGTTTTTTTTTTTTTTTTAACTGCTGCTGCACATTGAGGGGATGTTTTCCATAATGACTCCAAGATCTCTTTTCTTGAGGGGTAACAGCTAATTTAGACTCCATCATTTTCTATGTATAGTTGGGATGATGTTTTCTAATGTACATTATTTTGCATTTATCAACACTGAATTTCATCTGCCATTTTTTTAATAGGCAGCAGGTTTAAAACAAACAAAAGGAAGTATTTTTTTCATACAACACACAGTCAACCTGTGGAACTCCTTGCCAGAGGATGTTGTGAAGGCCAAGACTATAACAGGGTTCAAAAAAGAACTAGATAAATTCATGGAGGATAAGTCCATCAATGGCTATTAGCCAGGATGGGCAGGGATGGTGTCCCTAGCCTCTGTGTGCCAGAAGCTGGGAATGGGTGACAGGGGATGGATCACTTGATGATGACCTGTTCTGTTCATTTCCTCTAGGGCACATGTGCTAGATGGACCTTTGGTCTAACGCAGTATGGCCGTTCTTATGTTGCCCAGTCACCCAGTTTTGTGAGATCTGTAATTCTTCGCAGTCAGCTTTGGACTTAACTATCTTGAGTAATTTTGTTTCATCTGAAAACTTGGCTACCTCATTGTTTACCCCCCTTTTCCAGCTCATTTATGAATATGTTGAACAGCACTAGTCCTAGTACAGATCCTCAAGGGACCCCATTATTTACCTATCTCTACTGTGAAAACTTGACAGTTTATTCCTACCCTTTGTTTCCTGTCTTTTAACCAGTTACTGAGCCATGACAGCTTCCTTTGCTTAAGAGCTTTAGGTGAGGGACCTTGTCAAAGGTTTCCTGAAAGTCCAAGGATGCTTAGGTTTCCCAACATTTCTTCTGCAGTTCTATATTGGTGAGTGAGTCCTGGCTAATGTTGCTGCCGCTGGTAAATAGCCTATGATAGCTCATGTCAGCAGTGTAAACACCCCATTCTCTCATTTTCACTGCTCTAATTGGTGTGACTTCATTCACTTCAACTGAGTTACAACACTGCAAGAGACAGAACTGGGTAAAGCTGTAAGCTTGGGGGTGTTTGGTTCTGCTGGATGAAAGGTGCTTCATGCAGTTAAAGGTTCTGGTGCAAGTCTAATCAGGTCCTCAACTGGCTGGGACAAAGCTATTGCAGCAACAGCTTCTTCATGTTCTGCTCACTCCAGTGTTGCTAACACTCACCAATACAGTGAGGTTCTCATGATATTTGGTCTTTTTCTTCAAATCCCAGCTCCTGGAGTCATCAGATTATGTGAAGATTCATAGATTTTTAAGGCCAGAACAGAACAGCATGATCATCTAGTCTGAGCCCCTGTTTACCACAGGCCAAAGAAACCCAGTCAATTAATTCCTGCATCAAGCCCATTACTTCTGGGTGGAAGTATAATTCACCCTTTACGAATGATAGCTCAGCTAGATTTAAGATAGCTGGTGATGGAGAATCCCTCATAGCCCCCTCTCAGTTTTTTCTAATGGTTAAATTCCCCTTACTATTCAAAATATGCACCTTATTTTTAGTCTAGCTTCAGTTTCTCATTATATCTTTCTTTGCTAGATTGAAGAACCCTCTACAAGCAGAAATCTCTTCACGCTGTTGGCACTTGTCAACTATGACCAAGTCAAGCCTTAGTTTTCAGTGGGATAAATTAACTAGAGTGAGAATGATGGCTTTCATTTAGAACAGGGGTGGTCAACCTGAGCCTGAGAAGGAGCCAGAATTTACCAATGTACATTGCTAAAGCGCCACAGTAAAATGTCATCAGCCCCCTCATCAGCTCCCCCACTCCCAGCACCTCCCCCCCACCAGCAGCCCCCGCCAATCAGCACCTCTCCCTCCATCCCCACACCTCCCGATCAGCTGTTTTGTGGCATGCAGGAGGCTCTGGGAGGGAGGGGGAGGAGCGAGGGCACAGCAGGCTCAGGGGAGGGGGCAGGAAGGGGCAGAGTTGGGGGGCGGGCCTGTGGCAGAACCAGGGGTTGAGCAGTGAGCACCCCCCAGCACATTGGAAAGTTGGCACCTGTAGCTCCCAGCCCCGGAGTTGGTGCCTATACAAGAAACTGCATATTAACTTCTGAAGAACTACATGTGGCTCCGGAGCCACAGGTTGGCCACCCGATTTAGAATATGGAAAAGTACATGTCGATCTCTCTTGCTCACACAAACAAGTTTGAAAATGTGACTCAGTCTCCACAGAGAACCACCCCATTTAAAAAAACAAAAACCCATACATGTGAGTTTAAAACCAAGCTTGTGAATTTTGGGGCCTGACTCACTTTTAGGTCTGGCTTGGGCTAATGATATTGTTACACAAATTATAATCGCTCGCTGTTGTCCTGGGCTCCCCCCCACCCAGAACCTGTTGTCTCTTAGGCTACGTCTTCACTACCCACCTGAATCGGCGGGTAGAAATCGATCTCTTGGGGATCGAATTATCGCGTCTCATCGGGACGCGACAATCGATCCCCGAATCGACGCTTGTACTCCACCAGCGCAGGTAGGAGTAAGCGCCGTCGACAGGGGAGCCGCGGAGGTTGATTTGCCACCGTCCTCACAGCGGGGTAAGTCGGCTCGGATACGTCAAATTCAGCTACGCTATTCGCGTAGCTGAATTTGCGTATCTTAAATCGACCGCCCCCGTAGTGAGGACGTAGCCTTAGGGACTGACTTTTTGTCAGATTAGCATACAGCACCTGGCATAATGGGGCCCTGATCCCTGAGAAGTTCTAGGCCCTACCCCAATACAAACATTAGTAACAGGAGCCCGGCTGATGAATTAGGTATGCTGCTCTTACCCTAGCTAAGCTTGCCTGTGGCTACAATGGCCTCTGGTTAAGATACACCTAAATATAGAGAGCAGGAGGCTCTACTGAGCCCGTTGGGGCTGGGATAGAGTTGTACAGCACCTAGCACAAAGAAGCCCCAGTCAGACTTGCACCCTAGGCACTACAGTAATACACATAAACCACCACTCAAAGCTGCAAACTCCCTTTTGTCCCAAGCTATTACTCTTGGCCAGAGCCTGTAGCTCTACCTCAGCGGTAGCCAACCCCACCCCCAACTCAGACTATGAGCAGCACGCTAGGATGCTCAGTCACTCTCCCCCACGCAGCTCGCTCACAAACTACCCCGAGGGCTAGAAATGAAAACACAGGCATGTTGGAAATAGAGGCATTTTATTCTAGCTTTTCAGGCTTCAGTCAGGTTTTGCCTTTTTTGGTTTTATTAGGAAAAAAAAAGACTAATGTTTATATGCATCTCAGCCCTCACCCCCTGAAAACAAAGGCGAGATCTAGGAAATGGAGTTTGAAAATGTTACATGGCTAAGTGTGAGAGTGCAACTGTGTTACGGTCAGTAAACCATTAAAGTGGAGTGCAGCAAGCAGCCCTTAGAGTGTTCCAGTGTATCTACCTACTCAACTGGGTGTTACTTGGCCTCAGCTGGGTTTACAAGGCTTTAGCGCTTCATGACATCTATGGAGGTGCAGCTCAGCTCCTGCTCTCTGGGCAGGAGCTCTCCAAAAGCGAATTTTAAGAAAAATCCCACAATAAAAATGCAGCTAAACAGAAGCCCCACAGCAGGAGACCTGATTCCTGGACTCCCACAATGGTGGCCTTATTGTCAGTGTGTGTTAGGTGCCAAGTACGTCAAACTCTGCCTTCAGCAGTGGCTGAGCAGCACTTTCCCCTTGCAAAGGGAGCACAAGCATCCTGCATATGAACCATTTCAAATGGAGAGGCTCCCCCTTATACATTCACTGTAACCTTTTATAGTGGGTAAAAATCTCTGGCACCACGAGGAGCTGGTTTTTGATCATTACATTCTCCGATCACCCCCAGAGCAGCCTGCATAGTGCATACACTGTCAACTACTCCCAACTTTGAAAGGAACTTGAAGTGCATGAATGAGAACCAGCCACATCTATGGCATTAAACATCATTAAAAAATGATATAGGAGTCATATAAAAAATGGAAACTAGGACAGATTACAAAGGATGAATATAGACAAACAACACAGGAATGCAGGGGCAAGATTAGAAAGGCAAAGGCACAAAATGAGCTCAAACTAGCTACGGGAATAAAGGAAACAAGAAGACTTTTTATCAATACATTAGAAGCAAGAGGAAGACCAAAGACAGGGTAGGCCCACTGCTTAGTGAAGAGGGAGAAACAGTAACAGGAAACTTGGAAATGGCAGAGATGCTTAATGACTTCTTTGTTTCGGTCTTCACCGAGAAGTCTGAAGGAATGCCTAACATAGTGAATGCTAATGGGAAGGGGGTAGGTTTAGCAGATAAAATAAAAAAAGAACAAGTTAAAAATCACTTAGAAAAGTTAGATGCCTGCAAGTCACCAGGGCCTGATGAAATGCATCCTAGAATACTCAAGGAGCTAATAGAGGAGGTATCTGAGCCTCTAGCTATTATCTTTGGAAAATCATGGGAGACGGGAGAGATTCCAGAAGACTGGAAAAGGGCAAATATAGTGCCCATCTATAAAAAGGGAAATAAAAACAACCCAGAAAACTACAGACCAGTTAGTTTAACTTCTGTGCCAGGGAAGATAATGGAGCAAGTAATTAAGGAAATCATCTGCAAACACTTGGAAGGTGGTAAGGTGATAGGGAACAGCCAGCATGGATTTGTAAGGAACAAATCATGTCAAACCAATCTAATAGCTTTCTTCGATAGGATAACGAGTCTTGTGGATAAGGGAGAAGCGGTGGATGTGGTATACCTAGACTTTAGTAAGGCATTTGATATGGTCTCGCATGATATTCTTATCGATAAACTAGGCAAATACAATTTAGATGGGGCTACTATAAGGTGGGTGCATAACTGGCTGGATAACCGTACTCAGAGAGTTGTTATTAATGGTTCCCAATCCTGCTGGAAAGGCATAACGAGTGGGGTTCCGCAGGAGTCTGTTTTGGGACCGGCTCTATTCAATATCTTCATTAACGACTTAGATATTGGCATAGAAAGTACACTTATTAAGTTTGCTGATGATACCAAACTGGGAGGGATTGCAACTGCTTTGGAGGACAGGGTCATAATTCAAAATGATCTGGACAAATTGGAGAAATGGTCTGAGTTAAACAGGATGAAGTTTAACAAAGACAAATGCAAAGTGTTCCACTTAGGAAGAAAAAATCAGTTTCACACATACAGAATGGGAAGAGACTGTCTAGGAAGGAGTACGGCAGAAAGGGATCGAGGGGTTATAGTGGACCACAAGCTAAATATGAGTCAACAGTGTGATGCTGTTGCAAAAAAAGCAAACATGATTCTGGGATGTATTAACAGGTGTGTTGTGAGCAAGACACGAGAAGTCATTCTTCCGCTCTACTCTGCTCTGGTTAGGCCTCAGCTGGAGTACTGTGTCCAGTTCTGGGCACCGCATTTCAAGAAAGATGTGGAGAAATTGGAAAGGGTCCAGAGAAGAGCAACAAGAATGATTAAAGGTCTTGAGAACATGACCTATGAAGGAAGGCTGAAAGAATTGGGTTTGTTTAGTTTGGAAAAGAGAAGACAGAGGGGACATGATAGCAGTTTTCAGGTATCTAAAAGGGTGTCATAAGGAGGAGGGAGAAAACTTGTTCACCTTAGCCTCTAAGGATAGAACAAGAAGCAATGGGCTTAAACTGCAGCAAGTTAGAAAAAGTTCCTAACTGTCAGGGTGGTTAAACACTGGAATAAATTGCCTAGGGAGGTTGTGGAATCTCCATCTCTGGAGATATTTAAGAGTAGTTTAGATAAATGTCTATCAGGGATGGTCTAGACAGTATTTGGTCCTGCCATGCGGGCAGGGGACTGGACTCGATGACCTCTCGAGGTCCCTTCCAGTCCTAGAATCTATGAATTCTCTGACAGACAATTAGAGAGCACCATTTAGTCTATGGGTTAAGTGTAACATATGCTTTTACTTCCCTATTTAGGGTTATTTTATTACGTGAAGATGGTGGGAGGGAAGTGGTTTCTGGGCAGTGCAGATATTCTAGCCTCCCCTTTCCATGGAGCTGTAAGGAACCCCTACAGCGCACACAGCGCTAACCCCCATGGCCTCAGATGTTCTGATGTTATTAAAAGATCAGATGGGGGAATTAGTTTGTGGCTGGGGGGCTGTGGGAGGAAAGAAGTTAAGATGGAAAAAAAGAAATGGACCACTTAGGAGATTTTTCTAGTGTTGTGTCCGTGCAATGAGGACAATCTACCCAATGCCTCCAGGGAGCATACACTTTGTTAAAGGCAAAGAAAATTAAGATATCAGCTACTGTACAAGAAAACCATTTCACTCTATTGGCCACAGTGCTGCCTTGGGAAGCCAGCAGAGAAATCCACACACTGCAAGAGATGTTTGCTCATGCACTGACCTGCTTTATGCGGCACTGACCTACTTTGGGGAGGGTTTAGGCTGTTAGATTAGGAAAGATCTAGTGCAGATTCATAAAATACTTGAAGCCCCCAAAGAGCTCTGCAGCAGATACCATCACTAAGTGGTGAAACTCAGGATCTGGAGTCAGCAGCCAGCTGTCCAAGAGGTGAACACACCCCACCCAGGTACTAGCGATGCAAGGGAGGACCAGCACCACCATGGTCTACTGCTGCAGCGACGGGGAAGCAGTTAATTTACTGCTGGTTTCACCTGGAGAGATGAAAGGGGATGGGATGCAGATCCCACACCAACCAAGAAGAGTTAGCTACAACTGAGAGCTAACAGCCCCACAGGGTTAGCTACTGTTGAGAGGTCTAACAGCCCCGCAAGGTTACACCTGCAGGGGCGGGTCACACTTGGGGAGAACATAAGATGGGCTAAGAGCTCATGTCAGGGTAGGCCCTTTCTCTAGGCAGATTCCAGACTGGGGAAGGCGAAGGCTGCGGAGAGCCAGGCAGGGGCTGGGCAGAAGTTGCTGGGTTTGTATTTCAGCTGGTGTTAGGTTTTGCTGAGGGGCTCCTGGGTGAAGCCCAGAGTCACTGCTCTGACAAACAAGAGCCTGAAGAGCCTGCGGGGCAGAAGACATTGTGTGCATTGCCATTATTCTATCAGATATGATTCGTTTGGGACAGAGATACCCTGGAAGAGGTGGAACTATAGCGTAGCCTGGCCAGAGGGCCACGGTCCCACTGCACCAGACCACTGAAGTCCAGAAGGGGGAGGGGGAGGCGGAGTCACTGAAATGCCATGTCACGCCACAAGGGGGTGCTCCAGGACAGTGCGTCTGTGATAGAACACGGAGCATGTGAGCACCTCAATCAGCCTCTGAAACAGGGCCAGAGGGACCTGGCCCAGAATTTGGGAAGGGAAAGAAGAGTGGGGCTGGCACATCTGCTGGCAGCGACCCAGCGACAGCTGCAGATGGCTGTGCTACAACAGCAGCAGTGGCACATTCAGGTGCTCCTCCTCCAACTATGGACAACCAGCAGGCAGCACCATTTGCCACCCAACAGCAGTGGCACAAGGCTCAATACAAGCAGTAAGAAGCAGCCTGGGCAGCCCCATGAAGGCCTTTGTGACAGGAGAGGCTCAGGCTGCGTACTGTGATGTAAGGCAGAGCTGGCTGGCAAAGGCTGCCATTTTGAATAGGCTAGGACTGACTCTAGCAGCATATCAGCTCTGGTTCCGGGGCCAGTCCCCCCCCAGGGGAGGAGGGGGAGGAATCTCTGCCACAAGTAGTGGCACAATGCTTGCAGGACCTCGCGTCCTGGTGGCTGTGCCTTGACCAGCTCAGTGGAAAAGTCATGGACCATGTGGTCCTGCAGCAGTTTCTACCGCTCCTGCCCTGAGGGGTCTGAAGTGGGGTAAAATGGTTCCGGCCTGCATCAGTAGGCGACATGAGAGCAGGCCAAAGCCTAGAGTTGCCAACCTGCCAGCACTGTCCTGGAGTCGCCAGGAATTAGAGATTATGTCATGTGATGAAACCTCCAGAAATACATCCAACCAAAACTGGCCACCCTACCAACGTCTGTTTTGAAGCCAAGAGGGCCACACCTGAACGATGGGCCAGACTGGGAGTGTCCCAGCAGGGGAGACAGGTGGATGAGGTGTCCCAATGGGGGAACTGCCAGGAAACTGAGGACGTTTTCTCCAGGGCACTTCAGATCTACCAGCCTTCCGGTCAGTCCCTCAGTCAAACGGAGCTCCTCTGGGGGCAGCCAAGGAAGTCAGTGCAGCAAGCCAGGATGCTTTAGGAGGGACTGTCGATTGATGGAGCACAGATACATGAATTATTTCACTGAAGTTTGTGGAGCAGGGTCCTCCCTGGATAAGGTTAAAAAGCTGCTAAACGCAGGGCTACCTAAGGGGGAGGAGTGGCAGTAGATGTCCTGGTGGGTTCAGGGTGTGGTCAAACGCTGGGCTGAGGAAATGTGGACCAACACCTGCCAATGCACATCTCATGTCCAGGAAAAAAAGGAGAAGGGGGGTGTCCCATGACCGACTAGAGCTGGAGGTACGGGGCCAGGGGTGGCATATGCAGGTTGGAGCAGCCAAGACTCTTCCTCAGCCTGTGATCCTGGGGAGGGATTGGTGGGAATTTCCAACTCTGGTACAGAAGAAGATGATGTAAAGGAAGGGAAGGGCTAGGGTGAACGAAGAGCTGCAGCCCAGGACTGCTGAGGCTGGGGAGGACTCAAAGGTGTTAGAAACCCAGCTGGAGACTGCTGAAGGAGGCCAGCCAGCAGCCATGAGTCACCTGCAGATTCTGCCTGGCCAGCTGAAAGCCTGTAAGTGAGAGCGGGTGGAAACAGGCACTGCCTGGCAAGAGGTGATGACCCAAGCAGCCAGACAAGAACCAGCCTCGGAGAAGGCAGAGGCAGAACACTGGAAGCAGCAGCAGCAGCTGGTATAGAAGCAGGTTTCCCTCTGGGTTGAGATGAGCACAGGGGAGCGGAGCCCACGCAAGAGGCTGAATAGCCCGCAGCGAGGACTCGGACACTGCCTCAAATAAAACAGGGGAAGTGTGGGTGACTACCAACTCTCAGCAGCTTGCCGGGAGCTAGGTGAAAAGACTGAGGCCCTTACTGCAGAGGCACTGAATGGGACAGGGTGCAAGCATATAGTTGCAATGGCAGAGAATGTGCAAAAGAAGCTGCTGGCATTGGAGCAGGCGCTGTGAAAGGGAGAACTGCTCTGGGCATTGGGAGGCCTTGGAGGATAGGGACTGTCTACTCCTGACGATGAGCGAGTGTAAGGAGGAGCTGGACCGCCATTGTGCCCAGGTCCTGCACCTCAGAGGTGGAAACCATCTGTACCATGCTGGACACAGCCTTGAGGGGGTGCATAAGCCACACCCCACTATGAAGGGGCCCCACTTTGTTACACCTGCAGGGGGGCCAGGCTGGAGGAGGTCAGTGCCGTGGAGGGAGGGAGAGCCAGGAGAGGTTGTCTGGAGGCCCTCTCTGCAGGAGCTGGGCAGGAGGAGTATGGTGGGAAAGGGCCAGGAGTGGAATTCATGCTTGTGGTGGGCCTTGGAAAGGGGGCAGGACTCCAGGGAGGCAGCCCTGGGGGTTGGCGGTAACTGTTGGGTAGAAGAGCGGAGCACCAGGGAGAACCTAAACTGGCTACAAGCTCAAGCCGGGGCTGGGCACAAGTTGCTGGGTTTCTATTTTGCTGAGGGGTTCTGGGGGGAAGCTCAGAGTCACTGCTCTGGCAAACGAGTGAGACTGGAGAGGAGGCCGGGGGTGGAAGACTTGTTCATTGCCGGTATTCTGTCAGATAGGATTTATTGGTGACACTGATACCCCGGAAGAGGAGGAGCAACAGGGCAGCCTGGCCAGAGGGCCATGTCCCCACTGAAGTCCTGATGAGGAGAGAGAGGCGGAGTCACCAAAACACCACGCCAGGCCACAAGGGGCAATCCAGGAGGGCGAGTCCACAACAGGCCTGATTGGCAGGAACACAGCACATCAAAGCCTGGCTGAACATGGTGTGGGATGGGGCTGGAGAGCAAGCCAAAAGTGCCTAGAGTCAGCGTTCTCTTTAAAGGCTCCCAGCAGACGGGTAGAGTGGTTCAGGGTCTCGATACACCTGCCTTCCAAAGTGACTCTGCCTGGATTCTGAAAGCTTCACATCTCTGGGGGGCAGAGGAGTAGGGGGGGTCCAGACACAGGCGCCAACTTTTTTCTGGGCCGGTGGGTGCTCGAGCCCCTGGCCTTGCCCCCGGTCTGACTACACCCCTGCCCCCAAAGTCCCTGCCCTAACTCCGCCCCTGTGCCCCTCCCCAAATCCCCGCCCTGGCCCTGCCTCCTCCCTCAAGTGCGCCACGTTCCCCCTCCTTCCCAGACTTGCCCGGGGCAAGCGCTGGGAGGGAGGGGGGGGGAGAAGCAGGATGCGGCGGCGTGCTCAGGGGAGGAGGCAGAGTGGAGGCGAGCTGGGGAGCTGCCAGTGGGTGCAGAGCACCCACCAATTTTTCCCTGTGGGTGCTCCAGCCCTGGAGGACCCATAGAGTTGGCGCCAATGGGTCCAGACTGCACTGTGGGAAGAAGCCCGTGGGACTAATGGGCAGGGCACAGAGACTAGGTTTGCGTTGCTCAGCGAGTTAATGCCAGCAGGGTCTGCTCTGGGCCCAAGCCCCTACGACAACAGGGTAAGCTACTGTTCAGTTTATAAAACCCTCCTTCAAAATTCAACACACATTTGGGGCTAGAGCAGCAAGAGCCTGTTCAAAACCCAAAACACAATAGAGGGAAACCAGTGAGGTGAGACCAGCCTGAGCACCATAGTGTGCATCTGCAGAGCCGTCCCCCATTCACCACCTCACTGAGTGAAACCTACCCCAAGCTTTGACTTGTAATGCACATACAGACACCCCAGAGCCAAGCAGGGATCAAACCCCAGGACCCTCAGCACAGGCCTCTCACATGTGAACCCGGTCCTGGGTTCAGTGCCAGGGAAGAGCTGGGATGGCTGTATGCAAACACAGCCATGGTTTAATCACACAAACATGCTCTCCTGAAACATCACTTGGCATCAGCAGAGACACGCTCCCCCTGCTGAGAACAGCTATTGCAGCAGAGTGTTTTTTTCCCCAGGGTGAAGCTAGGAAATGGTAGGTTCCACTCCTGAATTCAACAAGTTGTCATGGCATGGAGACAGTCTACCAGCAAGCTAGCTTAACGCCTGCCTTTGACTCCTAAAAGGTAATCCAAGGCAGTTTGTTAACTCCAGCTGCAAGCCCAAATGGGTCTATTGCATGGTACAGCCACTGCTGGGGAGGAACTCCTCCACATACGTTGCCACTGCTCTGGAGAGGTAGGTCATGGTGCCAAACCTGCCACTAGGGGCACTGTCATACAGCAAGGTACAGATGCCTGTGGCGGGATCTTTCTCCAGCATGTTGTCATCAGCGCCCAGTGCTTTCTGTGTGGGTGAGGAGTGGGGAAAAGGAGAGAAGGGAGTTATCAGTCACCAGTGCACCCCCAAGTGCCACATCACTTCCACCCCACACTCACAGCCTGAGCCAATCCTGCCTACACACCAGCAGGCACCCCCAGCACCCCCATTTCCACTGCCCAAACCCTGCCACCACTGCCTCCTCTCCACCCTCATCACCATCGCTAGAAATATGTCCTGGATTTCAGGGAATCTGGTTACTCCCTGGAGGTGACACGTAAAATTGCTCTTAACCATCAGGGCTTGGGTCTCCAATGGACACTCAGTAGAAGCCTTTGACTGCACTGCTGCTGCAAGTTCTCTGTGCCATGACCCACATGTGCTAAGGAACGTACGACATGCACGCTTGCCACCACAGCCCCGCAGAGTCCAAGGCCAGGTTCGTCTCACTCATTCCCTCTGGAAGAGGGCAGGTTCCATACCTGTTCTTCACAGAATAAGTCATTTGCTATGTGCACAATCTTTTCCACTGCAATGATGCCCCCAATGCTGTGTATTTCCACATCTGCCAGCATGGTCAGGACAAGGATGGCTTCTACCAGGAGCTGCCTGTATTCTGGCTGTGGGACACGGTTCAAGACGGACTCCACATGGACTGAAAACTTGATCTCCCCAGGAGTCATCTGTGAGAACCAAAAGCCTATTAATGCAGGTGTGTCCCATGTTCCAGTGAACCCCACAACCCTCACAGCGCACGCCCAGTCCAGCACCTGCAATCTATCGCTTTGTAGCATTTCATAGCAGGCAGCAAATCGCTCAGTATCCTTAGCCCCGTTGTGTAGGTGGATGAACAGAAGCACAGAGAGGGAAAGTGCCTTGCCCAGGGTTCCCCAGCAAGTCAGTGGGATGGAACCTAGGAGCCTGGATTCTAAGCGCCTCCCTCTATAAGGGACATGCCGGTGCACGAGTGATGTGCTGACAGAGCAACTGGCTGACTGAGGCTGGTGGAACCCCTGAGTTCAGGAGCACTGAAGATTGTGCTTCACAGAGTACTCCTTGGGGAATTCTATGCTACTGCGTGCATGCATAATTAGTGAGCCATGCATATTTTTAATTTTTTGCGCAAGAAAAAAAGCTTCTGCTGAAATGTTGCTGCAGTTCTGCCTTTTGCCCACCAGAGGACACTGTGGCGATAGAACAAAGCAGCAGCTCCCAGCCAGTGAGGAAAAGAGAGAGCCTTCAGTGCCCGTCAGGCCAGGTCAGAAGACGGGCTATGAGGAGACAGACACCATGGGGTACTGGTGGGAGAGGGGCAGACAGGGGCTCTTAAGGACTAGTGGTGGTGGACAGACTGAGGCAGGGGCTGAATGGGAGTGGAGGCACAGGGCTACAGGGGGGAGGAGGCCACATGGTGATGGGAGAGAGGGTGCAGAGCTACATAGGGACGGGGAGTGGCTGAGTGGGGGCACAGAGACACATGGGGACAGGGGCACATAGGGACTGGGGGTGATTGGGTGGGGGCAGAGACACACAGGGACCTGGGAGGGGTGCAGGGACACATAGGCAGGGGCGGCTCTATGCATTTTGCCGCCCCAAGCATGGCAGTCAGGCGGCTATCGGTGGCACGCCTGTGGGAGGTCCGCTGGTAATGCGGATTCGGCGGCATGCCTGCGGGAGGTCCGTCAGTCCCGCGGCTTTGGCGTACCCGCCGCCGAATTGCCGCCGAAGCCGCGGGACCAGCAGACCTCCCGCAGGCATGCCGCTGAAGGCTCCCTGACTGCCGCCCCCACAGCGACCGGCAAGCCGCCCCTCGCGGCTTGCCGCCCCAGGCACGCGCTTGGTGCACTGGTGCCTGGAGCCGCCCCTGCACATAGGGACGGGGGTGGTTGGGTGGGGGCACAGAGACACATGGAGACAGGGGAGGGGCTGGAAGGCTCAGAGACACACAGGGACTGGGGAGGGTGTACAGGGCCACATGAGGATGGGGGGGAGTAGGTGTCTGATTGGGGGTGGAGGGACACGTGGACAGGGGGTGAAAGGATAGATGGGGTGCAGGAACACATGGGGACAAGGGCAGATGTGCCTGACTGAATGGGAGCGGCTAGGGGTCAGCCAGGGTCTGCATGGGGGAAGCTCCCTAACAATCTCTCCCCGCCTCCTATACTTTTCCCACCCATACCCAACAACCCTCCAAGTTCACACCCAGGCTCCTTCCCAGCAATTTACTTCCCTCTCCCTCAGCTCCTCCATTACCCCTGACTCCCACAGGCCTTTTCAGTGCTTCTAAGGGGTGTGGGAAATACGGTTCTGTATTGTAGTTTAAATGAATTATTACTTAGAATTCTGTATTAATATGGATAGTAAGGAATCTATTTGTCAAAGGATTCAGGAAATGGTTTTTTTTGTTATCTATATTGTTACAGACATACTTGCTGACAGGTATTTTGAAATAAATGACCAAAAATAATGGAAACTGGTGTGATTATATTGTGTTATTTTGACAAATAAAATATGCAGAATTGTACAGAATTTTAAAATATCGTGCACAGAATTTTTTATTTTTTGGCACAGAATTCCCCCAGAAGTAACAGAGCAGCCAGCCGCAATGTGGGAGAAGCAGCCGCCATCGCAGACTGGTCTGGCTCATGACACGGCAAAGCCACTCAACGCTCAGCTCCGTGCCTGAGAGCAGGCGCTTGACCAGCCCAGAGGCTCAGAACTGTTGGGAGTTGCTGGGCCTTCTCTCACCCACGTGGGGAAAACAGCAGTCAAGACCCTGCTGCTCCACGGTCAAGAGGGGGAGGAAGCAGCGAGATACTCTCACCAATCAGGAAGGGGAACAGTCAGACAAGTTGGCGGGGGATCGTTTAGAGCCCCAATGAGGGGATGGTGGGGGAAAAGGGAGAAGGGCTGATGTTCTGGGAGAGCCAGGCCCTGTTTAGTCCTCCCTGGAGATGAAAGGAGATGGGCAGGAAGGGAGAATAAGAGGTGCATTATGCAAATACTTGCAGGGTGGGGAGGTAAGTGAGAGAGAGGCGGAGTGGTAGCAACACCTACATTAGAGGTACCTGATGCTTCTCATTCTAACCATTCTCAATTGCTTTGCAAACTGACAAACAATTCTCCAGGCTGCCCTTTCCACGTGAGTTCTCTGCCTGAGCTGGATTTATTTTGGGGGTTGGGAGGAAGAGGAGGACAATGGAGTTAGAACAAAGACAGTCTGGCTGTTTGAGAATAAGGCTGGGGAAAGGACAGTTTTGTTAGCAGTAAAATAATAATTCTAATTCTTGTGGTACGGGCAGCCTTAATTCTGGCACATCCTAACCTCGGAACACCCAAGTGCCTGAATTTGCAACCTTAACACTTTTGACATTATTTCGCACACACACACACTTCCCCATGGATCTACCCTCATAAGATCAGTTGATACCCCCGCTCCCAAAGCTCTTACCTCTTTGGTTGTTGAGGCTGGAAGGACAAAGCCCTCCACAGAGAGGCCATGGCACTGCAGAATAAGACCAAGGGTTAGAGGTTGCAGCCCAGACAGGCCCCTGTTCACTATCCTGGATCCCCCCCAGTGGAGTGTTTAAAACCAGCAAACCAATAACTGCATTTTCCATTCACCAAGCAGAGCATGCAGCCTTGAGAAATGCAGTTAGCACCCAGATGTGGTGGACACATGGTAAAGTTCAGGGTTTTTCTACACGGTAAGGGGACTTGAAACAACAATTGCAGTTGTAACTCACCCCCTAGCTATTTCAGCTGAAGTCTGGGCATGGGCACACACTGCGGTACAAGTGCCTTCATATCAGTTTGGTTAAGCTGGATAAGTTCTCCCAAGATACAGGCTTTTTACTGAAGGATAAAGCCCTTTTACTGAAAGCGAGTGTCGAGACCCAGGCATCCAGCAGAATGACGAAGGGGTGGATTGCAACAATCCCTTTGCTTCCATTTACCACGTAGACAAGCCCCAAGTTTGGTGCTGTATGTCTCACATTCGTGCCCTGCTGTATGACCGCACCTCTAGTTGGCAGGTTTGGTACCATCACCTACCACTCCAGACTGGCAGCTATGTCTGTGCAGGAATTCCTCCCCAGCACCGCCTGCACCAGGCAGTAAACCCATCTGGGCTTCTAGCTGCAGTTTACAAACAGCAGAGGGGCAAATCTGGGCTGTCCTGGCTAATGCAGGGGGTCACATGTGCCCCTGCAGCCCCTGAACAAGAGAGAGTCACAAACTGCCCCCCTCTGTCAACACAGGGATGAAACAGGCCCTTTACACCTATGCAGCCCTGGGAACAGGATTTAGCTGCAAAGCCAGCCAACAGGGCGGGGCTCCCAGCACTAATAAAAAGCACCTTACTATCTGGGGCCCAAACCTGGGCTTTTGTCATAGAACTCCCAAGCAAACCCTGGGAACCGGCATGGCTGGCAGCTATTGGAATAGGCCCTCAAAGGCAGGGATAGGGTAGTTGCTCAGCTGGCTAGAACGCACAACGATGAGGTGTGTGCGCTGCTGATGGATTGTCCCCATGACGTGAAAACACTGGCCAAGGGGATCCAGGTGCATGGATGTGCGCTCACGCACTCACACATACATGCATGCACACGTGGAAGAGACAGCTGAACAATGGCAGCATGAGACCAGCTCACCTTCTGCAGGATTTTCCAGACCTTCTGGTAGAAGCCCACCGGGACCCTGTTGAGCGCTCCGTCCAGCCGCCTTCTCCGCTGCCACTGGCCATGGCGGCCGTCTCTGGAGACCTGATCTTCCAGCATGCTAGCGAAGGATCCCCCAGCAGGCAAGATGAAGCGTCCAGAACTCTGAGAACAAAACAGAGTTACAGTAAAGGCAACAGGACCAGGATGAAGCACTAGAGAGAGCACCTCCCTAGCTTGTGGAGCTCTAACTGCAGAGAAGCACTTGGCTCTGTTCCTCCTGGGCTGTGCTCTCAGCAGCTCTCAAGCTACACAAGAAGGATCAGGCCGGGCTAGTACTTGAAGGGGAGACCAAGGAACATAATTCAGTAGAGGACACTTCCTCTCCCAACCAGCATTAACCAATGTCCTAATATGGGCTAGGACACACAGAATGCTGTCTGATGAGACAAAGCCACTTGTGGCCACTAGAGATCCCCTGGCAATCTCTGCCCAAGTCAGGACATTAGTCCAGTGCCCTGGGGACAATCCAGAGGGGGTTATTATATTCCACCTTTCTAGAGCCACAGTTACATCTGGAGATGGAATTCTCCATTTCCACAGCTGGCCTTGCAGTTTGCAGGGTATCAAGCACCACCTTGCCTTTTGGTTCCACCATCAAGCCTGGGCTGGGGAGACTGACCAGACAGCACTATTTCTTCCTGGCCTGTTTCCTCAGGAGAGCTACATTACCCCAGAGTGTCAGGGCCTGCCTTGAAAGAGTCTTCCCAAGTGGCTGTGTGCCTAGCTTGTGCTTAATGCTGCCGCAGCTGACTTCCTGTCCTAAATGGTTGTGTAGCTTTCCTAGCCACTGCCAATGGGCTGCTGTATTCCACTCCAGAGGTGGCTGCATTCCACCCCAGGGTGAAGAGATTCCTGCCTCTAGCTAGCAAAATGCTCTGGGACCTGCGAGGACAGACACGCTGCATGTGTAAACATAAGATGCACATTACCAGAGGAGATCCTGAATCCATCTCCAGAGAGTGGAAGCCACAGGACTAGAGAGGAGAAGAGAGACAGTCAAAGCCTGATGGGATGGAGCAGGCAGCAGAAGCATTAGCAGAAGCATGGGCAAAGCTTGGTGTCATTCATTCAGTGTCTATCCCAGGTGATTGTGGCTAGCCAGAGACTTTAGAGCCAGTTTAGGAAGTTGCACCACAGAGTTTCACATTAAACCAAAGCTGGAAGAGGGCATACCAGGGCAGGAGATTAAAGAGCCAGGTTGGTGTCTGGAGAGGATGGTTAAAACACTTTAATGTTTACAAGATGACACACTGCACAGTGTGAAATCCAAGCAGCTGGGCTCCCCTTCCAGAATTACCGTGCCAGACTGTGGCTTTAGGACACAGTAGCTACAGGCTGGGCACTGTCAGCCCCTCAGCCTGGTTAGAATCTAGCAGGGAGGAGGTGGTCCTGGAGATTTAGATCTACTCAGGCACAGAAGCTTACAGTACCCCAACTAGAGGCCATTTAAGGTGGGGCCTGGAGAGAGCCAGTGAGCTCATCACATCTGCACTGCAGTAGTAGCTAGCTAGTTCCAGAGTGTCAGCCTGGGAGTGCACAGGAGGAGGCAGTGGATTCAAAGGGAGCCATGTTCCCTACTGCTCTATCAGGCAGCTGGGAAGGGAAAGCAGAAGTTGATTTGCCTAGTGGGGTTATTTGACCATTTTTGGCACTAGACAGGAGTCCCGCAGTGTGATTAGGGGCAGCAATACAGCTGTGCTGCATTCCACAGCGCAAGGCAGAGTCTGGCTGGTGGGCACAGCGTAGTTAGCTACAAGACATGCTGCCTGCTTAGCTTCACTGCAGGCTCCTGACCCAGTGTGTTCTAGCAGGTCAAACATCCGTGGTTATGCAGACAGGCCCAGTCTGTCCTACAGCATGGATCAGAGGGATCAGATACAGAGGGACCTAGACAAATTGGAGGATTGGGCCAAAAGAAACCTGATGAGGTTCAACAAGGACAAGTGCAGAATCCTGCACTTAGGACGGAAGAATCCTATGCACTGCTACAGACTAGGGACCGAATGGCTAGGTAGCAGTTCTGCAGAAAAGGACCTAGGGGTCACAGTGGACGAGAAGCTCGATATGAGTCAACAGTGTGCTCTTGTTGCCAAGAAGGCTAATGGCATTTTGGGCTGTATAAGTAGGGGCATTGCCAGCAGATCGAGGGACGTGATCGTTCCCCTTTATGCGACATTGGTGAGGCCTCATCTGGAGTACTGTGTCCAGTTTTGGGCCCCACACTACAAGAAGGATGTGGAAATATTGGAAAGAGTCCAGCGGAGGGCAACAAAAATGATTAGGGGTCTGGAGCACATGACTTATGAGGAGAAGATGAGGGAACTGGGATTGTTTAGTCTCCAGAAGAGAAGAATGAGGGGGGATTTGATAGCTGCTTTCAACTACCTGAGGGGGGTTCCCAAAGAGGATGGAGCTCGGCTGTTCTCAGTGGTGGCAGATGACAGAACAAGGAGCAATGGTCTCAAATTGCAGTGGGGGAGGTCTAGGTTGGATATTAGGAAACACTATTTCACTAGGAGGGTGGTGAAGCACTGGAATGCTTTACTAGGGAGGTGGTGGAATCTCCTTCCTTGGAGGTTTTTAAGGTCAGGCTTGACAAAGCCCTGGCTGGGATGATTTAGTTGGTGTTGGTCCTGCTTTGAGCAGGGGGTTGGACTAGATGACCTCCTGAGGTCCCTTCCAACCCTGATATTCTATGATTCTATGGAATGAAGCACCATCATTCGGGTTCTGTTCTGTGTCTCCCCACCCCTTCTCCCACTGTGGGCCAGGCCTGCATTGCTAAGACAGCTGGGTAAGACTAGTGGGCTTCTCTGGCACAAAGCTTCTCCCCTGGAGTGGTTCTGGGAAGAGCTTTGAGAAGAAAAGAGGGTAAGAGGCCTGCTGAGTGTTCCTCTCCGTTGATCCTCCAGAACTGCATACTATGGTACATCCAATGTTCCTATTCCTCTCCCAGCCCCACCAGAACCTGAGCACGCTGACCTCTGGCCAGAGAACCACAAGAGTTCCCAGACTGGGTTCCAGAATGGCAATGCTATTAGCCTGGGTTAGAGACAGGGCCAGCTCTAGGCACCAGCAAAACAAGCTGGTGCTTGGGGCGGCACATTTTTAGGGGCGGCATGGCCAGCGCCAGAATGCCGCCCCTAAAAATGTGCCCCGGCCGCCCTAGCTCACCTCCGCTGCTGCTGCCACTCGCGCGCCGTTACTCGCCCTCCCTCCCAGGCTCTCAAACCTGGGAGGGAGGGGGAGACTCCGAGTGGCCGCAGCACGCAAAACAGACGTTTCGCGCGCCGCTGCTCCCCCTCCCTCCCAGGCTCTCAAACCTGGGAGGGAGGGGGAGACTCCGAGTGGCCGCGGCGCGGGCACCGCTTCTCCCCCTCCCTCCTAGGCTTGAGAGCCTGGGGGGAGGAGGCAGGGAAGGGGCGGAGTTGAGGCGGGGCCGGGGTAATTAAAAAACGGGGGGGGAGGAAGGCCAAAATTGTTTTTGCCTTGGGCGGCAAAAATCCTAGAGCCGGCCCTGGTTAGAGAGACCCAACACTGGATCCCATCCGCTCTTCACAGCTTCCCAGGCAACAAGTCACTGCCAGTCGAGAGCTCAGGGAACACAAGACACAGTCACAACCCCACCGAAGAGCCTCTTGCTCACAGCACTGGACTGTAGTTTGCTGGTTAGTCATTTCAAGTGACCCAACTGTAGCTCACGGTACCTCCAGCCGGAGAGCTGAGCCCCAAACCCTAAGCTGTCAGAGGGGAAGCCAGCTCACTTGCTACAGCTTGAAACAAGCCTGTTAGCTCATGCATGCTCAGAAGCTTTCTGGGTGCTCAAGGTTGCTGAAGTAAGCTAAGGCTTGAAGGGAACACTGGTGGTTTCACCTTACTCTCCCTCAGAGACTGCCTATGTTTATCCAGTTGCTGAAAGATAAAAAGGAGATCACAATACAGACAATGTGATTGGGGCAGCAATACAGCTGTGCTGCATTCCACAGCCTAAGGAAGAGTCTGGCTGGTGACCACAGTGCAGTTAGCTACATAACTTACATCTCCGTTCCCTTCCACCCCCTTCACTCCGAGGCCTGCGTCTCTGTCTAAGGTACTTCCATGGCCCTCCTCAGAACGTCTCCATCGCTAACCACAGGGTAGGGGTATATCCCCATTGTACACATGGGGAACTGAGTGATTTTCTCTGGCAGAGCAAGGAATGGAATCTGGGAGTCCTGTGGCTCAGTGCCCTAACCAGTGGGCCGTCCTTCCTCTTACGAGCCCAGCTTCACCGCCAATCCTCATGGCTTTTCCACTTACATTCAAAGAGCAGATTGTTGCATCAGAACCACCTGCATGTTTGCTCGTTTGACTTCTCCTCTTAATCTAAGGGTCTATCTACATGTGAAAGGCCATCCAGAGGTTTGCATTGACAAGCTTATTTCAGTTTAACTTAAGTCTGTTCCCAGCCAGCTTAAGCCAAACTGAAATCCACAAGTGGATGTGTGGATGCACACACCAGTGCACTTAACATTGGTCCAGATTCACACCTCGGGCTAACCTGGCTTTCCACACAAACAAGCCCTACAGCAGAGTCACCAGGGGAGCACATGTTGTGTGCCGTCCCTCACCCTTCGTGGCAACCTGCTCGCACAGGAGCACAGCAGGCTGCCAGGCTGCTGAGTTCAGAGTACACAGAAGACAGATGCACCACAGGTTCCACAGTGAAATATACCCCAGGACGCAGGATTCCTAGTTTTCTTTATACCTTGGATGCAATGCTGGAGCCAAGGACCCAGGGAGAGGCAGGGTTAAAGAGTAGCCCCGGAAATGTCCGCTTAGTGACTCTGTTACTGCCGTCTCAAGGGAATCCTAAGCTTGGCTCAGCAGCCCACTAGCAAGTGTGCAGGGGAGGGTACAGGAGCGGGCCTGCAGAGTCAGGTGGACGAGAAGAAACCCAGATGCTCTTCTGGAGAGATACCAGAGCACGCCGGGAACAGGTGTCCACACGATGCTGCACACTAGCTACTGGGAATTTCCTGCCAATGGTGGGGATAAAGCCCTGATCCTCTCGCTACGGAAGCGCAGTCCCCACCCCTGCCACTAGAGCTAAGAGGAGAAACTCTCAGTAGCTGTTAGCAGGACAGGGCCCATGACAGCTGGGTAGTTCTCATCCCATCCAGCAGAGGTCAGTGGGGTGCACACATGCCTTGCTACTATACAGCTTCTCCACCGGCACAATGCTCTGGGCGGTGGGGCTGCAAGTTCCTGGGGCAGCATAGCTGCAAAGCTGGGGCCTGACCCAGTGCTCTGTGCTGCGCAGTGGCGTGGCTGGCTCCAGCTGCCTGTCCCGGTGATCTGGGCGGTGCGGCTGTAGTGCCGCCAGCCACCGGTGCTCCAGGCAGTGCGGTAAGGGGGCGGGGGGGTGGGGGTTGGATAGAGGGCAGGGGAGTTTGGGGTGGTGGTCAGGGGGTGGGGGTGTGGATAGGGGTCAGGGCAGTCAGAAGGCAGGGAACAGGGGGATTGAATGGGGGCAGGGGTCCCCAGGGGGCAGTCAGGAAGGAGAGGGGGGATTGGATGGGGTGGTGGTGGGCAGCCAGGGGCAGGAGTTCCAGGGGCGATCAGGGGACAGGGAGAAGGGGTGGTTGGATAGGCCAGGAGTCCCGGGGGGCAGTCAGGAATGAGAGGAGGGGTTGGATGGGGTGGCGGGGGGCAGTCAGGGTCAGGGGTTCCAGGGGCTTTCAGGGAACGGGGGGGGTTGGATGGGGCAGGAGTCCCAGGGGGCCATCAGGGGGCGAGAAGCAGGTGGGGGTCAGATGGGGGCGGGGGCCGGGCCACGCCTGACTGTTTGGGGAGGCACAGCCTCCCCTAACCGGCCCTCTGTACAATTTTAGAAACCCAATGTGGTCCTCAGGCCAAAAGGTTTGCCCACCCCTGACCTATGGCCTTCTAAAACACAAGCAAAATCAATATACCGATAAAATGCCCACAGCCCATCCCACAGCTATCCCCAATCAGTGTCCTCCACAGCCCCACCCGGCACTCCAGCAGGCTCACACATAGCCCAACCCCCACCCCCTCAACATCCCAGCCTCTCCCCAAACACACCCCTCCCCCCACCAACACACACCTGTTTGATCTCACTCTTTAGCTTCACTATCCCAGCTCGCTCTGTTTTAGTCGCTCCGACGGCGCCAACCTCGTGGATGGAAATAGCGGGGGTTAGGGCTGAATCAACAGAACGCACTGCAAGGGAGGAGGGGATCGGTACAGTCAGAATTCACTGCCAGGGCTCCGAGGACACAGACTCAGCGACAGTCAGGGCACCTCGTGCTCCCAAGGCCCTTCTTATAGCACCTCCAGTGAGCAGGACCTGGGGTGCCCCTGCTTTAACCTTCTCAGAAGCTCATAACTACAGAAACTACTGCCACGGAAGGAGGAGTTTCTTCTATCACCAGTGGCGGTCCTGTCATCCCTGACTAATGCCCACTCCATGCACTGGCAGGGCCTGTTTCACCACCAGAGGAGGGGGAGTTATTTTAATACTGGATTCTGGACTGGGCTCAGACACATGCCTGTATGTGTTCAGGCAGCCTGAACTGCAATGGACAATGAGGATGACCAACCAGGGTCTCTCAGGATGCCAACAGCCACGACACTGGTGTGTGAAGGACATTGCAGCCCAGAATAAGTTATGGCAAGATGCATGTGCCTGGGACATCAGAGGAATGGACACCTCTGAGTTGCTGGAAATGAGACTAAGGCCAGACCAGAGGGTGGTTATGGTGCAGTTTCATCTCTCATCATTTTAGAGGCAGCCACTTCAAGATTTCAGCTTAATCAGACAGACTCACCGCTCTTCTCCACTCCGAACTCCTTGCCAGAGAGAATGTGGTGTAGAAGACTCTTCATATCTGAAGGACTGAGGTTCATCAAGCTCTCGGTGGCTTCTTCAGCTAGAGATCAGAGATTAATTGGAAGGGAGACTGCCAACAAGGTCACCTCCTTCCCCTCCCAGGTTACAATCTACAACATTAGTGGAGAAGGGAGGATTCATAGAGGAAGTTCTAGTAAGGGAGGTTCCTGGCTCAAGGGGCACAAGTGAATCTAGGTGTTTCCATACATTAGTTGCACACCAGGATTTATTAATGAAGCACTTGAGATCTCATCCTGCTCTGCCTCCCCAGAAGAGAACAGATATGGCTAAGCGATACTGTCAGCCTGATATCCAGTCGATTACAGACACAGGAGGGAAGAATGGTGCAGGTGCTATATTTCCCTCACAGCCCCTGGCCAAATGAAATCACTCTACTCTGTCCACCCTCTCCCCCAATCACTGTGCAAAAAATCCACAAAACCATCCAGGAAACAGGGAAACTGACTATGCTGTGAAATGTGCAAATGCTTAGAGAAACCTGTTCTTTTGGGATCAGTCTATCCAAGGTACTTATATGGCCCCCATTATCTCTGAGCACCTCACAATTTTTATTGTATTTTCACCACAACAAACCTGTGAAGTAGAGTATTCTCCCCATTCTACAGATGGGGAACTGAGACGCAGAAAGACTAATGGCATGTCTACACTACAGGGACTATAGCAGCATAGCTATGGCATAAACCCATAGCGTAGACGTAACCTACGTAAGGGAAGGGTTTTTCCATGACTGTAGGACCACCTCCTCCCCAAGTCGCTAGGTGGATGGAAGCATTCCAGGACAGCCCAGAGGATTCAGGGGGCCTGGGGCAAAGCAATTTCAGGGGCTCCTTCCATAAAAAAAAGTTGCAATACTATAGAATACTATATTCTCGTGGGGGCCTGGGGCAAATTGACCCACTTTCCCCCCCCCCCCCCCTCTGGGCGGCCCTGAAGCATTCTTCTGTTGACCTAGCTGTGTATGCTGGAGGTTAGGTTGGCATAGGTATGGAGCTCAGGGGGTTGGATTTTTTCACCACTTCTGAATGATGTAGCTTTGTTAACCTAAAATTTAAGTGCAGACCTGGCCTAAGTGACTTGCCCAGGGTCACACACAGTCTGTGGCACAGCAGGAATTGAACCTGGTTCTCTGAAGTTCCAGGCTAGTGGCCTATACTCTAGGCCAGTGGTACATGTACCTCTGGGGGTACGCAGAGTTCTTCCAGGGGGTACATCACCTCATCTAGAGATTTGCCTAGTTTTACAACAGGTTACATAAAAAGCACTAGCGAAGTCAGTACTAAACTAAAATTTAATACAGACAATGACTTGTTTATACTGCTCTATATACTGTACGCTGAAATGTAAGTACAAGATTTATATTCCAATTGACTGATTTTATAATTACATGGTAAAAAATGAGAAAGTCGGAATTTTTTCAGTAACAGTGTGCTGTGACACTTGTATTTTTATGTCCGATTTTGTAAGCAAGTAAATTTTAAGTGAGGTGAAACTGGGGGATACGCAAGACAAATCAGACTCCTGAAGGGGGTACAATAGTCTGGAAAGGTGAGAGCCACTGCTCTGTGTCATCCCTCCACTCTGGTCTTAGGTATTTCCTTGTAACACTTGCAAGGCCAATAGTTTCCCAATCCAAGTGTAACTTAGGCTGACTGTGTCCCTTCAAAGTGAGGAACAGTTTCACACCACCCTAAAAATCAAACAAAGCTATTCACACCCCAATCTCTCTCAGGATCCAACAAGCTAGCCGAGTGCACAGTGAGGATTCAGACCTATTTGAACAGGTAGCCAAGATTTTAAACAGAAAAGAAAAAAAAAAAACCAAATGTAAGAAAGTGGCCGAGCTGGTGAGCAGGACTTGCTATATTTTTACTACTATCAAGCACTTAGTGAGCAGGTCCGGCTCTACCATTTTTGCTGCCCCAGGCACGTGCTTCCTCCGCTGGTGCCTGGAGCCAGCCCTGTTAGTGAGTCTACTAGCTAGACATCTCCCTTTCGTATTTCCCCCAGCGGTTTTATTGTATTGGCCCCAACTACACAGCAAGTTTGACTGTATAACCAGTAATGTGATTATACCAGTGATTCTCAACCGGAGCCCATGGCCTTTAGCACACAGCTGAGCTGGGCCGCAGCTTAGTACGAATTGGGCCATGGGCTCCAGTTGAGAACCACTGGTATAACCACATTACTCAGACACAAGGTGCCCACATACATGGGCCCATGGAGATTCCCCTAGATACTCCAGAGGTCTTGCAGTGAAAGCTTGAGGGACAGTTTGTTATCACAGCCCTTTCCTACCCAGGGAAGGTTTGGCTGGGATGAGATACTGGGCTGGACACCTCACCCACCTTGTTTGTGTCAGAAAAAAGGTAGACACTCTGCTATTCGGCCAGTTGTGAGGCAACATGCAACAAAGCCTGGGTGTTCCGTACACCGGGGGCCCCCAGTCAGCCACATGCAGGCTGGGAGTTAAGAGGAATGCTCCCACCCTTTGTCTGTCTTGACTATTTGGACACCGGACTCAGGCTGGGTACCTGAGCAGTGCAAGGAGTGTGCCAGCTCCGTTGCCATCACCTGGATGATGAGCCCAATGCGAAGGCGGAACATCTCAGCAAAGAGGGCGGGCTGGGTACGCATGTACATGGCCAGGTAGACCATGATTTCCTGAACGGGAAAAGCAAGGAGACACGGGTCACAAGGCAGCCGCCCAGTGGGACAGGCGCATCCTCTGGCCTGTGAGGGCATGGACAGGCTGCCTGGAAACCGGCTGGACTCAGCCCTGTCACCTGAGTCAGGATCGAGACGCTCATGTTCTTCTCACTGGCTTCGTCAATCAGGTGGGTGAGCTCCTCATACGGGACAGGGCTGAGGAGACAATGGGAATAAAGGGGAGATCCCAGTACACACAGACACAGGGCAGGCATGATCTACAGCCCCTCAACGCATGGCTAATGCCCCTTCGCCTGACTTTAGACAGCCCCCACATATTGCCCCACCTGCTTGAGGTCACTATGTACAGCACGATGTGCACAACTAGCGAAGCTCAGGGGAGAGGGAGCTCATACAGATCCAGCCTGGGAGAGCAGTGGCCTCTTTCCTAGGGACAGGGAGAGGCGGAGCCTCAGAGGTGGGTGGAGCCTGTTCCCCCTCCCCACCACTGCAAAGTTGACCCCCGGAATCAGGCTGACTAATGCAATGGTTTCGGCCCCCTTGGTACACTGAGGCAAAAGGCACTGAACTCACGCAGAGATCGTCTTCTCCCGAGGCTCTGGAGGCAGCCCCACTGTCAAGTGCTTCTGATGAGACAGGAGGTCAGTGCAGGCCTAGACAGAGATACCATCACACACTTGGTTATGGATGCTTAACAGCCACAGACCCACAGTGGCCTTACAAGTGCGCTCCCTCCCTCCCAGCGAGAGCTTCATGCACACCTCTAAGACAAGCAGGGTGGCTTTTGGACTATTTTCTGGAGTTCCATCTTCACTGCAGGGATTGTAATGGACTCAGCTTGGTGTGAGATCCCCCAAGTCCTCTCCTATCCCCCGCCCCCAGAGCAGGATTTTCTGTACAGTCTGCAAATCCAAACCACGATGGGCCAGGCTTTAAGCAGGGCCCAGCGCTCCCCATTCCAGCTGTCGGAGCCATGGACATTCAGGCCACGTACTTCTAAGTGAGCGCATAAATCAGTACGTCCCTATGGCGTCTCAGAAATTTAAGCAACCTTCGTACTTGCCATGAAGTGGGAAAACAATAAGAAAGACAGTCTGGCATTTCAGTGGCCACCTCTCCAGATGGAAAGGTCCTTTCTAGATGCAGAGGACTCTTACAGGTAAGTCGTTTCTCAGAGGTAGTTGTGAAGTCAGGCATTGATTTGCCCATTTCCTGCCTCGTCCCACAGGCCGGGCCAGGGATCAGAGCAAGGCCCCTGTGCCCAGTCCTCACCTCATCGAGAGCTTCCACCTTCTTTTTCAAGATCCCGGAGATGTAGCGGATCAGGGCCCACTGTTGGGTAGCCCCCACGTTGACATATAGCTCAGTGAGGAGGTCCTTGACCGTAGCACCAGGTTGACCATCGATCTCCGTGTCCCAGTCAAGCCCCCTGTGTTCAAGGAGATGCCAGGTCACAGCAAAGGCTATGTGAGCAGGATTATTTACCCAGCCCCCACAAACTCTGCAGCAGCACCATTACAGAGTAACACTTGACTGTTCAGAATGAACACTATGATAACATTCCAGTGGAGGGGGATGCTCTCTGAGCTAGTAAATAGTATGCTCAGCAATGCACAGGGCTGAGGGAATGCAATGGAGCTACCTGTTTGGAAGCACCAGCTCTTGAGAACTGTACCCAACTAATCCTTTTAGAGACAGCAAATTCTGAATCTCTTATTACATGTGCACAACAAGGCCCAGATCTCATTAGAGGTGCTAACACAAAAGCACTGGACCAGGTGACCTAGGGAGGTTGTGGGACCCCTGTCATTGGAGGTTTTTAAGAACAGGTTTGACAAACCCCTTCAGGGATGGTCTAGGTTTATGTGGTCCTGCCTCAGTGCAGGGGGCTGGACTAGATGACCTCTCAAGGTCCCTGTCGGCTCTACATTGCTATGATCATTTATCAAAATGGCTAAGAGGTGAATCCATGCTAAGGGCATTTTTTCAGACACTCACACCAGCCTCCCATCTGGCAAACATTTCCCAGCCTAGTTATAAAGGCTGAAACACAGGGAGCTAGCCATCTCGCCTCTCCTGAGTGGGCAACACCTAGGCTTCTCATTGGGGGTGGTAATGCCACGATTAGGAAGATAAAGCCAGGAGCAAAGCAATATAAAGGGCTTCCTGGGTAATGCAGGCTGGGGGCCGGCCGCGCTCCTACTTGAGGGTGTGAAGCATGTAAAGAAGGTCAGCCTGCTCCTGTAGGGTGGGGCACTCTCGCAGCTGATCCACCAGGGCCTTGCAGTCCACGTTTCCAGCCTTGTCTCGAGGGAGATTTACCATGGTGTGGAGTGAGGGAATCTGGAGGAGGAGAGGTCACTAAGGTTCCATGTTAGAGCTCTAGCTGTTGTCCCAACCCCTGCTCTAGAATCTCAGGGCACCCCACTTGGGGCAGATGACTTGGCCCTTGGCTCTGCTCTTCCCTGGTTAATGCCTTCTCCTAAAGCTGGCCAGAGCCATGGCACCAGCTAACGTCTTGGCCATCTCCACTAAGAAGGACCCACCCCACTGCTAGGGGCTGGGACAGCATTCTGCTTGCTGAGCTTGCTTATGAGCCAGGATGCTCTGCTAATAACTCCTCACCCAACGTATCCTCCTCTCTAGTGTGGGCAGATTCCTGCCCCACGCCTGCTCCTTGCAGATTCACCTCCACTGCCCCCTCATGTTACATGCCAGAGCTGCAGCACTTCCCTTCTTCCCCAGTGGACCCTGCTCTGTCAAGGCCAGGGCTTCTACCCGCTTGCCTGTCTGCTACAGTTTGCTCCACTCCTGCTCTTGAGTTTCCTGCAGCCAGTGGGTCACAGGGCTGTGGAGAGCAGCTGGCTAACAGAACTATCCATGTCTCTAGCTGTTCCCAGGTGACACCCAGACCACTCCCCCCCCCCATGGATTCTGCTGCTCCACCCCAGGGCAGCAGTCTGTGTACGTCCTAGCTGGCACACTGGACACTGTTAGGAGCCAGGCAGTTGACTCTCGAGCCAGAATGTGTTCAGCACCCCCAGTACCCACCCCACTCCCAGCTCAGGGTCACCTGGCTGTCCTGTTCGGGTGTGTGGGTGGAGCCCAGCAAGTGCACTGAAGGCTGGGAGGCCTGGAACAGCTTGGACGGGATGTACATGTTGACATCTGCAAGAAACCAACATTCGTTCTGGAAGGCTTTAGACTTCAGCACATTACAATTTATCCAGAACAGTGTCTGGGGCCCTGTCCTGCTTGGGAGAGTTTTAAATCCTTGTTAACTCTCAGCCTCCAGTCAGTGCTGCTGCCTACTGTGCTTAGAAGGGACAAGCAGTCCTCTGGCCCCACCACAGGTGAATAGGACTGGGAGGGGAATTGATGGCTATTTAATAGCCTCTAATCTCTCAGGAATTTGTGTAGAGGCTGCAAGGCATCAGAACCCTAACTGACTAGGACTTACACTTGGGCGCATATGCTGCAGCCAAGATTAATTACATGGGCCTTCAAGCACTGCAGGATTTTATACACTAGTTCATTGCTTGATTAATCCAGCACAAGAGAACTACTTAATGCTCCAGAGATTTCACACACACTGAGGCCTAGAGGGGACAGAGCAGAGAGGGCAGCACTCTGCAGCCTTCCCTTTGAGTTACTATACGTGGCTCTTTGGAAGCTTGATGAGAGAGGGTCTTCCTAGGGCAGCTTTAACAAGGGGCTAGATCAGCAGAAGAGGGCAGGAGAAGAATGGCAGCTGGAGCACGCTGGCCATGACACAGGGAGGTGTTACTCTGTGGGTTTTATTAACAGCTGTGCAGCACTGGAATCAGGAACTCTCTAAGCCTGACTCGGACACCAACCCCTCTGCAGCCTTGGGGAAGTCACTTACCCTCATTTTACAGATGGGGAAGCCAAGAAGTTAATACTTACCCACCTTATCTTTATGGGTTAATTTCTGTAGAGCACTAAACACTCTAGAGGCTTATTAGCTTTACCTGCTCACTGTAGTGCCACCAGCCTTGAGAAAGGAAGTGCAAATGAGCTGATCAGGACAGTCAGGTTTCTTTGTAGATTTTTAACCCATTGTATCTAACAGTGAGCACTAAGCCTGGACAATGCCCCATGCCTCGCACACGGCACAGTTAGTCTTTGATCAGTTGTAACACTTGGGTTAACTCAAGAGCAGAGAGTCATGGCACTGCCATGACTTGTAACCACATTTAACTTCTCCCAATGGTTACAGACCAACAGGATTCGAACAGTTAAACTGCTACAGCAGCATCCTGGCAACATGCTCTAGATCGGGGGTTCTCAAACTTCACTGCACCACAACCTCCTTCTGACAACAAAAATTACTACACGACCCAGGAGGGGGACCAAAGCCTGAATCCACCCGAGCCCCACCACCCTGGTTGGGGAGGGGGAACAAAGCAGAAGCCCAAGGGCTTCAGCCCCAGGCAGGGGGCCTGTAACCAGAGCCCCGCCACCCCAGACTGAAGCCCTTGGGCTTCGGCCCCGGGCAGTGGGGCTCAAGCTTCGGCCCTGGACCCCAGCAAGTTTAAGCCAGCCCTGGTAACCCCATTAAAATGGGGTCGCAACCCACTTTGGGGTCCCAACCCACAGTTTGAGAACCGCTGCTCTAGATGGTGCTCATGGACCAGTCCTCAGGCTGTTTATGCCAGACCCTCCTGCCATTTAGCCATATGGGAAGGGCCCAGTGGCCACAACTACAGCTAGGGTAAACTGATTTTTTGGTTGCCATGCCTAAAACATCTGAAAAATCTCTCTATATACAGGTATGTATGTTTCAGATCAAACAAAATGTTTAATTTGACCTGTAACAAAAAAATTCTTTGTTTTTCATTTTGTTTTGTTTTCAGGAATTTTCCTGGTTTAAAAAAAAAAAAAAAAAAAAAAAGGCTAGCTAAATTTCTAAACAAAAGTTTAACAAAAAAAAGTAAGTCTTCATTTTCTTTTGTTCGAAAGTATTCACCAAATTCCACCCCAATTTGTGAATAGTTTTGGTTGAGCCTAAACTGCATCTTGTGGCAAATAAATGATGCAGCCAAAGAATTTTGCCCAGCTCTATTTGTGGCACCAGGTTGCAACCCACAGACTGAGAACCCACATCAGACTCTCCACCTGCCCACCTAGGTATGTGGTCAGTGGACCTGTCTCCACTACAGATTTCAATCCCATTGTGAACACAACCTATCTTCTCTGTCTAGGCTGGACCCAATCCACATTATAACCATGCTATCAAAACAGCAACAGCCCTGACCTTTGCAGGGCTGGCACACAACTTGGCAACAGAGTTACACATAATTTGGTCCCAGTCTCTTTGCAAATGAGAGGCGTGCTGGAAGCAGCAGTTTGTAAGGGTTCTGACAGACTTCAGAAGGCTGCTGCCAACCTCTCCTTTCTTACAGCAGACAGAGCTGGCATCTATACAAGATAGTTTTGTACCCGCTTTTTAGCAATGGTGCATCTGCAAAGATGTAAATACTAGCATCAGCTGAGGCCCACATGCATTAGCATGTACATCAGTGCTAGTGGCAGTGCAGCCGCATGGATGCTGAAGAAGGGATACAATATTTCCTTAGTGTAGACAAGCTCTTTGAGTGAACTCTGTTCTAGGCAAAGCCACGCAGGGTATCAACAGGTGAACAGGTCCAGTCTACACAGACAAGAGGCAGTTGGTGGAGAGAGGGGGATGCTTCCAACATGGTAACATCTGAAGCATAGGCAGGGCTTCTGGTTTGGTCAGTCTGGACTGGCAAACAGTGCTACAACCACAGTAGCAACTATAGCTCCGGTAGCCATGAGCCTTGCTGCATCGTGACATGGCTGTCACTAACCACTCCGTGCCCCAGCCTGGGCAGCACACCTCTGGCAGTGACAGACAAATAGTGGGACGACAGACAAATGGGAAAGAAGTGACTGGAGTATGGGATGTAAAGGGGACGAGGCATCCAGTGAAGCAGCTTCCTCTGTTAGCAGCAGAAATATTAAGTTTTAGGAGTGTGTGTGTGGGGGTGGGTGGATGGGGGGGGAGAAAGAGAACAACAGCCCCACTCAGAGAACAGGGGAAAAGCCCCAACCACCTCACCTCTAAGGCAGTACCCTAAGAAACACCTTATGAACCTGATCGGTGACCATATCCAAGACAGACAGGAGAACCTCTGCATCTGACCTACCCTGTGCCAGCCATGGAGGAACTTGAGACCAGGACAGAGAGAAGGAAAAGGGTACTGGGGGGCTGGCTCTGCTCCTGGCCCCACACAGATTTAAATAAGGCTCTATCTACACTGGGGGAATATAGATAGCGCCCCAATTCCAGGCATTAGGGACCAGCCACAAGTGTGGACCCCTCAGTGCAGATAGGCAAACTGCTGTTTACACCAGTTCAGTGTACCCTGCCTCAAGCTAGATTAAGCTGCACTGGGGTACAATGGTCTGCACCACCCCTGGCTGCAATTGTAGCAAACCCCTAGGGAACCCAAGGCTCAGATGCTGCATGCTCATCAGGGGCAGTTGGCAGAGAATGCTGCAGAGCTCTGGGCCTAAGGAGGCTTTACCTGCTCACAAAGGAGGTTAGGCCAGTGCAGAGGCAGGTGTGGGGCTAAGATGCCACCTCCCAATACAAACAAGAGAGCAAGGATCAACACCAGGACACAGTGTGAGGCACATGCTCCATTAAGAGCATGTGACAGACCCAGACCAGTGGGGTACAGGAGTCTGGTAGAGGGCAAATATACTGGTCACTGGAGGAGTAGTTTCTGTTCCCTGAGTGACCAGACCTATTGGGATCCAAGAAGTGGGCGGGCGAAGCCCGCCCACTGCTAAAGGATCCCCCTCAGCCTAAGGGGGGGTCCACAGGACCTGGAGACCAAAAAATTACGGGGGACAACTAATAAAAGAACAGGGACAGGAGTGAGGTCAAAGGGTCAAATGAAGCGAACCAGACGGGGACACCGAGCAGAGAACCCCAGACAGCGCCCACTGCTCCTCGAAGGCGTCAAGGGAGCCAGTGGACGTCGCCCAGAGGAACTCTGCCCGGATACGTGAAAGAACGGAGGATCTGAAATACGCCCCACAGTCACAGGAAACTTCATCGGCCAACCTCCTCACTCTGGTTTTATAGATGGCCAGTTTCGCTAAGGCCAGAAGGAGGTTGACCAGGAGGTCCCGCAACTTTGTGGGGCGACGGATAGGGAGTGCATAAATAAAAAGGTGTGGAGAAAAGTGCAACCAAAATCTTAGTAAAATATCTGTGAGGAGCCGGAATAGGGGCTGCAGCCTGGCGCACTCTAGGTAAACATGCGCCAGGGTCTCCCTCACGCCGCAAAAGGGGCAGGTGTCTGGGATAGGGGTAAACCACGCCAAGTACACGCCCGTGCTCATGGCTCCGTGAAGGAGCCGCCAACTGATGTCCCCGGTGGGCTTCGGGATCAGAGCAGAATAAAGGCTGGCCCACCGGGGCTCCTCACCCTCCAGAGGTGGCAAAAGGTCCCGCCACTTTGTATTGGGGCGGGACGCGAGGGTGAGGACATGAAGAACATGTAGCACGAGCGTGTATAGATGTTTCCTTGGCGCGGTCCGGAACAGAACCAGCTGCAAATGGTGCAGCCGGCTCATGGCGAATGGACGGGGAGGGGGCTGGTTGGGTCCACGGGGCAGGGGCCCGATGAAAAAGTCTGGAGGGCTCGGAGTGGAGGGTGGGCGGGGCGTGCCCTCTCGCAGGACCCGGTCGAGATAGTCCCGAGCAGCGAGCGGCAAAGCGGCCCTCACCTCCTGAAGTACGCACCGGGGAGTACGAGGTCTGGAGAGCCCCATGCACTGAGTGAGCGTCAGGGGATCCAGCCAGTCTCCTCGGTCGTAGTCCAGGAGGTCTCCGACTTTGGTGACTTCTGCTAGGACCAACCTCTGGCGCACCATGGGGGACTCCGCCACCTGCACACGAAGCTGGGGGTTGTGTAGCAGGGGCTCCGCGAGGAGATCTGCCCCCACGGTGGCCGCCACGGACCTGGTCACTGAAAACAGTTTCCAGGTCCGGAGGAGGTCCTGGTAGAAGACCGGCAGCTCGGAGAGGCCTCGCGGAAGACCTCTCAGATGGAGACAAAGGAGCTGCCGGTCATATCGGAGCCCTCGGAAGCGGCGCAGGAAGGCGTGCGCCAATACGCTCCATGCCGGACTACCTGCACCATAAAGGAGCCTCTGCAGGGCCTGGAGGCGGAAGACGTGGACCTGAGCGTGCAGACACTTCAGGCCCTGCCCTCCCTCCTCCAGGGGTAGATGGAGAACCCCCGCAGAGACCCAGTGCAGTCCTGACCAAAAGAACTCCAGAATCAACGTCCGGAGGGTGGTCAGGAAGCCCGGGGCCGGGACCAGGGTGTTGAGCCGGTACCAGAGCATGGACAGGACTAGTTGATTGAGCACCAGTGCTCTCCCTCGAAGGGAGAGACACCGGAGCAGTCCTGTCCATTTCCGGAGCCGCTCCGACACCCTGCCCTCTAAACCTAGCCAGTTCTCCGGCGGAGACGGATGCGTGGCAGAAAGGTAAACGCCGAGATAGAGCAGCGGACCCGCGCTCCACCGGATGGCCTGAAGCGCGGGTGAGAGGGAGCTCGCCTGCCACCCGTCCCCTACCACCAGGCCAGAGCTCTTGACCCAGTTGACCCGGGCGGAGGAGGCCGCCGAATAGATGGTCTGGCAAGCCTCCACCCGCACCAAGTCGCCCGGGTCCTGGACCACAAGGAGCACGTCATCGGCGTACGCCGACAGGACCAGCCGCAGCTCCGGCTCCCGCAGCACCAACCCTGCCAACCTCCTACGGAGGAGACAGGAAGGGCTCGATTGCCAGAGCATACAGCTGGCCCGAGAGGGGGCACCCTTGACGTACTCCTCGCCCGAAGCTGACCGGTTCGGTGAGGGTCCAGTTGAGCCTGACCAAACACTCTGCGGAGGCGTACAGCACCTGGAGAAAACCCACAAACTGGGGCCCGAAGCCAAACGCTCGCAGAGTGCCCAGGAGATACCCGTGGTCCACCCTGTCGAACGCCTTCTCCTGATCCAGGGACAGAAGGGCGAACGGCAGACCATCCCTACACCCGAGTTCCAAGAGGTCCCGGACCAGATACAAGTTGTCGAAGATGGTGCGGCCCGGGACGGTGTAGGTCTGGTCTGGATGGATCATGTCCGCCAGCACGGACCCTAGCCGCAGCGAGATGGCCTTCGCTACGATTTTATAGTCCGTGCTGAGGAGCGAGATGGGACGCCAATTCCATAAATCGCGGAGGTCCCCCTTCTTCGGCAATAAGGTGAGCACGGCTCGCCTGCACGAAAGAGGGAGGACCCCACCCTGCAAGGACTCAGCCCAGACGGTGACAAGGTCTGGGCCGAGGACATCCCAAAACACGCGGTAGAACTCCACGGTCAGCCCGTCTATGCCCGGAGATTTATTGGTGGGCATGCGACGGAGGGCTTCCGAGAACTCGGCCAGAGTGAGAGGTAGCTCCAGCCGGTCTCGGTCGCCCGCGCTGACCGTCAGGAGTTCATCCCAGAGCATTCTGCAAGCGTTAGGATCGGTCGGATCCGGGGAGAAAAGGTGTGCGTAGAAGGCCCTGGCCCTCCCGCACATCTCCGCCGGATCCGTGAGGGGGTTGCCGTTCTCTGCTAGAAGGCAGGTGACGTGCTTCTTGGCCCCCCTCTTTTTCTCCAGGGCGTAGAAGAAGCGGGAGCCGCGATCCATCTCCCGAAGGAGGCGGATGCGGGATCGAACAAAGGCACCTCGGGCCCGATGGTCCTCGAGGGTCCGGAGCTCTTCCCGCTTCTCCCAGCATGCTCCGCAGAGGGATGGATCACCGGGGCTGGCGGCCAGACGCCTCTCCAGCTCTAAGACCTCCCGTTCCAACTGCCCTATCGCCGCATCCCTCCATCAGCTGGCGCCCCGGGTGTAGTCACGGCAAAAGAGCCGGGCGCGCACCTTCCCCAGGTCCCACCACCGCCGCGCCGAGGGAAAGGCACGCCGCTGCCCTCGCCAGGCCAGCCAGAACTCCCGGAAGGACGCCACGAAGCCCACATCCTCCAACAAGCTATTATTAAAGTGCCAATAGGCCGGCCCCGGCCTCTCCGCGCAGAGAGAGGCTGTCACAGTGGCTAGATGGTGATCTGAAAAAGGGGCCGGCCGGACGCTGGAGGAGTGGGCCCGGGAAAGGTGGAAGCGTGACATATAGATGCGGTCCAACCGGGAGTGGTACGACCGATGGACCTCCACCCGGACAAAAGTGAATGTAGAAACGTCATCCGGGTGGTGGTCGCGCCAGATGTCCATCAGGGAGTGATGTTCGACGATCTCCCGGAGGACATCCGCGGCGGCCTGGTGCTGCTCGGTCCCCGAGCGGTCCCGTTCCTCAAGGGTGGCGTTAAAGTCCCCGCCCAGGACCAGGCACTCGCGAGGATCCAAGGTGCCGAGGAAGGCGGACGCCTGCTGATAAAAACACAACCTCTCCGGGCCCAATGTCGGGGCGTAAACGTTGACTAGATTAACCACAAGCCCCTCCATGCGGACCCAGAGGTGCAGCAGGCAGCCAGGCACAGCCTCGGCGACCCCCAGCACCTCGGGCCGTAGGTCGGGGGAGAACAGGGTCGCCACTCCAGCCGTACGAACTGTGAGGTGGCTAAAATAGACCCTGTCCCCCCACTCCAGCCGCCAGCTAGCTTCAGCGGCCGGATCCGTATGGGTCTCCTGCAGGAAAATCACAGAGTACCCCCCCTCCCGAAGGAAGGAGAGCACCTGGCTCCTGCGGAGACCCATCCTACAGCCCCAGGTGTTTAATGTTGCAAAGATGATCGGTGCCATGAGGAGGGCTGGGGGGGGATCCTCGCCGGCAGAGACGCTCACAGCCTCCGTCGGGCCGCGCAACAATCCGTGACCTACCCCGTGGGCGATTAAGGAGTCACGGAAGAGGCGGACCCATTGGTAGGCTGCGGCGGCCTGCCTCCCGGTCCTCTTACCCTCCCCCATGAGGGCCCTCGCGGCCCGGAGGATCTGATGAAAATCCCCCCATCGCTGGAGTGCAAGCTGTACCTTGTTGCGGGAGCCACGGATGTCCTCAAGGAACTCCCGTAGCTCCTCTCTCAGCGTATGGAGGGTGGGGTTACCGATCTATGGCTATCCCCTAGCGGGGCCCCTGTCACAACCCCGTGGCCCACCGAGACGGGCAAGCAGGGGGCAGACCCTCGACGTGGCGTCCGATGGGCCGACGCCACGTGGCCTGCCTCAGATCCTTGCTCACTGGGGGGCGGCGGAGGGAAACTAGCAGCCCCTGGTGGGTCGGGACAGGGAAAAACAAAGGCCGCTCCTTGGGGGTCGTCCTCTGGGATAAGGAAGGAGACAGCCCCAGGGGCGGCAAAAGCATCACGGGAAGTGGAGGGGATAGGGACAGGGTCGGTGTCAAGGGTAGGGCTGGAATCAGGAATAGGGACAGGGGAAGGGGTGATATTGGGATCGGGGGTCCCAGCAGCCAGGCCACTGGGTGGGGGGGTAACACCCCGCAAATGGGCTCAGGGATTTGCGGGGAGGGAGGTGGGCCCTCCACGATGCCAGGCTCGTGCTCCAAGGCAGATGGTAAGGCCACGGCATCCGTAGGTGGAGAAGCAACGATGGGGCCCCCACCCGGGAAGGAGGTCAGCTGCCCCTCAGCCATGAGGGAGTCCCGTGGTGACTCGGGTCCCGGTTGCATGGCACTGGCCGTCGCCTCAAGAGGCTCGGTGACCGCTAGTGGGGTGCCATCTGCGGCCGGGTTGGTGGAAGAGTCCAGGGGCTCCTCGGAGGCGGGAGCAGAAGCAGTGGGTAAGGGGACGGAACATGAGGAAAGGGGGGCCGAGGTGAGGTCGCTCAGATCGAGGCCCGCTGGCAGAGGGTTGTCCTCCCCCTGGGTAACCGGGGTCAGACCTAGGGCCTCGATCTCCTCATACATGGAAGGGAGATCACCTTCCACCACCCCAGGGCTCTCCCTGCCTGCACCCGAAGCGACGCTCGCCTTGGTGCTTGCAGGGGCTTTAGATTGTAAGGGGACGAGAGGGGCTCCATCAGGGGCTTCCATAGGAAGGGACTCCGGAGGAGGGGCAGTGCTATCCTCCGATGCTGCCACATCTTCCCCAGCTGGCAACGGTGGACAAAACCCACCCGGGGGCAAAGCGGAAGGCTCAGCATCGGTGCCCCCCCTTCCTGGTCTTCCGGGGGGCTACCGCATCAGATGGAAGGAGCGGAGCTCGAGCCTTTCGCTTGCTCCGCTTCCCCTGTACTAAGGGCCAGCCCTCCATGGCATCATCTGGGGGCTGGCTAACAGGAGTCGGGTCAGGGAGCAAGGGCAAAGGCTTAGGGACTCGGGGAGGCAATGGTGGGGTAGCATGTAGGAGGGAGGATTCTCCCTGGGGCATGCCCTCTTCTATGCCCGGCGATATCCCTACCTCACCCTCCTCCACAGGCCCCGCCACATCGCAGGCAGCAGAGGCGGGGCCTTCCCGCTCGTCTAGGCGCACTGGGGGAGATACCCCTTGGGCCCGAGCGGGAGCGTTGGTGGGCCGGAAAGGAGGAGGGGCGGCTTTGGGCGCCGGGCAGCTAGGGGCGCCGGCGATGACAGGGCCGGCGCCCTGCTGGGCCTCGGGGGTCCCGGATGTCCCTCCGTGCCGGGCCAAGGGGCAGTCCCTTCGGACGTGTCCCATCGCCCGGCAGAGGTAGCACCGGGCCTCCCCTGTTGAATAATGCACCCGGTAGTGGGACCCCTGGTAGGGGACCAAGAAGGACCCCTCGAGTGCCTCACCGTCACGTGCCGCCGGCAGCAGTTGTAACTGTACCTGCCGGCGGAACGAGAGGACATGACGGAGGGCGGGGTCTTTGCAGCCCAATGGGAGAGGGCTGACCACAGAGATCGGCCTCCCCAGGGTAGAGAGGGCGGATAACAAGGTGGCATTTGGAAGGAAGGGAGGGACAGAAGTCAGGACCAGTCGGGCGCCCAGGTCTTCTAGCGGCTCCAGGGGGACGTACACGCCCCCCACCGCCAGGCCCTTCTCCACTGCCTCCTGGGCGGCGGCCTCCGATGCTAGGAAGAAGACGACCTTTCCGTACATCTTGGAGGCCGCCACAATGGCCGTGGGCCCCACCACCCTCGCCAACGCCCGCACGTAGGTCTCCACGTGGGATGAAGCGGGTACCAGGAGGCAACGGACGCCGTGCTTCCTGGTCAAGGTGGGGAAGGGGCCCCGGCCGCTATAGATGGTAGCGGAGGTGGTGGATGGGGGAGATGACGTAGCGGCACGCAGGGGGGCCGCCGCCGCCACCTGGGCGTATGCCCTGGGGGCGGGACTCCCACAGAGCTGGTGGAGGGAACAGCAGGGAGGGACGCTGCGGCCGGTTGCAGGGCCGCAGCAGTGGGGGCACCCCCTGCCATGGAGGGTCTGGCTTTTTTAGCGGGGCCTTTACCCTTCTTTGTGCCCTGGCCCTTCCTGCCAGCTGGGGGGATTCCCCCAGGGTCAGAGGGGACGAGGGACGTGGCAGCAGCGGAGGTCACCTTGTTACCCGGCGCTCCAGCAGGGGTGGTCGAGGTAGAGGCTAGGGGGGACGATGGGGGGGCGGG
>NW_020664523.1:1129223-1150750 GCF_002925995.2 Terrapene triunguis | reverse complement strand
GGGGGGGGGGGGGGGGGGGGGGGGGGGGGGGGGGCTATCAAGGGCTAGGGGTCAGTCACCGACTCAGGGAAGGTTTCCGGCTCCTCTTGTTGCACCAAGGAAGGGAGGATAGAACAGCATTGGGGGGTGCAGTGAGACAGAATCAAACTAAAACAGGGAGGGGTACAAGCGCATAGGAGGGGACATGGGCGCACGAGGGGAGGGGCTAATCAGGGCAAGGGGACCGCAGTGGGAAGGAGCAACCAGGCGGGAAATGGGGCAGAGGAACCACGGGGCTAGCTTCAGAGGCTGGGGCGGGTCAAACAAAGGCTGCAGAGGAAAAGGGCGGGGCAGGCAAACAAACTGGAGCTAGCGAGGGGCTGGGGCAAGGGGGAGGGGCAAAAGGCAGCCAGGGGCAAATGGGTAGGCAGCAGGGGCAAAGCTGGGGGCTTGCTGCAGGGGGGAGGGGGTCAGTCCAAAAGGCGGGGTACGTGCACCCACGTGCGTTTGTAACAAAAAGAAAGTCTTTGGAAGCTGGCTGCTGTATCAGGCCCAATGGTGGCAACAGGGCGTAGCAAGCCTAGGTGAGCAGCTGAAATCCCAGAGGCAGGAGCTCAAGGTAGATGGTAAGTAGCCAGTGGGGGTGGTGGAGGGGGCAATGATGATGGTGGTGGTGGGGAGGGGGGGGGGGGGGGACACAGATGGACCAGGGGGCAGGCTCTACGCCACACCTCCTGTGTCCCCACAAACACAGTCTAGATCCCCACCACAAGAGCACAGTTCAAAAGTTACTCAGTCCAGGAGGGCCCTCTCCACGGTGGTCTGTAGAATTCCTACGTGCCTCCCCACTGGCAGATGGTCCTCTTCTCCTCCTCAGGGCTCCAGCAGCTCCCCAGCAGCAAACGCAGCAGCTCCAGGTGGCAGTCTGGTGGCCAGCAAGAAAGACCCTTCTCAGGTGGTGGTCAATGGTGGTGGCATCCCCAGCAGCAGGAGCAATGGCTGGGGTCTCTCCCTCCCCTCCTCTGGGGAGTGGGCCAGCAGGCCCCCCCCCCAAGGGGCTGTAGCTGGAGCAGCAGCAACCAAGGGTGTGGGTGGGTCTAGCAGCCAGCCAGCAAGCAGGTAGCAGAGAAAGAGGAGGAGCAGCCCCCTTCCTCCCTCCAGGCCAGAGGGCTACAGGAGAGTGATCTATCAATCCCAGGTCAGACAGGTTTTCTGTTCCCTGAGTGACCAGAGCAGGGGCTGCACTAAAGTAATCAGGAACCTGCTAGAACTAGTTAAGGCAGGCAGGCTAATTAGGACACCTGGAGCCAATTAAGAAGAAGCTGCTAGAATCAATTAAGGCAGGCTAATCAGGGCACCTGGGTTTTAAAAGGAGCTCACTTCAGTTTGTGGTGAGAGTGTGAGGAACTGGAAGCAAGAGGCACATGGAGCCGAGAGTGAGAGGGTGTGCTGCTGGAGGACTGAGGAGCACAAGCGTTATCAGACACCAGGAGGAAGGTCCTGTGGTGAGAATAAGGAAGGTGTTTGGAGGAGGCTATGGGGAAATAGCACAGGGAGTTGTAGCTGTTATGCAGCTGTTACAGGAGGCACTATAGACAGCTGCAGTCCACAGGGCCCTGGGCTGGAACCCGGAGTAGAGGGCGGGCCTGGGTTCCCCCCAAACCTCCCAATTGACCTGGACTGTGGGTTCTTCTAGAGGGGAAGGTCTCTGGGCTGTTCCCCAACCCACATGATGAATCTCTGAGGCAAGAAAATCCGCCAATAAGCGCAGGACCCACCAAGATAGAGGAGGAACTTTGTCACACTGGCGTCAGGGGTGGAATCTTGGGGTGCACAGCGCAGCGGAAGAAGGAGAGTGATTTAAAGAAAAAAACCCACACACACAAAAAAAAGGGAGAGGGTTTTTTTTTTTCCCCCCACCACAATGGATGACGTAGTGCGGGCACTGATACAAGCTACGGCGGCCCAGCAGGAGGCTACCTGTGTCCAGGCAGCCGCCCAGCAGGAGGCAGTGTGGCTGCAGCAAGAGACTAATTGCCTGCTGATGGACCAGGCTGCTCAAGTCCGAGCTATGTTGCGGGAACTGGTAAATCAGGTAAAGTCCCTTACAGAGCTGAATCGTGGCCATGATGGGACGCGGCTCATGCGGGCCAGCCATTGGCTACAGAAAATGACACGGGAGGATGATGTAGAGGCATACCTTCTGGCCTTTGAGAGGACAGCCCTATGGGAGGCCTGGCCTCGAGATCAGTGGTCTGGCATCCTTGCCCCATTCCTGTGTGGGGAGGCCCAGAAGGCCTACCATGATCTGCCTGAAGAGGCTGCGGCAGACTATCCCCAGCTGAAAGCAGAGATCCTGGCCAGATCTGGGGTAACGACAGCAGTGCGGGCCCAGCAGTATCACGGTTGGAGGTACCAGGAAGACAAAACCCCGCAGTCCCAATTGTATGACCTCATCCATCTCGCACGAAAGTGGTTGCAAACAGAGTCCTGGAGTCCGGAAGAGATACTAGCGGTTCTGGTCATGGACCGATACATGAGGGGACTACCACCAGACCTTCGTGCCTGGGTAAGCCAGAACGAACCCTCCACCTATGACGAGGTTGTCACCCTGATAGAGAGGCGAAGGACAGCGAGGGAGCTGACCCGACCAGTTAAGGAAGAGGCACCTCGGGGTAAACTAGCAGCACCAAGCCCTAAAGTTTGGGTGACTGGGCCACCAGGAGGGCCCAGGTGGAAAAAGAGAGAGGCTGAAGGCCCATCAGAGGCCACAAAGAGTCAGAGCACTGAGGGAGAAGAGGATCGTGATGTTAGACTGCCCAAACCAAGAGACCGGGGAACGCCTAGGGCTCCATACAGATGTTATGCCTGCGGGGAGTGGGGACACATAGCTGCACAGTGTCCCAATGCTGAGAAGCCTATGCAGTGTAACCTGGGGAACTGGGCAGATCCATGCTCCCTAATCCACCTTGTGGGGGTCTCACTAACCCCACATATGTATACCAGACCAGTGAAACTAAATGGGGTAGGGACCACGGCACTGGTTGATTCGGGGAGTGCTATCACGCTTATCTCAGGGAAGCTCGTGAAGCGTAGTCAGCTGCTACAGGCTAAACGTACGGGGATAACATGTGTCCATGGGACAGTTAGTTACTACCCCACCATCCCACTAAAAATCGAGATCCAAGGGAACACTACTGAGGTAGCAGCAGGTGTAGTCCCTAAACTCCCATACCCGGTGCTCATAGGGAGGGACTTCCCAGGGTTTGGAAACTTACTCCCAGTAGGGGGATTGGAGAAAGATGGGGACCCTAAAATTGGTGAGGCATCCACAGCAGACTGTCAACCCCTAATCTTCTCTGAAATATCCCCAGATTTGTTCTCCACTCCCAGACAGGGTAGAAAGACAAAAAGGGAAAGAAGAGCAGCTAAGGCCTTGGGAACCCGAATACTGACCCAAAGCCAGAGGGTCGCTCTTGTAGGTAGGCGGACCCGCGCAGCTGAAAAGGAGGCCACGCAGGAGGGAGAAGCACCTGAGTCTGACCCCCACCCTAATGCTTCTGAACCAGTAGAGGCAACAGAGACTGGGCCCCTAGATCTTGGGCAGATTAGCCCCGGGAGAGGAAATTTTGGACGAGGCCAGGCAGAAGACCCAAGGTATGACAACATTAGGAAGGAGGTGACTGAAATAGATGGGGGTCCCCATGGAAGGGAAAACCCAGGGACCAGGACCCTACTTCATAATGAAGAAGGATCTCTTATACTGGGTTGCACCAGTACAGGGGCAGAAGGTAGAGCAGATTCTAGTACCTCAAACACCAGAACGCTGTATTAAGTCTTGCTCATAGTCATCTTTTTGGGGGGCATTTGGGGGTAGAGAAGACCCTGGCACGAGTCCTACAATGGTTCTTCTGGCCTGGAGTACATGAAGAAGTGGGGAGATACTGTGCCTCCTGCCTGGAGTGTCAGCTGCACAGTCCCCGTCCCCACTTGAGGGCACCGACCTAGTGGGACCCCTGGAGAAGACGGCTCGGGGCCACCAATATATACTTGTTGTTTTGGACTATGCTACTCGCTACCCAGAAGCCGTCCCCCTGCGGAACACGGCCTCTAAAACTATAGCCAAAGAGCTGGTGGGGAACTTTGCCCGAATGGGGCTACTGAAGGAGATCTTAACCAACCAAGGAACCCCATTTATGTCGAAGCTAATGAGGGACCTCTGTACGCTGCTCCATATACATACCCTGAGAACTTTGGTCTACCATCCGCAGACTGATGGGTTGGTAGAAAGGTTTAACCGAACCCTCAAGGCTATGATAAGGAAGGTGGTAAGTTGGGATGGGAAGGATTGGGACACCCTACTACCATACCTTATGTTCGCTATCCGGGAGGTACCTCAGGCCTCAACTGGGTTTTCCCCCGTCGAGTTATTATACGGGCGTCACCCCCGTGGCATACTAGATATCGCCAAAGAGATCTGGGAAGAGGAACCCAATGAGGGGAGAAATATAATAGAGCATTTAATGCAGATGCGAGACCGGATAGCCCGGGTTACCCCTATTGTACGGGAACATTTGGAGAAGGCACAGGAGGCCCAGCGAACCCATTACAATTGCCAGGCAAAAGTGCGACTGTTCCAACCAGGGGATCGGGTTATGGTGTTGGTACCCACGGCAGAAAGCAAGCTTCTGGCCCAATGCCAGGGGCCCTATGAGGTGATTGAACCCGTGGGGGAAGTAACCTACAAGGTGTGGCAGCCAGGATGCAGAAAACAAGAACAGATTTATCACGTTAACCTTCTGAAACCCTGGCGTGCACAAGAGGCATGAACAACGGTCCAAAAAGACCAAACCCAGGAAAACAAGCCTTCCAAACAGGTGAGAGTGTCTCCCGATTTAACACCAGACCAGAAGAATGAGGTGTCTGAGATGATCTTCCGGAACCAAGATGTGTTCTCGACAAAACTGGGTCGAACAACCGAGACATATCACCACATTGTCACGAACCCTGGGGCCAGAGTAACAATGAGGCCCTATCGGGTGCCAGCGGCAAAAAGGGAGGAAATAAAAGCAGAAGTAAAAAAAATGCTGGAGTTGGGGATCATCGAAGAATCCCACAGTCAGTGGTCCAGCCCAATCGTGCTGGTGCCCAAACCTGATGGCACCACAAGATTTTGCAACGACTTCCAGCGACTAAACGAAGTATCCCAGTTCAACGCGTACCCCATACCTCGCATAGATGAGCTAGTGGACCGTCTGGGTAATGCCCGGTACTTGACTACCCTAGACTTGACAAAGGGGTACTGGCAGATTCCCCTTGCAGAAGACGCAAAGGAAAAGACTGCGTTCTCTACACCAGAGGGTCTTTTTCAATATACTGTCCTCCCTTTTGGACTACATGGGGCCCCAGCTACCTTCCAGCGCCTCATGGACAAGCTATTACGCCCACATAACAGTTATGCTGCTGCCTACTTGGACGATGTGGTCATTCATACCCCAGACTGGGAAACCCACCTGGAGAAGGTGGAGGCAGTCCTAGATACCTTCAGGCAAGCTGGCCTTACAGCAAACCCTGCCAAGTGCACTGTAGGGTTTACAGAGGCCAAATATCTTGGCTACATTGTGGGAAAAGGTCTGGTAAAACCCCAAGTGAGCAAGTTAGAGGCCATCCAAAATTGGCCCCGACCAAGTCGCAAGAAACAAGTCCGGGCGTTTCTAGGTGTGGTGGGGTATTACCGATGATTTATCCCCCATTTTGCCACGAGGGCAAGCCCCCTGACAGACCTAGTGAAAGCCCGTGGACCTGATCTGGTGAGATGGTCTGATGCAGCAGAGGAAGCATTCACAGACCTACGAACTGCCCTCTGCAGTAACCCCGTACTGATAGCCCGATTTCACCAAGGAGTTTATCCTGCAGACGGATGCATCGGAAGTAGGGTTGGGGGCCTTTCTATCACAGATGGTCGGGGAGGAGGAACACCCAATTCTATACCTCAGTCGGAAACTCCTTCCAAGGGAACAAAAATATGCAGTGGTGGAAAGAGAATGCCTCGCTGTAAAATGGGCCATGGAAACATTGCGCTACTACCTGCTCAGGCGCAGATTTGTCCTCGTGACCGACCATGCCCCTCTTCAATGGATGCAGCGGAACAAGGAGAAGAACACAAGGGTGACCAGATGGTTCTTATCCCTCCAACCTTTCCAGTTCTGTGTGCAACACAGAGCAGGGAGCCGTCATGGCAATGCTGATGGCTTGTCACGTGTGCACTGTCTGGTGTCCCAAGCTGCCCAACCCCTTGGCGTTGAGCAGGGGGGAGGGATATGTACAGACCCAGACCAGTGGGGTACAGGAGTCTGGTAGAGGGCAAATATACTGGTCATTGGAGGAGTAGTTTTCTGTTCCCTGAGTGACCAGAGCAGGGGCTGCACTAGAGTAATCAGGAACCTGCTAGAACTAGTTAAGGCAGGCTAATTAGGACACCTGGAGCCAATTAAGAAGCTGCTAGAATCAATTAAGGCAGGCTAATCAGGGCACCTGGGTTTTAAAAGGAGCTCACTTCAGTTTGTGGTGAGAGTGTGAGGAGCTGGGAGCAAGAGGCACAAAGAGGGTGTGCTGCTGGAGGACGGAGGAGCACAAGCGTTATCAGACACCAGGAGGAAGGTCCTGTGGTGAGAATAAGGAAGGTGTTTGGAGGAGGCCATGGGGAAGTAGCCCAGGGAGTTGTAGCTGTCATGCAGCTGTTACAGGAGGCACTATAGACAGCTGCAGTCCACAGGGCCCTGGGCTGGAATCTGGAGTAGAGGGCGGGCCCGGGTTCCCCCCAAACCTCCCAATTGACCTGGACTGTGGGTTCTTCCAGAGGGGAAGGTCTCTGGGCTGTTCCCCAACCCACATGGTGAATCTCTGAGGCAAGAAAATCCGCCAATAAGCGCAGGACCCACCAAGATAGAGGAGGAACTTTGTCACAAGCATTTCTATGCACGATTCCAGTGTCTTGCACAGCTCCGCCATGCTGTTTGTATGCTGGTGTCATCCATGCACTACCCCTGCACTTCTGCAGCGTGAGAACTCCAGAATGTGCCATAGGAGCACTGCCATTTCAGGGTGAGAACTTTCTGAACAAGCCAAAAAGTGGCAAAGACCTTTGGCTCCCCACGTGAAATTTGGGTTTGCCCCAGCCAAGGCAGGATTGCTCCTTGTGGCCTGTTCATGAGTGTCTGTTGCAGGCACTGATCACCCTGCCACAGGAGGCACCAGGCTGCGAACATCCTTCCTGTCTCAGCCATACATAACAACAACCAGCCCTGTAACGCTAACGGACAGAGAAAGTCACTGCTACAGGAGAACTCAAAGCTCAGGTACCGTGCTCCACACTCACTTGGACAGTGTTGCTCTGGCTGTTCAGGCTCCTCCCGTGTACACATCTTTAACTAGCTCACAGCTTCAGCCCTATGACTTACATAGACACAGATATGGTAGAGGTTGGCCCAATGCCCTGGGCTTCTCAGGAAGCCAGGTAAAGCCAATAGCTTCCCAGCTAAAATTAAACTATGCTACATCAGTGGGGCTGCATGACAGACACCAGGCTGCACAGCATGGCGATGGAGGGAGCCAATGGAACACGGGGGAAAGATTGGAAAATGCAGCTGTCCCATTTCTAACTCTGAATCCATCCTGCCTGCTCACCTCTCATTCACCTCCCCCCCCCGCGCCATTACATCACCTCTTCCCTGCTGCTCAGTGCCCTTTGCTCACCCTGAGTCCCAGAGCTCCTTTGCCACCTCCCCTGCCCATGCTTCTGTCAGACACTAACACTTGGTGAATAGATATAACGAGCTACAGAAATGCCAACAGCCAGATCTGCCGTGAGACGGGGAACAGTCACTTCCCCCTCTAATCTGGGGAGAATAACGAGGAAGGGTAAGTATTCTGACCAAGGCCACAGAGGAAGTCAGTGTCAGAGTCAGGACTGGAAGGCAGGTATCCACTGGACCACGCTAGCACACATCTGAGCTGCCCCTCCTTGTGGGGAGAGGTCTCAGTGACTGCTCAGCAGAGGAGCCAGGGCCAGCACTACCACCTGGGCTACTTCGCCCCCCTCACCACCCCTTGTGGGTCTTGGTGTTCCCTCCATAATCAACAAGGCTGTGAAGCCTGCAGCCATTGGCCTAGGGAAAGCTCTGGGGGGCTGGGAAGGGAGCCCCAGGGAGAGTTTCACTTCTTCACAGCTGTGCTGTAGTACAGGCTGGGCTAGAATCTTCACTTCCAGGGACACCAGGGAGGAAAGATTCACCGTGGTACTGACCCTCTCTAAGGGCTGGCTCTCCCAGGGCCTGCCATGCCACACCACTCCTCAACATACCTCGTGCCTGAAATGCCACCCCTGCTGCTCCAGAGGCTGCCTGTCGTGCCAACCTGCCCCAGAGCAAGGGGTGGGAATACCTCCATTGGTGGTGGAGGCACCCCACCTCCCAGTGAGTCACCTGGGGCCTAGAGCTTGGCTCTGCAGAGAGGAAGAGTCCATGCATGACCCCAGCCACATGGCTGCTCCCCGGGGACAGCGCCTGGTGTGTTACTCACTCTGTACGTGCAGCTCTTTGGCCTGGGACACCAGGGACATGAGGTCACGAGTGGTGTGCACTGCGGCTCGGAAGCGATGCAGCCCTCCCTTCTGGGCAGCCTTGGGAGCTGTGTGCTCCAAAAGGTGATCTAAATACTGAGCCACTTCATCACAAACGTCAGCTGGAAGAGCAGGCAGAAGAGAGGGATTTAGTCACTTTATGCCTAAGCTCCCCTGGGTTTTCCTTGTTGTGGGAGAACTCCACGTTACCAGCACACTGGAGGCAACGGGAGAAGGCGCAGTCTCTCTACACGATGCAGCAACAGCATGCCTGGCTCGCTCACTAGGCAGACATAGGTACAGCACCAACAGCAGCCTCGGAGAGCAGTTCCTGTATCGGACATGGTTCCTAGTTCCTCCACTCCACACCTTGCAATGCCTGCCATCAATCCAGTCCTCAGAAACCCAACCTCCAACTCCAGCAGTGCTATCTGTCCCTTTGGTCCTGCTGCTGTTCTCCTTTCTGATGCGGGGCAGGGCAGTCAACTGTAGCACACACACATACCAAAGTGAAATCCCTCAACTAAATCAATCTGGGCTTCGCCAGCCCCCTCCCCTGGCTGCATGTGATCCTAGTGAGAACCCAAAGGAAGCCTAGTTTATCCATCATCTGGGAAATGAGATGGCGCCTTTCACTGGGTTAGCCCAAGTATTTCAGGTGCATACTTTTATGCTGTTTCTAAAAGCAAGAGCAGTATCCATTTAAAAGACAACACCACATTAAATCAATTCAGCACATCTCAAGCAGCCAGCATAATTCAACCCTAGCTGCTCCAGGGAACAGCACATGTAGAGTTACTGAGATCACAGTGGGGTTAAGTACAGTCATGACCATGCTCCTTGGTTCCACTTCATACGCTTCTCCAGCCTGGCTCTTGGTGAACAGAGCGCTGCATTCATTAGGCTCCTGCCGGGGGTCACCAATATCATTCATATCTCCTTTCTTTATATTAAAATAAATGAACTCAAACCCTGCAAGACTCACACAAAGCAAGTCTGCTGGGCCCCGTGGCCCCCAGCCTTGACGTTTCCCATTGGTTTGATACATCCCCTTGTTACTACTTCTCTGCACCCAGACTGAGTTCTTCTGAGCAGGGACTGTCTCTTCCTAGTTGTGCGAGACTCAGCACAGAAGGGCCCTGATGGGACACAAAATGCTATTTCTTATTATGAATAAATTATTTCTAATACATAATCGAGAACCATTAGACAAAGTTTGCCTCCAAGCCATCACAGGTGAGAATGGAAACCCCCTTCCCTTCATCCACCTCTTTTCTATTCCACTAGCTCTGCACTCTACCATCTCCCGCCTGGAGTCAAAACCCAAATAGCCCTGGCAACTGCTGGATCCATGATCTCCTTGCTGCCTGCCCACAGCCCAGGATTAGCAGTAACCAAGATATCAAACAAGTCTGGTGTGGAGTGGAAAGGGCTTATATGCACTTAGACTCCTGGCCTGTCCTACGCCTTCTATGATGGCTAGCTGAACACCTCCCCCACCCTGGCATTACCACCACACTGTTAGCAGAACCAGTACCGCATCAAAGCCTTATTGCGTTGCACAGCGGGCCGAGAGGCTGCAACACAAAGACAACTTGTGCATTGCCTCACATGGAAGCACATTGCTGATAGGGCTCTCTCAAGAGTTCACCTCAGATGTTTTCGACACACTCAAGCCACAGTGAAGTGAGCCTGTAGTGTGATTTACATCACTTGCCTACACAGTCACATGCATGCAGCCGTGCTCTCTCTCGCTCTCTGCGGCAGCAATTGAACATCTGTGGATGGCAGGGTCTGGGTCTTTGCAGATGAGGAGTGACAGATTGCTAGTCCATGCAGTACCAAAGTCAGTTATTAGCCATGCAACATGGAGAACACCATACAGATTTCCAGTATAGTGCACATGAATGAATTGCAGCACTCTGCCTCCTGCAGGAGAACATTTATAGTATAACATAATATAGATGGATTCTATGTAAATGCAATGCCGTCAGGATGAAGGCCATGACAGTTTCATGCAAAGGTCATGCTGGAACACCCTTGCTTCAACTGTGCATGAGCATGGCCATACAGCTTTCATGTGAACAGTTACTCTAGAGCACACACACCTTCATTCGATTTCCTGTACAAACAGTCTAGCCAGTATTGGGGTCTGGGCGTCCATACAGGCAGAGGTGTTTCAGCATCTGCCCTGTGTTCAGGTCTGAATGGGGCACTTCCCTAGCACCCTAGCTAGCAAGCATCTGTATGGGCTTTCAGACAGGGGCTCTTTGCAATAGCCATAAGCAGAGCCGCCACTCAGAGATACAGTGCAGGGGATTATCAATCATCTTATGTGGGGCTATGAGATGCTGCAGAAGGCATCTGGACTGTAGCCTTGATATCTGGGAAGCTTCAGGAGCACTCTTCTTTTCTGCTGCCTCAAGAGGTTCCAGTTAAAAGAGCACATTTGGCCAGAGCAGAGGCTACAACTTAAGCCTACAGCTGCTGCATACAGGCACAGACACAGGCACCTTGCCTATAAGATGCAGGCATCACAGCAAAAGGAAATCTAGATTAGCAGCATGTGCGCCAAAAAAATGCAAAAGGAGAACTTACAAGGAAAACCCTATGCCAAGTCCAGAGCAGGGATACCAGCTATCTGGGAGTGAGGGTGGAGATGCAATAGCAAGCTGGTTACAGGCAGTTAATGGTCTAAATGGGTTAGCGGATGAGTCGAGAGAATAGAGGAGAGTTAAGGAATGGGATTGGGACAGACACTTGGTTATGAGAGATCTTTGCAAACAGGAGATCAAAGACAACATCACGGGAGAGGAAACAACCAACCTCAGCCAGCTACACTGGCCCAACCTGGGAGGAAGAACAGGACACCCTTTGCCTTTAGGGCCGGGAGGGTGGTGGTATTTTCTGTAACAGGGCAACAGATTGCTCTCGCCTGGCTCCATATCAGGACATACGGCCCAAGAGACCAGAGCCCTGACTCAGCAAAGTACTTAAGACCTAAAGTCTTACAAATTTTCCCATAAAACTAACACCTTGGACTCCACATGGAGCTAGAAAACGTTCACTTTCATCAGTTCTTAAAGCCTTCCTTCCAGACTATTTAATGTACCATCTCTTCCTAAAGATATCCCAGGATTTTAAACAGGTCCTTTCCAGGTTCTTTCCAATACAGATGCTAATGTGCAACGTCACCCTCTGTATTTTCCCGGCACTGGGCCTAAAGCAGAGAGTCAAATTCCTTAGCTTCCAATCAGAACTTCCTCCCCTTGTACTTGGCTTTTGCCTGCCACACCCACAAAAGCAGAGACTCAATGTCCAGGCCAGTGATCCACCTAGCCCTCAATCCTCCTAACACCACAGTCATGTTAGAGAGACATGGTTAATTGGTGGAGGGATCAAGGGAGAACAAAACCAAGGTGGAAATCCAAGTACACTAAAGTTACTGAGGCTCCCTGCTGAGAGCCTCAGAGTTAATTGGTTTATTGATAAGCATGGCACTCCTGAGCACAGCCTATTCCAGCGCATCAAGGTCACCAACCCCTTCCTCCTTACCATCATCCGCTAATTGAAAGCCATGCAGCCACTCCTCGGGATTGAGCTCACTGTAGCTGTCAATGCTGAGCCCGTAATCATCAGCATAGAGCTTACCCTCTGGCCCGGGATCCATGAAGCTGAGGTGTGTGCAACATGAAGTTGTCAGGAACTCAGACAGCTTACCCGTTTGGGTCCTGGGCAAGACAGAGAGGAGAGGTCAGATCAGAAGTACCATGGGCTTGTTCTGCTAGCTTTGCATCAGGCTGAGGACCCAATGGGGCCAATGGAACTGTAGTGTACTGGCTAACATGTGTCCACACGCACTGCCCGCTACTGGCTGGAACGTCAGACTGCTCAGTGAGCCCTAGACCGCTACAGCCCTCAATGGGGATATTGTGCAATATTGTGACCATCATCAAGTGTGATTTGACCTTAGATCTCTTAAGGGCCAAACCTTTAATGGTTTTAACCTTTATCAGGAGCGCCTGCAGGCCTGGAGAAGCAATAAACGAAAACCCATCCAGCACTGCATGTTTCTTTTGCGTCCGACAGTGACCCAGCTAAGCAAGGGGGATGCAAACAAGCATAGGGAGCCATGCTGACTTCTGCTTAGAAATTCAGGGGCGGGAGAGGGAGAGTCAGAAGAAAGGCCACTGGGGAAAGATATCCACAGCCACCAAAGCAGAATGGGACAGAGATTGATGGACAGAGTTATTGGGAGGTCAGAACACTACACAAAAGCAGATGCAGAGTTAGAACCTCTTTCTCTTTCCAGCTAAGAGTGCGAATGTCTCTTTAAACCTCTATTACATGGCACACTGCTAAGGCAGCACTTCGGCCACAGCCACCCCCTCCAGCTTGGAACTTCAGAAAGAGGGAGGAATGCCTGAGAGTCTACCTGAAATCACCTTGCAAATAAGCATGAACCAGGTAACGTAATGCCTCTTGGTGGGTTCTTGGCGGTAGGGGTGAAACTTGGGACCTCTGTACCTAGATGTACCGCCCTCTCCTGCCTGAGCTAAGAGCCAGCTCTGGTAGCTCAATGACTGTAGTAGACTTATACACCTTTTTGATCCAGCCACTAGAGGGGGACAAAGCACCTAGACATGGCCAAAACTGGACTATGGGACCAGACATGGGGTGAGAACAGAGGGCAGGTCCCGTAGGTCACTCAGGGACCAACGGGGAAATTTTTAGAGAATTTTTCTTTTTTGCAGTATACAAACCCAACCCCCAAAGCTATTCACCCCCATGCATAGTACTTCCTTCCCTATGCAGTTCCATGATATCTACCTCGGCTATTTATAAAACGCCCACCACTGCAATATCAAAGTATTGGACACTAGGAATGGGAATAAGGGTTTGTAGGGTTAGGTCATGGCACTGTGATCTGGAGCAAGACTGCGCAGTGCTTTGCAGGTTCCCAGCTGATGCATTGGTCTATGTCCCTGTACAGACTTTGTAACTGAAGGTTTAGTAAAAACACCTCCTGTTGCAAAACACTTCAAATCCCCTTCTCTGGGACCCCTTCTGCCCATGGGTAGGAGTAGCACGCCTCCTCCCCACCGTGCCCCGAGCTGAACAGGGTAAAATAGGGCCTCTCTTTGAACTGAAAGGTATGCCAAACCCAACCACTTTGCCCCTAGGGCTTTAAAGGCCTTGGATTACCCAGAGGGGGGAATGAGGGACAAGGTTACTACCAAGTAGGAATGCTCAAACATGTCACCATGAGGGGAGATTGCTGGGCATTTATTAAGCTGAGACTGCATCTCCTCAGATCAGAGCTGGCTGGCAATGCTTTGCCACAGGAGCATTCCTGCAAACCCTGCTTCACACGGTCCTTGGAGCACATCAGCCGGTGGGTACACGCTATGGGAACAGAAGCTCTTGCTTACCTCGCCCCACCAAAATACCCGTCCTGCAGCTTCCTCAGCATTGCCAGTACCGTGGGGTGGATGCTGGTTCCAGTTTCATCTGTCACAGACAGAGAGATACCGGCCATGAGAATGACTCAAGGGAGACACATTCATTTAGAATCTCACTGCAATCCAGACAGGGCATTTTGTTTTATAGCATTTATGATTCTCTCCAACCACTGGAAGGACAACTCCACGAAGACCCCTCCTGCATGCCCAACAAACACAGACTTTCCCCCGCCTCCCTGTTATTCTAAAAAAATGGCTTCCCTGGTCACCCAAAGACCTAACTGTTGTGTTGGGACACAAAACATGGCTACACTATAAACTTAAATCAATTAGCCTATGCTAGGTCAAATTACAGCCCAGCTCACATCCACACTACCCTCCGTCGGTCATTGTTGCATGTCCTCACCAGGAGTGCTTCCACCTTCTTAAGAGGGGCGGCGGGGGTGGGAGGGGCGCTGAGAGCCTGGGCGCTCAACTCCACGCACAGCTCCTCTCTGGGCAGCCCCCCATCCATCCCAGGGTGACAGCCTGAGCTGTGAGGTGGACTTTGTCAATTTCACAGCTCCAGCACAGAACCCTGAAATTGACAAGAATGACAGCCAACACCCAATGGAAGTAACACAGCGTTTACAGGGACACTGTGTCGTCCTAATAACATCGACATAAGCCCTACACCGCTTGTGGAGATTGAGTTATGTCAGTGTAGTAGGGCACGTACATGTAGTAGGGCACATAGATCAACGCAAGCTGCTTTACGTCAACCTAACTCTAGTTTAGGTCAGGTCACAGTCTTATTTTGTAGCATAGACCAGGCCTAAAGAGGCTCCCCTTCGCTCTTTAGCAGGCTGCCTTCCATTGAAGCACCAAGCAGTAACAAGGTAATTTAACATCCATGACACACCCAGCCAGGACTTCTTGGGAGTCCCAGGCATAAGCAGTTGTGTGCTGTGCTAGGCCTGGCCTATACCCTCGTGTGGGGCTCAGAGTGATAGTCAACCCACTGCAGTTTACCACCCATGCAGTGGCAAGATACATAGTGAAAGAGACAGAGGCCTAGTCTACACTACGAGTTTAGGTCGACTTTAGCAGCGTTAAATCGAATTAAGCCTGGACACGTTCACACGACGAAGCCCTTTCTTTCGACTTAAAGGGCCCTTTAAACCGGTTTCTTTACTCCACCTCCGACGAGGGGATTAGCGATAAAATCGGCCTTATTGGGTCGGAATTGGGGTAGTGTGGACGGAATTCAACATTATTGGCCTCCGGGAGCTATCCCACAGTGCTTCATTGTGACCGCTCTGGACAGCATTCTCAACTCAGATGCACTGACCAGGTAGACAGGAAAAACCCCGCGAACGTTTGAATTTCATTTCCTGTTTGCTCAGCGTGTAGAGCACAGGTGACCACGCAGAGCTCATCAGCACAGGTAACCGTGATGGAGTCCCAGGATCGCAAAAGAGCTCCATCATGGACCGAACGGGAGGTACAGGATCTGCTCGCCATATGGGGAGATGAATCAGTGCTAGCTGAACTCCATAGCAGTAAACGAAATGGCAAAATATTAGAAAAGGTCTCCAAGGCCATGAAGGACAGAGGCCATAACAGGGACGCACAGCAGTGCCGCGTGAAAATTAAGGAACTAAGGCAAGCCTACCACAAAGCCAGAGAAGCAAACGGAAGGTCCAGGGCAGAGCCGCAAACATGCCGCTTCTACGCGGAGCTGCATGCCATTCTAGGGGGTGCAGCCACCACTACCCCAACCGTGTGCTATGACTCCCTCACTGGAGAAACACACAGGGAAGCTGGTTCAGGGTACGAGGAAGATGAGGATGGAGATAATGTAGATAGCTCACAGCAGCAAGGAAGCGGAGAAACCGGTTTCCCCAACAGCCAGGATATGTTTATCACCCTGGACCTGGAACCAGTAACCCCTGAACTCACCCAAGCCGTGCTCCCAGACCCTGAGGGCACACAGGGGACCTCTGGTGAGTGTACCTTTGTAAATATTACACATGGTTTAAAAGCAAGCGTGTTTAATGATTAATGATTAATTTGCCCTGGCAATCGCGGCCAGTACAGCTACTGGAAAAGTCTGTTAACGTGTATGGGGATGGAGCGGAAATCCTCCAGGGACATCTCCAGAAAGCTCTCCTTCATGTACTCCCAAAGCCTTTGCAAAAGGTTTCTGGGGAGGGCTGCCTTATCCCGTCCGCCATGGTAGGACACTTTACCACGCCAGGCCAGTAGCACGTAGTCTGGAATCATTGCATAACAAAGCATGGCACCGTATGGTCCCGGTGTTTGCTGGCATGCAGACAACATCCATTCCTTATCGCTCTTTGTTATCCTCAGGAGAGTGATATCATTCACAGTCACCTGGTTGAAATGGGGCGATTTTATTAAGGGGACATTCAGAGGTGCCCGTTCCTGCTCTGCTGAACAGAAATGTTCCCCGCTGTTAGCCATGCGGTGGGGGGAAGGGTGAAGTGATCATCCCAGAGAATTGGGTGTGGGGGGGGAGGGGGGTTAGTTGGGTTTGTGCTACATGTTAACCCGGAAACCGCAGCCCCTCCTTTTACATTGCAAACCCATTTTAAATGGCCAACCCAATGGGTGCTTGAAATAGGAAATGAGGGCGCTGCTGTTTGAAACCATTCCCACTTGTTAAGAAGGTTAAAAAAGCCAAAAGACTGTGGCTTACCATGGCTGCCTGCAAGCCGAATTCTGTTGCCTGGCACTGCGTGAGTGATCTCTCACACCAAACCGGCAGGCCCTCAATATAAGAGGAAAAATGCGACCTTGTAACGAAAGCACGTGCTGTGTAATGTGAACAGGAAAATTTAATGTGAAAGAGTGTACCCATTGTTCTCTAAAATGTGTCTTTTTTAACCACCTCTCCCTTCTCCTCCACCAGCTGCAAATGTTTCTCCTTCACAGAGGCTAGTGAAGATTGGAAGGAGAAAACGGCGGACGCGGGATGATATGTTCACGGAGCTCCAGATGTCCTCCAACGCTGACAGAGCACAGCAGAATGCGTGGAGGCAGTCAATGTCAGACTACAGAAAAGCACAGTATGAATGAGAGGAGAGGTGGCGGGCTGAATCGCGGGATGAACAGAGCAAGTGGCGGGCTGAAGAGGATAGGTGGCGTCAGCTTGCAGACAGAAGGCAAGAGTCGATGCTCCGGCTGCTGGAGCATCAAACTGATATGCTCCAGCGTATGGTTGAGCTACAGGAAAGGCAGCAGGAGCAGAGACAGCCGCTACAGCCCCTGTGTAACCAACAGCCCTCCTCCCCAAGTTCCATAGCCTCCTCACCCAGACGCCCAAGAACACAGTGGGGGGGCCTCCGGCCACCCAGTCACTCCACCCCAGATGATTGCCTGAGCATCAGAAGGCTGGCCTTCAATAAGAGTTAAAGTTTTAAACTGCAGTGTGTCTTTTTCCTTCCCTCCTCCCACACCCATCCCGGACTACCTTGGCAATTATCCCCCTAGTTGTGTGATGAATTAATAAAGAATGCATGAATGTGAAGTAACAATGACTTTATTGCCTCTGCAAGCGGTGCTCGAAGGGGGGAGGGGAGGGTAGGGTGGTTGGTTTACAGGGAAGTAGAGTGAACCGGGTGGGGGGGGCGGAGGGTTCATCAAGGAGAAACAAACAGAAATTTCACACCGTAGCCTGGCCAGTCACAAAACTTGTTTTCAAAGCTTCTCTGATGCGCACCGCGCCCTGCTGTGCTCTTCTAACCGCCCTGGTGTCTGGCTGCGCGTAATCAGTGGCCAGGCGATTTGCCTCAACCTCTCACCCCGCCATAAATGTCTCCCCCTTACTCTCACAGATATTGTGGAGCGCACAGCAAGCAGCAATAACAATGGGGATATTCTTTTCGCTGAGGTCTGAGCGAGTCAGTAAGCTGCGCTGGCGCGCTTTTAAATGTCCAAATGCACATTCCACCACCATTCGGCACTTGCTCAGCCTGTAGTTGAACAGGTCCTGACTACTGTCCAGGCTGCCTGTGTACGGCTTCATGAGCCATGGCATTAAGGGGTAGGCTGGGTCCCCAAGGATCACGATAGGCATTTCAACATCCCCAACGGTTATTTTCTGGTCCGGGAAGAAAGTCCCTTCCTCCAGCTTTCGAAACAGACCAGAGTGCCTGAAGACGCGAGCATCATGTACCTTTCCCGGCCATCCCACGTTGATGTTGGTGAAACGTCCCTTGTGATCCACCAGGGCTTGCAGCAGCATTGAAAAGTACCCCTTGCGGTTTATGTACTCGGTGGCTTGGTGCTCCGGTGACAAGATAGGGATATGGGTTCCGTCTATCGCCCCACCACAGTTTGGGAATCCCATTGCAGCAAAGCCATCCACTATGGCCTGCACGTTTCCCAGAGTCACTACCCTTGATATCACCAGGTCTTTCAGTGCCCTGGCAACTTGGATCACAGCAGCCCCCACAGTAGATTTGCTCACTCCAAATTGATTCCCGACTGACCGGTAGCTGTCTGGCGTTGCAAGCTTCCACAGGGCTATCGCCACTCGCTTCTCAACTGTGAGCGCTGCTCTCATCCTGCTATTCTGGCACTTCAGGGCAGGGGAAAGCAAGTCACAAGGTTCCATGAAAGTGCCCTTATGCATGCGAAAGTTTCGCAGCCACTGGGAATCGTCCCACATCTGCAGCACGATGCGGTCCCACCAGTCTGTGCTTGTTTCCCGGGCCCAGAATCGGCGTTCCACGGCATGAACCTGCCCCAGTAACACCATGATTTCCACATTGCTGGGGCCTGTGCCTTGTGAGAGGTCTATGTCCATGTCAATTTCCTCATCACTCTCGTCGCCGCGCTGCAATCGCCTCCTCGGCTGGTCCTGGTTTTGCTTTGGCATGTCCTGGCTCTGCATATACTGCAGGACAATGCGCGTGGTGTTCATAGTGCTCATAATTGCCACGGTGATCTGAGCGGGCTCCATGATCCCAGTGCTATGGCGTCTGGTCTGAAAAAAGGCGCGAAACTAGTATCTGACGGACCGGGGGAGGGAGGGAGGAAGGGAGGGAGGGGCGAGTGATGACATGGCGTACAGGTACAGGGAATTAAAATCAACAAAGGTGGCTGTGCATCAGGGAGAAACACAAACAACTGTCACACAGAATGGCCCCCCCCAAAGATTGAACTCAAAACCCTGGGTTTAGCAGGCCGTTGATTTCACGGAGGGAGGGGGAAGCAAATGAATACAGAACAAATCTATTTTTTACATCTTAAGCTGGCAGACGACGGTGCAGCATGACTGATAGCCCTCGGCATCTTCTGGGTGCTTGGCAGAAAATACTGGGCGCTTGGCAGAAAATAGCATACTACGACTGATAGCCATCATCATCAAGACAGTTCGCTAGGACTGAGCATGTCTGCCCAGGTGCCCATGATTGACAGCCACTGCAATACGATGACGATGGATACCAATCGTAATATACCGTCTTCTACCAAAAGGCAAGGGGCTGCTGCTGTGTGCAATGCAGCCCCACGTCTGCCAGCACCCAGATCGCCGATGAAGGCTACCAGTCATACTGCACCGTTTACTGCCAAAAGGCAATTAGCTGCTGCTGTGTAGCAATGCAGTACCACGTCTGCCGGCACCCAGAGGACATATGGTGACGGTGAGCTGAGCTGAGCGGGCTCCATGCTTGGCATGGTATGTTGTCTGCACAGGTAACCCAGGTAAAAAGGCGCGAATCGATTGTCTGCCGTTGCGCTGATGGAGGGGGAGGTGCCTGACGACATGTACCCAGAACCCCCTGCGACACTGTTTTGCATCATTCAGGCATTGGGATCTCAACCCAGAATTCCAATGGGTGGCGGAGACTGCGGGAACTGTGGGATAGCTACCCACAGTGCAACACTCCGGAAGTCGACGCTAGCCTTGGTACTGTGGACGTGGTCCGCCGAATTAATGCACTTAGAGCATTTTATGTGGGGACACACACAATCGACTGTATAAAACCGATATCTATAAAACCGGCTTCTATAAATTCGACCTAATTTCGTAGTGTAGACATACCCTTAGACATTTTCATATATCGATGATGAGGATGTAAGCCCTCATGCTTCTCAGCATTAACCAATCACTAAGGCTAGGAAGGCACTTCAGTTATGGCAGGTTATTCTATAGTTGTCTGTCAAGTTTTCTTGCACGACCTGTGAAGCAGATGGCATTGAAGCCAGGATACTGGCTGAGCCATTCCTAGTTCTTCTACAGAACTACAGGCTTCCAAAGGGCTTTTTTTTTTTTTTTTTTTGCACCAAGTCACCTTCCCAGCTGCTCTACAGAGACCTCCAAGAGGGCAGCCAGAAAGCCTCTCATTAAGGGACTGAGTGATGGGAATGAGCTTGAACATCAATAGCAGACAGAGAGAGAGAGAAATTAACAGAGTGGGTGAGAGCAAAGGTGACTCAGGAGATGGTTCATCCTGTCCTTAGATCAGGGGTAGGCAACCTTTCAGAAGTGGTGTGCCGAGTCTTCATTTATTTACTTTAATTTAAGGTTTCGTGTGCCGGTAATACATTTTAACGTTTTTTAGAAGGTCTCTCTCTCTAAGTCTATATATTATATAACTAAACTATTGTTGTATGTAAAGTAAACAAGGTTTTCAAAATATTTAAGAAGCTTCAATTAAAATTAAATTAAAATGCTGATCTTACGCCACCAGCCTGCTCAGCTCGCTGCCAGCCTGGCGTTCTGTTCACCTAGGCCAGCAGCGGGCTGAGTGGGGCCTGACCTCTGATGCCCCCCACACCCCAGAAGGGTGGGTGTGGGGGGCTTCAGAGGTCAGGGCAGAGGGCTGGGGGTGTGTGGAGGTGCAGGGCAGAAGGCTGGGGGTGTGGGGGGCTTCAGAGGTCAGGGCAGAGGGCTGGGGGTGTGTGGAGGTGCATGGCAGAGGGCTAGGGTTGTGGGGTGGGTCAGGGCAGAGGGCTGGGTGTTGGGGGGGAGGGCAGAGAGCTGGAGTGTGTGTGGAGGTGCAGGGCAGAAGGCTGGGTGTGGGGGGGTTCAGGGCAGAGGGCTGGGGTGCTCAGCTCGTGGGGGTGCTCGCTCCCAGCCCCCTGCCCTGAGCGGCTCATGGCAGGGGGCTGGAAGAGATATGCCCTGTTCCACCCCCTTCCCCAAGGCCCCGTCCCTACCTCTTCTCTGCCTCCTTTACCCAGAGCCGGCTTTAGCAAGGGGCCGCGGGCTGCCGCGTGCTGGCTGGAGCTCCGGCATGGCCACAGGGCTTTTGCAGAGCAGCGAGCACGCTGCCATTTCTCCCCCCTCCCTTTGCAAGTGCCGGCGCAGGGAAGGAGAGGAGGAGGGGCAGGAAAGCAGGCTGCACCACGGCTGGGGGAAGAAGCGGGGGAGGGAGGGAGCTTGGCTGCTGCAGGACGAAGCTTCTGCCTCCTGCCCCAGCAGGGGAGAGTGGTGGGCGGGGGGGGGGGGGCTG
>NW_020664523.1:1127968-1128823 GCF_002925995.2 Terrapene triunguis | reverse complement strand
AGGGGTAGGCAACCTTTCAGAAGTGGTGTGCCGAGTCTTCATTTATTTACTTTAATTTAAGGTTTCGTGTGCCGGTAATACATTTTAACGTTTTTTAGAAGGTCTCTCTCTCTAAGTCTATATATTATATAACTAAACTATTGTTGTATGTAAAGTAAACAAGGTTTTCAAAATATTTAAGAAGCTTCAATTAAAATTAAATTAAAATGCTGATCTTACGCCACCAGCCTGCTCAGCTCGCTGCCAGCCTGGCGTTCTGTTCACCTAGGCCAGCAGCGGGCTGAGTGGGGCCTGACCTCTGATGCCCCCCACACCCCAGAAGGGTGGGTGTGGGGGGCTTCAGAGGTCAGGGCAGAGGGCTGGGGGTGTGTGGAGGTGCAGGGCAGAAGGCTGGGGGTGTGGGGGGGTTCAGGGCAGAGGGCTGGGGGTGGGGGGGTTCAGGGCAGAGGGCTGGGGTGCTCAGCTCGTGGGGGTGCTCGCTCCCAGCCCCCTGCCCTGAGCGGCTCATGGCAGGGGGCTGGAAGAGATATGCCCTGTTCCACCCCCTTCCCCAAGGCCCCGTCCCTACCTCTTCTCTGCCTCCTTTACCCAGAGCCGGCTTTAGCAAGGGGCCGCGGGCTGCCGCGTGCTGGCTGGAGCTCCGGCATGGCCACAGGGCTTTTGCAGAGCAGCGAGCACGCTGCCATTTCTCCCCCCTCCCTTTGCAAGTGCCGGCGCAGGGAAGGAGAGGAGGAGGGGCAGGAAAGCAGGCTGCACCACGGCTGGGGGAAGAAGCGGGGGAGGGAGGGAGCTTGGCTGCTGCAGGACGAAGCTTCTGCCTCCTGCCCCAGCAGGGGAGAGTGGTGGGCGGGGGGG
>NW_020664523.1:1118411-1127868 GCF_002925995.2 Terrapene triunguis | reverse complement strand
GGGGGGGGGGGGGGGGGGGGGGGGGGGGGGGGGGCTGAGTGCAGCTGGGGGTCAGAACCGCAGCAGGCAGCCGCGTGCCATTCAAAATCGGCTTGCGTGCTGTGTTTGGCACGCGTGCCGTAGGTTGCCAACCCCTGCCTTCGATCAAAGAGACCCATGACCCAGTAGAACCTCTCTCACCAATGCAGGACTGTTTCCTAGCGTGCATTAGGGTGACCAGATGAGGGGAAGAAAATATCGGAACACATGGGGGGGGGGGGGGGGCGGGTGCCCACCAGCAGAGCAAAAAAACCCAAACAAACAGTGCTGCCGGCGGATATCGGGACAAAAAGATCGGTCGGGACATGGGACAGACACTGAAATATCGGGATGTCTGGTCACCCTAGCGTGCATGGACTTGGGTTCTGTCCAGGCTGATTAAGATGTGCCAAACAATGGGGCTCCCTCCACTTCCCCCAAGCCAAGAGGTCTCACTACAGAACCAAGCTAGCAACAGGCCATGAGGGGCAAGTTCCTCTGCCAAACGTGGCAATGGAAGGGATAACGCCCTAGAACAGGAATGGCTTCAGCACAGGTGAGATGTCCTCTAGCCAAATCTCAGCTGTTTCAAGGGAGTGCCTTTGTTCCAGAGTTACCTTGTGATCAAACAACCTCCCTGTAACATCACAGGCCACTTATGCACCTGACAGGCTGGAGGAGATCAGGGAGGAATGTCCATGTGGGAAGGAAGCAAGGGCAGTCAGTCTCCAAAAAGGAAACAGATGCTGAGTAGGCAGGATATAAAGTCTTTCCCAGATTCCAGTCTCATAGGGGGATCCCAGCCAGACTGCCATGGGCAGGCAAAACGAACCCATCCAAAGCACTTAGGGCCTGGGCTGCAAGCACAGCCAGCCCAACTCGAGGGCTTCCAGGGACAGGGCTGCCACAGGCAGGGGAATGAAATATCAGCCCCAGGTACTAGAGTGCAGGGGAACTGCAGGGAGAGCAATAGGATGCCACAGCAAGGAGCACATTAGAAATACCCAGACCGGCTTAAAATAGACTGGGGCAACAGTGAAAATGAGAGGAGCAGGATAAGGAAAGTCCCCCTCTCCATGGAGGGCCAATGGCAGGGCTGGCTGGCCAGTGAAGAATGGTTCTGCTCCTTTTTTCTGGGCTTGGATGGAGCCACTGCTCACTTTGCCAGCATTTTATTGGTTCTTTTTCCTTCACAACCATTTAACAAACTTTCTTTTTTAAGTGATGGAGGGAGGAGGAGGGGAGGGAAGTGGAAAAACAAAAATGAAAATTCAGATGGAAATTGTTGCAAATTATGTCCTTGTAGCGGAGTGGTCACCCGCTCCTGCCTGGGAAGGGTTAAAGCCAGCCCTGCAGGGGGCTGGGGCTGTGGAAGGAAAGACCTGGGCTGATTGGGGGAAGCAGCGGCAGCCCCAGTCAGAGCCCAGCTGGCCCTATAAAGGCTTGAGCCAGGAGACACTCACTCTCTGCATTCAGAGAGCCTGGCTGCAGGGAGCTTGAGACAGGGTACCTGAGTGGAGCAGGGCTGGGGAAAGGCAGAGGCATTGGGGAGCTCCAGCCTGGAAAGCCCCAGGCTGTGGCCTAGCATTGGGCCAACAGGTACTGGGGGTTGCAGAGGGCAGCCCAGGGGTAGGCAAAGGCAGCAGGTCCAAACCCAACCTTGCCTGTGATGAGTGGTGGATACTGCAGTCTGCCCCAGGGAGTGGGGCTAGATGGTGACTGGCAGTAGTAGCCTTACACTGAGGCAAGGTGGGGTTAGTGGGTGGGGGTTCCCTTGGGAGAGGAGACCCAGAATGCGTAGGTACTGCCAGGGGGCAGCACCCAGAGAGAGGGGCACTGGGCCAGTGGCAAGGTGGATCACCGGCCTTCGGAGGGCGCTCCGGAGCTGGGATGAGCTAATTCCTGGAAGAGACCAGCAGGAGGCGCTGCAGGGGTGAATCTGACCCCTTACAGTCCTAGATGAGGCAGTTTTTTCTACAAAGAAGTGTTTCATTCATAAAAATTCAACCAGCTCAAGCCAACAGCAGAGCTCTAGGCTGGCATAGACTCTGGAGAAACCCCCAATGTCTCAGGGCAGAGGCACTTCCTGCAGGCGGGGAGGGAGGCATCTAACACTAATGTTTTGCCAATATTGCACAATGCAGCCTCTTTAACAAAGATCTGCATTCCGAGGCAACTGCGAGTTGAGCCCTCAGCCCCAATGGTGTCCAGTCTGACCCTCCCCTCTTGATGCAGTGCCTTCCACAGCAAGGCAAGCTCTTCACAGGTGTGACATTATTGACATGAACTGTGACCGTATAGATCATTGTTGCAACCAAGGTCCTATAGTTGCACCAAATCTTATACAAAGGAGGTCAAGTAAGGTATCTATGAAAAGGTTATGATTATGCTATCTGTATGCATGTATCATTTTTGTATTTAAAGTCATAAGTATTGGCCCTATACCTGTTTCAAATGTTGGCTCCTGGGGTAACACCCACAAAGTAATCAGCCAGATATGCCATGTAAGATATCTGCAAAAATGTTATAATTTTCCAGATATGATAATCTTGTTTATGTTTGTATCCCCTTTGTATTATGAGTTATAAATGTCTATTTCAAATTTGTGCTATGCTTCTGGATGACACGTCAAACGGTTTGGCATCAGCAATGTCTGGCCTGCTTGATGGCCTATTAAGGACCATCAGCTATACAACTGACCCATTGAGAGAAGGCAGATATACCTTAACTCAGCAAGGCATGCAGGGACATGCCTATGGAGAAAACTCTAAGGCTTTCAAGCCATGTGCTGGGCAGCTTGTGTTTGAAACAAAGGAAGCACAGGCCGCATGGCAAGAGATTATAAAGGGCAGCTGCATCTTCTCCATTTTGTCTTCAGTCCTGCTTCTGACCTCTGGAGGAACTGTGCTTGAAACTGATTCTCTGAACAAAAGACAATGACCCGTCCAAGCTGGGATGTTTGTACTCCAGAGACTTGATTGGTTTAAATCAGCAGTAATCCCATCAAGCCTGAACTAAGAACTTTGCAATTGCTGTATGTATTTGATTCCATTTAACCAATTTTAACTCATCTATATTTCTTTCTTTTTATGAATAAACCTTTAGCTTCTAAAGGATGGGCAACAGCATGATTTGTGGATAAAATCTGACTGGTATATTGAGCTGAGTCTGGAGCTTGGTGCTTTGGAATCGGGAGAACCTTTTTCCTTTTACTGGGGTATAGTTTTCATAACCATTCATCCCCATACGAAATGGCGCTGGTGGTGATACTGGGAAACTGGAGTGTCTGAGGGAATTGCTTGTATGACTTCTGGTTAGCCAGTGGGGTAAAACCAAAGTCCTCCCTGGGTGGTTTGGCGTGCCTTAGTAGTAAAGGACCCCCAGCCTTGGGCTGTGACTGCCCTGCTCTAAGCAATTTGTCCTGAATTGATACGCTCAGTTGTGTCCCATCAAAGGCCACTTTGTTACAACAGGTCATAGCATAACAACACAGTTCTGCCTCCTTCCCATTGATCAGCTAGGGCCTTTGGACCAGCTCCACAGAACTTCCTGGTGCAGATCTGCTGGGTGTGGGGGCCAAGAGGCTATGCTGTGTTTAAGGGATGCATTGACTTTCTTTTTCTGGATACTCAGAGACAGGCCCGAGGGCCTTTACCAAGCATGGTTTGTGAGATGGGGAAGGTGATTGTCGGACGTCCAGTCATCCTCCAGCGGCTGCACAGGTAGGAGAGGTCTGTCCGCAGCATCTCCACCATCATCTTGTTGTCCAGGGCCAAGTAGAACTGCTGCTGATCGATGAACTGCAGGGGATGTAGGAGCAGAGGTGAGCATGAGAGGATGAAAGCCACGAGGACTCAGACTGCTACTGCAGCACAGGGAGAGGTGGGAAGTGGACCATTCATGGAACAAAGGAGCAAAGCTAGAAAGGGCTTCTGCAACAGCACAGCAAGCAGGTCAATCTGTTGCCATTGATTGGTTCTGGGGCATCTGCAGGATTTAGGGGTCTTACAGGTGGCATGTGCTGTAGGCTGCATGAGTGCAAGACAGGCGATACTGGAGAATCAGAGGCGCTATGGGAGAAGCTAGTTCTTGGCTGCTAGGTCCCACTGGAAATCCTTTCTACATAACCTGCCTGGAGACTGACAACCCCAGATTCAAGACTCCTGCTTTAGGCATGGCTGCCAGCTCTCCAGCTGATAGGCAGCTGTGGGAAGGTGCTAATGCTGCCACACAGGGATGGGAGCCTGCTCACTGCCACACAGTAATTAAACCAGGGAATCAGTGGTAGTGACACTTCGGGAGAGAAGAGCAATGGGCACTGCTGAGTAGCATCCTGCTGTGAGGGGAAGTGCCCTTCCACTGCATTTCTAGCAGCTACTGTAGTGACAAAGCACACGTCAATACAGAGACAGACCAGATTTCAACAGCTCTGTAGCAAGGCATTTAACAGCAGGTGCTGCATACAGACTCAGTTAAATCGCTGTTAGATGAATGCCCCCATGGGGGCAGCAGGGGGGGGTCACTACTTTCCCACACAGTCTGCTTCTCTCCCCACTTATCTTCACACCACCCATAAACATAAGTCATCAGCTCAAGAGACACAAGCGTAGCTGCTGTATCATCTTGGTGACGGGAGCTCTGACTGCTCTGTTCTCTGACAGCCTCTGTTTGTCTACAGAGCTGCAGATAGTGCAGGCTTCACAGCCTCTCCAGTATGCTTAGCCCTGATGTAGAGAAGTCACCTGCTGCAGCAAGAGGATGACCTGCCTCTGTGCCCACGCAGCCCTCAGGCTCTCTGTCAAGCCTGCCAGCCTGAGGGCCAGTTGGTAGGAGATTTTAATTGCCTACCTACTCTCTGCACATAGGAGCCATGAGGCAGCCTGATGCACCCTGGCTGGGCTGGAACCAGGGACCTAGAAGGTGGAAATTTCTCTGCTCTATTACCAGTCCCTCTTGGTGTTCTTAAAAAGGAGGAAACCAAGGGATTTTAGTGTCTTTTTTTTTTTTTTAAATCAGGTTTTACAGCTTGCCACAGTCAAAGTCCTTTTCCTAATTTCTCCCTATTCACAGCAGCCTCTAGAAGGCTTACCTGTTTGTAGAGAAAAGGAAGAATTGCTTACAGGAGCACTTTCTACCCACACCCTCGGTGCCTCCCCAACCAGGAGGCTCTGGCTGTTCCCCTTTCCCTTCTTGTGAGGCTCTCTTCACAAACTGCTTTGTTGCTACACCCAGCTGCAGGGCCTTGACCACCATGGCATCACATAGTACCACGGGCAGCCATGCTGTTCCCAGGACTGGCTGAGCGAAGAGACATTTCCTTCCATTGCCTATGCACACACTGATTTTATGGTAGGGTCCACGCAGGAGCTGGACTGCTGCCATGGATCACTTCCTTTAAAAAACAGCATTGAAGCACCTGCTATGGAGAAACTGACAGGTTTCCATGGACTGGGTCAAGATTGGCAGGCCCCAACTCTGACTTCATGCCTCTGAGAGACAAGGTAGGTGGACCAGCCTTTTATTGGTGAGAGACTAAGAAGAGCTCTGTGTGGCTTGAAAACTTATCTCTCACCAACAGAGGCTGGTCCAGTAAAAGACATTCCCTCCCCAACCTTGTCTTTCTAATACCCTGGGATCCATATGGCTACAACTACACTTCACAGTTTGCAGCATCCTTTAAAAAGAAGCCTGTGCTTCAAGCCCTAAAGGCCATGCACCTACCTGGTTGGAGCTGCACCGCTTACACAGCATGGTCAATCCACATCTACCACCATGACACACAACTCAGCTGCCACACTGCCCAGCCACCTACCTGGGGTGTAAAGGTGAAGATGTTCTTTCTGATGTCGTAGAGCTTGGATGTGCCCAGGACTCCCATGTACCGGAAGGGTCGTCCACTCAGGTTCATTCGCTTATTGCGACCTGTGGGAAGAGGAGAGGTCAATGCCTCTGTTACTGAAATGCTCTGAGAGGAGAGCAAAGACAGGACATTTGGGCAAGAAGGCTCAGGCTCAAAGGCTGTCCAGTTGCAAAGAAACCCACTTGATCCAAGACATCTGGAGCAAGAGTGTTTCCAATAGCGATAATCTTGTCCCTTTTGGACAAAGCTTTGGTCCGAGGACAGCTCCCCACTCTGGATGTGCTATGCTGCACCTTAGGCATTATAGCCTATCTGAGCACTAGTCTGGGACTCTGGAGATTTGGGTTCTATTCCTGCATCTGGCCTGCTGGATGATCTTGGGCAAGTCACATGGCTGCTTTATGCCTCAGTTTCTCCATCTGTAAAATTGGGACAATACTGCTATGAAAAAGTGCTAGATAAGAGCTAGGGGCTCATTATTATGCCCTGTTCCAACATACTTCTTGCACTGGAGAGGAGTTAACATTTACAGCCCTCCCACTGGATCAGGCTCTATTGTTATCGTTGCAGGGGAAACTGACGATTTGTAGCTTAATTGAAATCCAGCTGCTAGAACTACTGTATGCTCCCTCCTTACACGGAGTCCAGCCTCCCGTTGCAAGCTGTGCTGGGATCCTTTGAACTTCTAGGTCCTACACTGCTTGTACCAAGATGTAGGAGTCCCTTGTTAATATACTGGCACCACTGCATGAAGGCTTTCCTCACCAGCATGCAGCAAATCTCAGGCAGTGGGGTGCGCAGACACATGCAGTGGGGAAAGCTATTCACTGTGTAAATGAAAATGTGCTCTCAGAACAGAGGAAGGAGGCAGTGTGATGCACTCTATATGTTTTATGGAAATGTGCTTATGAAAGTGAATGATGTAACTGGAATATGCTTTATGCAAAAGGTCTCTTGTAAGGTATCAGAACCAGGGGAGGGCAATGAAAGTGATTAGGGGGCTGGGACACATGACTTACAAGGAGAGGCTGAGGGAACTGCACTTATTTAGTCTGCAGAAGAGAGGAATGAGTAGGGATTTAATAGCAGCCTTCAGCTACCTGAAGGGGGGTTCCAAAGAGGATGGAACTAGGCTGTTCTCAGTGGTGGCAGATGACAGAACAAGAAGCAATGCTCTCAAGTTGCAGTGCGGGAGGTCTAGGTTGGATGTTAGGAAACACTATTTCACTAGGAGGGTGGTGAAGCACTGGAATGGGTTACCTATGGAAGTGGTGGAATCTCCATCCTTAGGGGTTTTTAAGGCCCGGCTCGACAAAGCCTTGGCTGGGATGATTTAGTTGGTGTTGGTCCTGCTTTGAGCAGGGGATTGGACTAGACCTCCTGAGGTCTCTTCTAACCCTAATATTCTATGATTCTATAACAAAGGTTATAACCTACTGAATATATTCCTCCTATTTGTATGCATGTATCATTCTTGTATCTGAAGCTAGAAATATGAAGTACAACTCTGAGGTCCTATTGTAATTATGCAAAGTGTGGGCCATTAATGGTGGTTTAGAATCTTGATGGCTCCCATTGACTAGGACAATTGGTTGTAAATGGTTTATTTACCTGCATGACTTCCTGTGTAAGTGTGGGCCAACCCAGGAAGCATGGAGACGAGGGGGGTCTTAGTGACATGTGACCATGTCATAGGATACTGGAATCCATCTTAATTCTTGTACATTTTCATTGAGGCGGGGGTGGGGACAAGCACAGACAAGATTCCCGCCTTATGCCAAAGCTATAAAAGGGAGGGGAGCAGGACAAAATGGGTTGCCAGTCATGAGAACCCCTGCTTACCACCTGAGATGTCTGCTGGAACTAACAAGGACTGTACAAGTGGAAAGGATTGGGCCCAGACTAGGAAGGAGCTGTGAAAGAAGCTTATTGGAATATCTTTGAGGGTGAGATTTTACCTGTAATCAGTTTCTTAGTGTATTAGGCTTAGACTTGGGTGTTGTTGCTTTATTTTGCTTGGTGACTTGCGTTCTGTCCACCACTTAAAACCAATTAAATCCTACTTTTTATACTTTGTTTATTAATAAAGTGATTTTTATTAACAAAAAGTGATTAATACCTGGGGGAGCAAACAGCTGTGCATATCTCTATCAGTGTTATAGAGGGCGGACAATTTGAGTTTACCCTGTATAAGCTTTATACAGAGTAAAATGGATTTATTTGGGGTTTGGATCCCATTGGGAACTGGGTGTCTGGGTGCTGGAGACAAGTAACCTGCTGAGCTGTTTTCAGTTTAGTCTGCAGCTTGGGGGCCTGGACCAGACCCTGGGTCTGTGTTGCAGCAGGCTAGCATGTCTGGCTCAACAAGACAGGGTTCTGGAAGTCCCAAGCTGTCAGGGAAAACTAGCTCAGAGGTAATTTCAGCACATCAAGTGACAATCCCAAGGGGGTCTCTGTGACCGAACCCATTATAGGCAGATTTCCAAGAAGCTGAAGGCTGTCTAGCAACGTGCTCCACAGGGCTTTCAGGGGCAGCACTGGCTGGAGCTTCACAAAGCAGAGGTTGGGATAGGACTTTAGGTCTCCCTTCCCCAAGCCATCCCTTCAACACCCAGCATCTTGTTCAAAACAGGTCCCTTCTAGAGATCAAGCAAGCAACACAAGAGGGGACTGCTGAAGAGTGAGTAGTCTCCAGAGGGGGAGGGAAGGAGTGTCAGCATTAATTCAGACCTCCCTCACCTGCATTCAACTGGCTGCAGAGAGAGGGGACAGGTCAAGGGCTTGGGATGATAACAGGGCTCCTGTCTTTTTGAAGTGTTCCCTTATTTCAGTGGCTCTCAACCTTTCCAGACGACTGTACCCTTTTCAGGAGTCTGTCTTATGTACCTCAAGTTTCACCTCCCTTGAAAACTACTTGCTTACAAAATCAGACCTAAAATACAAAACTGTCTCAGCACAGTGTTACTGACAAACTGCTGACTCTGATTTTATAATTACATGATAAAAATGAATCGGAATATAAATATTGTACTTTTTAGTGTAAGCTATATAAAGCAGCATAAACAAGTCATTGTCTGTATGAAATGTTAGTTTGTACTGACTTTGCTAGTGTTTTTTCTGTAGCCTGTTGCAAAACTAGACAAATATCTAGATGAGTTGATGTACCTCCTGGCAGAGCTCTGCGTATCCCTGGGGATACATGTACCCCGGCCTTATCTAGATGGCAAGGGAGTTCAGACTCCAATTGACCTTTCACCCCATGAAAGCTACCTGGGCAGTGAGAGGTTATGGAGCCTGTTGGAGGTCTGCATGCAGGAGCCCAGCACCACAGCATCTGGGCTGCAGGCTCCGCACTGGAGGTTGTGAGGTTTTTAACGAGAGGAAAACCATTTCCATCGATCTATGGCTCTGCTGAAACTTGTTATAACAAGATCTAGATTTGGAAGCAAGCTTGACCAACGTGGCCATATTGACAGCAGCCTGGGCTTACAGTCAGCAGGTTGGAGACCGACATTGGTGCTTGAAAGAAGGCTGGGGGGGGGGGGGGGGGGGGGGGGGGGGGGGGGGGGGGGGGGGGGG
>NW_020664523.1:1101314-1118311 GCF_002925995.2 Terrapene triunguis | reverse complement strand
GGGGGGGGGAGAAGAGGGGGATGGGTGGTGACAGGGGTGTAGGGAGTTCTCCCAAGGGTCCTTTGCCCACTAAAGGAGCAGGGTTAGAAGGTGTGCAGGGATGGTTAGAGAAAAACACACCTGTGTTCAGTCAGGAAAGGGTTACTGGCAGCCTCAGGACATTCTCCAACAAAAAAATGGGGAGGGGGGGGTGGGGAAGAGAGCTGATAGGGGTGCTGCCACAGCTGAGACACTGACAAGACCCGCTGCTTTGCTGGCCATTAGTGTACATTGGAAAGTCAGACACAGGGAGGATAGAGTCATTTCCCAAGCTGCCTTTCCCTGTCCCATCCAGATGTTCTATCACCCCCTGCCCCAGGTGCATAGGCAAAGCTCCAGCCACTCACCTAATCTAGCATAGATGTGGCTGAGGATCCGGGCCGGTTGCACTCTGATGGGGTAGACGTCAGCCACTGTCTCCACCTCGATGCCCTGCTTCTTCAGGATGGCCTTGATGCCGTCTGTCTCGGCTAGGATGCACACTGGGTGAGGGTGGAGAGGGCAGTATCAGCAGCTGGAGATCTTGGGCCAGGAACTTCACTGCCGAATGACCATTCCCCCTTTGTGGAGGTTGCTCTGAGACTGGGTGCAAGTTGCTTGGCGAGGACTGCTTGTGTTCCATCATCGTTAGGGTCAGCACCCATCCCAACTAACCTGCCACCCTAGAGGACAACCTGGGCTCTCTGCCATGAGGGGTGGGGGTCTGAGAGCCATCCCCCTGGCAGCAACAATTGCCACGTGGAAGCTTTCATTGCCCAGTGGACTGGATGAGAGGTCCAGGTTAGCAGGTGACAGAGGTGAGAGCAAGACTCATCTGTATATGAGCTAGCAATGGCACTGGCAGGAGGTCATGGTTTAAAGGGAGCACTTAAATTTCTATATCACCTTCCATCCTGAAGGACCCTTAAGAGCTTTACATACTTAAACAGATTCCTTTATATAGCTCCCATGTCACTTCAGCCACTGCTGAAATGTAGCCACCTCTGTGGAACAACATAGCAGCTGGCTTAACTGAAGGGAGACAAGGAATCTTTAAATCAGAGTCCTGGCCCCTTCATTCTCAGAGTGCCATCCAAAAGAACAGCATCTCAAGCAGCAAATCAGGCTGGGGCATTGGCTCAGCACTGACTCAGAGGAGAGAGTCCCCACAACAGACACACCGACACCTAAGAGGTCTTCCAATCGAGTATTTATCTGAGTTGACCCTGCTTAGCTTGAGTGATCTCACAGGATCAGAGAACTGTAAGGGGGAAATGTTACTTTTGCCATCACCTCATAGCACCGCTCACCACCTATATGAAGCCTTTCAACCCCCTGAAAGGGCAACCAGCTGTACCACCCGTTGCCAGACGCAAATAACATCTGCCAAATCAAGTCAGTTACCACATCCAGCGTGGTGAAGCTACCAGCCCTGCTGGTGGGCAGGAAGCCATCCTGCATTTTGCAGCCAGAGACTGTTTCCATCCCCTCTTGTGTAGCATACCTACAGCAACCTGTAACAGACTGCCATGCTCACCTTGGACTACCACATCCGGCTTTGGGACAGTAGCAAATCTACGATTCAGGGGATCAATTTCACCTGGAGCCAGAAATCCCTGTGTGAAGAAATAACCAGAGAAAGGAATTGCCCTCACAGAGAAGACAAGACCGGATCAGGTGGGGAACCCCCATCTCTCAGGTTCAGTTGATCAGCATTACAATGGGCTTCTAAAGCCTACTGGAAAAAGAGCTTGGAAAAACCTCTTCCCCTTTCTGGTACTCATGGATGAGTCAATTCGGAGCCAGATCCTCCTTCACCCAGAGTTATTTTGCTTCCTTGGAGGGACTCTGAGTAATGAGCACACTCTGGCCAGAAAGAACATTTCACTCTTTAATCCCACCGAGCCCCCATTTGCTATAGTTTTGCAGGAAGAGAGCTCACCCAGACAAGGTAATTCCTAAAAGCGGGCCTGAAAGATGAGTAAAGTAGCCACGAGCTGCAGTGGTCATAGTACAGTGCACTGCTATGCCGAATAGCGGCCTCTGGATGCTGACTGGAGATTTCACTATCCTGGCAGAGGGGATGGTGGGGTGGACGATGTTACTTAGACAAGCCTCCAGACACTCATGAGCATATTTCAGAAAAGGTTGCTCACCCAACACACCAGCCAGCAAGCGGGGGCAGAGTGCAGTGACCAGAAGAAGAAAGGCTGGAGATAAGCCTTGGGTAGAATGCAACAGAACAGCCTCATGTGTTCGTCAGAAAGGCAAGTGCTACTCAGAGATAGATGCAGAGAGTACCTAGGAGTAGGGCACTACAAGGAAAAGCCACAGATTCCATGAAGTTATGGACAATTCTTGCAAGTTTAAAAGATCGTCCGGGCCTGGTGCTAAGCTCCCACAGCTCCCATTGACCATAGTGGAGGCAAGAGTGCTCAGCAACTCAATGTTTAATGCAACAGGAACGAAGACTGACTCCTGAGCAGACAAATACCTCAGCGACCAGAGCTGCTAAATTTGGACTAACCAGCAGCCCAAAGTGAGAGGTGTGATCTCACCTCTGCCATCAGGCACCCGAGGATGTAGAGAGACTGGCCCCACATGTGGGGCAGCTTGCCCATAGGGACTCGGTCAACAGAGTGGGGATTCACATACTCCTCATCCACCTGCAAGGGGAAAAAAGCGTGAGATCAGGCAGCCAACAGTGGCTACTGCCTAGGAGATGCTGTAAGGCATCAACCCACCCCCCAGCAGGGAACATTTCTAGAACTGCCATCACATACCTGGGGGGCCCTCCCTTATCGGGGTGGGGTGTTACCCAGGCAAGCTTCCCCTCCCATGCCCTGAGGGGAGACCCCCCCACACACACCTCCTCCCAGTTAGCTAGGGGCTGCCAACACCACACAGTCAGGGCCTCCCAATGCAAATCTCTTGGAAGCAGCTAGAGTTTCCACACAGCATTGTAGCAACATTTCCATGGATCTTCCTGGTTTAGCACAGCAGAGTTCTTAGGCTACCAGAGGATCCCCAGCGTGGCTGTGGCATCCTCTCTGTTGGCAGTTGAATGCTGACTTTAAAGGCAATGGATACATTTTAAAGTACCCGCCCCCAGGAGATCATAGCTGTCCCTGGCATGCCCCTTCCTCCCTAGCTGCTTTCAGACATTTGGTTCATCGGGGTCAGGCAGACAGAGGGCGGGGGGCGCAAAGGGCAGCCAGCAGAGCTTAGAACACTGCTAAAGCACTACCTGGCAAGGCAGGTGCCTCAACAGCAAGCGACACCCATTGGAACAAGCGGCGTGCGCACAGTGAGTGCTGCAATGAGCTGAAGGGCATGGAGGTAGATGGAGTTGTGCTTCCCAGCTGGACATGCTAGCTGCGTCCACACTGCAGCTTGGGGCGAGCCTGCCAGCTCAGGTAGACAGATTCGCGCTCAGCTGCAGTGCAGATGTACCCACTCCATCCTGAGGAGAGCAGACCTGGGGTCGGGGGGGGGGGGGGGGAAAACGGGGGGGGGCCCCCCGTGCGCGCCCCCCAAGGGGGAGGGGGCCCCCCCCCCCCCCCCCCCCCCCCCAGTGCCTCTCACGCTTGTTGGGAAGGGGGCAGCATCAACCCAGAGAACTGGCATGATGGACATCCCCTCAACCCACAGGGCAGGGGTCACAGCAACCCCCAGCTTCTGCCCTGTCTCAGTCCTGACCAGGAATGGAGCACACTGGAGACAAGACCCAGCAAGCCATGCTCACCCCACCTAGCCCATGCAGAAGTGGGAGGGGAAGTCAGCAGGGAGATTCCTGCAGGGATCAGCCCCAGCTGTTCTGAGCCTCCAGCAGGGGTGTCCAGCTTCACCCCACATTGCCCCTGGCCGGGCAGGTGGACAGCGATGCACAGGTGTCTTGGATAACAGCTGTCATCACTCCCCCTCCCCACTTTGGGCACTGGTAGAGGTAGCATCTATGGGGTGGCAGCAAGAGCATGAGGCGAGGGAAGGGAGATTGGATCCCTTTTGACTCCTACTACCTCTAATGCTTCAAGCAAGAGCCTGGGCCCTGGGCATAAGGTGCAGACCTGTCACCCATCAGCTTATTTAAGAGGGAGCGGGGCCCAGTGACTGTGACAGGGCAGCTGCTGCACAACAGGGCTTAAGATAAGGCACCTAGGCCACATGCCCAGTCTTGTCTCCATCTCACTCTGTGTAAGTGGGAGCTGCCTGAGGCCAGGCAACAGGCAGAAGGAGCAGGGAGTTGCTTGAGGGAAAACTGCAGGAGACCCACCGGAAGAAAAAACTGTCGGGAGCACTGGCTAGACCTGGGGGACCCTACCAAGGGGCCAGAGAGCTTGTGGCAGAGCCAGCTTGGTCAATGCAAGCTGGGCCCAGAAGCAAGGGGCTGATTCTGGAGGGTGGATCCTAGGAGCAGAGGAGGCCTCACAGGTTGGGAGGCCTAGAAGACTAACATTGCAGGACGCCCTTTGGCAGAAGACGCAAGTGGAGGGAGGGCTGTGGGAGGAGCCCAGCAGCACAGGGTTGGCCCTGGAGGGAAGTTCCCCTGAGCAGGGTGGGGCACACAGGTGAGGAGCCCTAGGTCAGTGGAGCCCCTCTCACAGGAGACCTGACTTGGGGCTACAGGAGAAGGCTTCAAAGCTCATGGGAGAGCAGCAGGTCTGGGAACTCAGCAGGAGGCCTGGAGCGTGGGTCCCTGGGACAGGGGAATGCAACTGGGACCGAGCAGTTAATGACTCGGGTGGGTGACCTCTGAATGGGATTGAAGAGCTGCTGTGCTGTGACCGTGTTTTGCTTTGGGGTTTGGGGAGAAGCTGCCTTTTACCATGAGGGATCTGCATACTGTGGCTTTTCACATGAATAAAAGGGTTTGAATTTGCTGCTGAGACACAGACTGTGAAGGGGAAATGGAGACAGGTGTGTCATGCCACAGCCTGCAGTTAGGGAAGTGCTCAAGATGGAGGCTGCCCTGCTACACTCACCTTATTGGGAGGGACACTGTACAGCTCCGGCACCAGGCGAACTCCATTCTTCCCCTTGATGAGCACGCCTTCAAGGGCCTCCCTGTACTCCTGGACCTGAGGGGGAAGCACCACAGGGAATCAGCTCCCAACACAGCATCCCCAAGGGCAGAGCTCCCAGACACATCACCTCCATATTGGTGCATAACAAAATTCATGTGGTGGGGTGGGGCCGGGGGGTTTGGAGTGTGCTCACGGATGAGGCAGAGGGTTGGGGTGCAGGGGTGTGAGGGCTCTAGTTGGGGGTGCAGGCTCTGGGGTGGGGCCTGGGATGAAGGGCTCAGGGCTGGGGCAGAAGGTTGGGGTGAGGGCTCAAGCTGGGGGTGTGGGCTCTGGGATGGGGCCAGGGGATAAGGTGCAGGCCGCCCCAGGGCTACAGGGGAAGTGGGGGGGGAAGAGAGAGCGCGCGCGCTCCCCACAGTGCATGCCCCTCCCCCTCTGCCCCCCAGGTCTAGGTCTGGGGTGCCCCTCCCCTGGCTGTGGCAGGTCCCGGCCAGGTGGGCTCCCTGAGCGCCTGTGCAGCACTTAATAGGTTACTGCATGGCCATGTGGCTTACAGGGAACTTAGCCCCAGACCTCCCCACCCCCACCAGAGCAGCTGGGATTAGGAATGTGCATGTACGTGTTAAATAGCAACAGGCAGCACCGATGTGCTCACTCTATGCACACAGGAGAGCGCAGAGCCTGGCCCCGCTCCCCCACCTGTCATGCCAGCAGTTCAGAGTGTTTATTCCCTTGTAAACCACTGGGCGCAGGGGTTGTCTTTCTGTTCGGTTTGTATGGGGCCTAGCATATTGGGGGGCCTGGCCCATGACTGGCCTCCTAGGCACTACAGTAATAACAAACACGAAGGCAGCCCAGCAGTTCTGAGACCCCAGGATAACAAAGCAGGGTGCACCTGGAGTGGAGGAGATAGACTGACAAGGGCACCCCAGGGGACTGTGCTTAACAGGCAAGCAATTAGCTTATTTTTCCCCTTAAAGCCAGGCTCCCTCCCCAACCCAAGTGCCCTCTCCATCCCACACCGTACCTGCTCTACGTTGCCGCTGAAGATCCCGTCGATAATGAAGTAGGTCCAGAACAAAGGCCACTCGCACTCAATGTTCTCAAAGAGCTTCAGCTCAGCAGGCTCGTAATAGAGGCGATTTGGATCCTGTGCAGAGATACATTAGGTCAAGTCACGCAAAGCTACAGTTGGAGACTTGTTCTGGCCCAGTGGCCCAACCCCCTCTCCCTTCTGAGCCATCCTCTCCTGACTGCTTCAGCAGCTGGGTGCTCACATGGTCATGAAGTGCTCCAGCCCTGGGAACTGTATCCAAAGGCAGGGGGTAGCTGCCCATCATGCATGACTGCATAACCCAGGTTTATAGAGCAGCATGTGATTTTACATACACACATCCCAAGATCTATCATTTTGGATACAGGCTACAGCTTTCCTATCTCCCCAGAAACTGAGACCAGTCAATACCTAGGTCATACATAGCCATATAAATTGCTATTATATAGCTATTACTACAGCTTATATCATTATTAACCCAAGGGCTGGAATGCTGCTAGCTGGAAGGATCCCCAGACTGCTATTTGCTGACAAAGCTATGAAACGTTTTCTTCTCAAGCTGCGAAGAATCCAGGTGACACAGGCTACATTTTATGGCTATGCTATAAAGAATGAGAACTCAGCCCTGAAAGAAGATCAGTAGGGAACGTGCCTGCTAAGAAGTGTAGAGTTCACCCTGAAATATATGTGACAGCAGCAGAGTGGTGAAAGTCAGTGCAAGGAACACCGGTAGATTTGCTACCCAATAGCTTCTGTTTAAAATGTGTAAGTATTCCAAATACTGTTTACAATGCGTGTATTAAATGTTTACTTAGAAACCACAGGATTCCCTCTGCTGGCAGCTGACTGGTAGCGGTCATTAACACCAAAGCTCAAGGTTTTGCATACAATAGCTGTGAGCCTCACTCTGTATAATGTGTTCCCACAAGGCCCAGAAGAGGCATCTCTGGCCTGGCTTTGGCAGAGTTAAGCTGAGATGCAGGAACGGGGAGTATAGCGGAGTTGTACATAATTTACTCCCAGCATCTGTTATGTAATTGTTACAAATGCACACAGCTTCAAAGCAGAAGTCCAGTGGGGAGGAGGAGGGTCCTACAGAAACCCCAAAGATGGTGAGGAGCAGGGTTCCATCTTTCACGGGCATTCAGCTGTATGATGGCAGAATGGGGGTGCTAGACAGGAAGAGGAGGAAATGAGCTTCTCCCAAGCAACTCTCCCCCTCCTGGAAGGTCATATTTCCCAGGGGCAAGGGTCTTCACAGACACAGATCAGTATGGAGCTCAGTGCTGGTCGCTGACTTCTCCCAGGAGGCCCACCCGCTGTCCAAGTGCTGCTAATCTTGCCCAAGCAGAGCAGAGCAGAGCAGAGCAGTGGGAGGATTGGGAGGAGGCTGAAGGCCCTGACTATGCAGGACTCCTGCAAGAGATGGCAGGTCCCCTCTACCTCCCCTGGGGACATTAACCCAGGAAACATGCCCCATCCTCACAGCAGGCCCCAGTGCCAGGTGGATAGATATCATCCCCTAGCAGCAATGAACAGCAAATGCTCCTCCTCCCCTTCCATAGCCCTCAGCCGCCAGGGTTCCCTCTGTGACCCAACACTGCTGCTCCATTGGCCACTGCACGCTGGCTCTCTTGGCTGTGTTACTACGTGGAAGCTTTAGTGATTCCTGAATTAAAGGGCTCCTCCATCGTCCCCTCCTGTGCCAGACAGCCTTAGATGGACTTCCTTTAACCTAAACCATCTCGGGGCTGATGTTTTAAGTGTAGTAAAAGGAACTTGAGACACCTCTCACCACTTCATCAATCAGGCAGCTGCCTGGTGCAAAGCAAAGGAGAATCCAGCCAGCAAACCCTATAATACACACCTCTCTAGGGGTCCTGTACCCATCTCGGAGAAACCGGCAGCAGCCATAACGCCCCTGGAAGAGAAAGGGGAATTCACTTTGGGACAAGGATCCATTCCTCACTGCTGGATACAATGCAGTTACAGTAACTACAACTTTAAGTAAGGAGTTATGTTCCTGAAAAGTGCTACTTTAAGCAAAATGATGTTAAGCAAATCCAATTTCCCCATAAGAATTAATGTAAATGCGGGGGGGTTAGGTTCCAGACCTAATTTTTTTTCCCCAGACAAAAGGGAGACAGCATGGCAGAGAGAGAGAGACCCACACACACAGACAGACACCCTGTGTGTGAGAGAGCGTGCATTGCCCCTTTAAGTACGCTGACCCCACTCTAAGTACACTGCCCTTTTAAGTAGATCAGCAAGTTGAGACAGCAGCTGCTGCCAGCATGCTCCCCCTGTCCTGAGCCCTGTCATGTCCGTCATCCCCCCCGCCACCCCAGCTCTCTGAAGATGGGGTAAGCAGGGGGCAGGAGCAGGGGGGGGGAGGGGGCCCCCCTACATTTTCCCCCCTTCTTCCCCCCCCCCCCCCCCCCCCCCCCCAATCCCCCCGCACAGCCATCAGGAGGCTCCTGAGAGCAGCACCAAGGCAGAGGGCAGGAGCAGCAACCAGCAACCAGCAGTGGGGGAGGGACAGCTGAACTGCTGGGCAATTGATAGCCTGCTGGGCGGCTGCCGCACAGGGAACTTAGGGGAGCAGGGAGCTGATAGGGGGCTGCCTGTCCACCCTGGTTCCAAGCCCCCACCAGCTAGTTCCAACAGGCTGCTCTTTCTGCAAGCAGTGGACAAAGCAGGTGGCTGCCAAACAACGTTATAAGGGAGCATTGCGCAACTTTAAATGAGCATGTTCTCTAATTGATCAGAAACATAAGAAAGAAACATTAACCGGGAAGACTAAGTGAGGAGTTACTGTACAGCAGAGTTAGAGTGTCACTAAAGAACAGCCACCCAACATACAGCCCGCCATGGCTTTCAGGCCCTCCTTCTCACCTATCCCTCCCACCCCCTTTCATTGTCCTCTCTTCTTAGCTGTGCACCAGCCAAGGTGGCTCACCTCGGTTTGTGTGTCAGTATGGGGCTGGGATTACATCCCTTACAGGACCTCCACTGGCTAGCTGGCCAGGCTACAGTACCAGAGCTCAACGACCTGTAGGTCCTAGGAGAAGGGACAGGTCTCAGGGAGGTTGTGATAAATGAAGCGGGGGGGGGGGGGGGGAGCTCCCTTTGATGGACACCCAACCAGCCAGTTAGCTGTAAAGTCCCTCTTGGTGGCTGTTCTCTGCTTGCTTTACCTGTAAAGGGTTAACAAGGTCCCCCAGGTAAAGAAAAAGGAGTGGGCACCTGACCAAAAGAGCCAATGGGAGGGCTAGAACTTTTTAAAATTGAGAAAAAACTTCCCTTTCTCTGTGTGTTGTGGTTCTCTGGGAGAGAGCAGAGACAGAGCAGCAATGCTGTACGCAGCTTTAAGCCAGGTATGATCATAGATCATCAATTCATACCTCGAACCTACTTATCTGAAGCCTTAGATATGTAAGTAAATTAGGGAATGTCTAGAAAGATGTGATTAGGGTTATTTCTTATTGGCTTGTGGACTCCTCTGTGCTAACCCCAGATGCTTTTGTTTTACTTGTAACCTTTAAGCTGAACCTCAAGAGAGCTATCTTGATGCTTACATTTTTTTTATTGTTTCTTTTAAGATCTAGCAAAAAGCCTAAGCTCCAAATGTATTTCCTTTCTTTTTGGGTTTAATAAAATTTACCTTTTTTAAGAACAGGATTGGATTTGTGTGTTCCTAAGAGGTTTGTGCATGTTGTTTAATTAGCAGGGGGAAATAGCTAATTTCCTTTGTTTTCTTTCTCAGCTCTTCCCCGGAGGGGAGGTGAAAGGGCTTGAGGGTATCCCATAGAAAGGAATTCCCAAGTGCACCTTTCTGGGTTCCAAGGGGTTTACATTTGGGTGGTGGCAGCGTTTGCCAAGGTCAGAGAAAAGCTGTAAACTTGGGAGTTTAATACAAGTCTGGAGTGGCAAGTATTAATTTTTAAAATGCTTGTGGGCCCCCACCTCCTGCACTCAAAGTACCAGAGTGGGGAATCAGCCTTGACAGAGGTGTTTGTTCCTCTGTGATTTCTCTGTTGGGGTAGAGCCCTAGCAGCTATTCCCTGCGCCACTGAAGATTAGTAGGGCCTGCAGTTCTGGACAGCTCTCCTTGAAAGGGCCAAGAGCAGCCTAGAGAGATGCTTACCTGCAGCTTTGTAATGATTTCTTGCTTCGTGATCTCCACCAGCTCACTGTCCTCCACGGCAAAGGCGGGGTACGAGATGACTGAGAGGAGGCTGGCATCAATCTCCTTGGAAGTCGAAGCCCTTGGCAGCATGGAATGGAGAATAGACTAGGAAGGAGGAGAAACACAGATACCAAACACTGGTCTCTGCACATTTAATAGCGCCGAGGCAATGGGGTCAGTGCTTCCACAGGCCACAGCATTACCATGTTATGGCAGTGGGGTGTGCCATGGGAATCACAAGGCAGTTCTGGGCAGAGGGAAGAGCTAGGGTTATTCTAGAGACAGGCCTGGGCCAGGAGGCTCAGATCCGAACTCTAAGAGTTCAGGGTGCTTGGACTGGAACCATCTCTAATTTATAAAGGGCTGTGACCTGGGAGAGCCCAATGGTGCTGGAAGGACTGCAACAATGTGCAGGGGGTGGGGAGAAGCAACCAAAATGGGCCAGATTTGAGTGGTGTGGTGACCCCGTGGGCCATGCTGCTATGCCAACCACTCATATTTGGCCTGGCAGCCCATCTGTCATGCTTGCAGGGAAGGGGATCTACCATTATGCCACCCCCCTTCAGTCAAGGGCCAAGGGGAGGACTGCATCCCCCCTTGTTGCACTCCTGCCAACTTTTTTGCCCCCCCCCCTCCTCTCCAGCACTCCTGGGGGAGCCACATGCCATGAGCTACTGCTTCCTACAGCATAAACATTCTGCCTCAGCAGAGCACCAAGTTGGAGGGATCCTACAGGATGGAGATGAATCACTGGAATGAGAAACCTACTGGATCATTTACTCCACCCCTGCCAGTGCAGGGCTGTGCCCTGAGACACATCAATCAACTGCAGTCAGCTGAGACAAGAGCAACACGGTCTGGGATCAAACCCACAGGAGTAAAGAAGTCAGACAGCTCTTCTTCTCTGTAGAACAGGAGCAAGACTCCAGGCTGCTGGACTGGCGGGAGGAAGCACTGCTGATGGACTGTCAGAGCAGCACTCGTACCTGGCAATGCTGCACCTCGTCTGTCAGGACATGGATCACTGACTGAGGGCCTCCTTTGGCACCAAAGAGATCAAGTTCATCCAGGGCTTCGAGGGCTGCCTGTGACCAGGGATAGGGGGAGGAAGCCAGGCAGAGAACAGAGCACGTGAGGACAGTTGCTGATGCTGCAGCACCACACGGTAACTCTAGTATGACAGCTACAGATCCTGAAACCTGAGCATTCCTCCCAGCCCAGGCCCCAACCTCTACCAGTGTAAGGAACATAAAGACAAGATTTGAGAGGTGACCACAGGAGAGCCAGGGGCTGGATCTGGGCTTGGACTGTGGTGAGTAGGTCTAAGTACGTCGACTTCAGCTACGTTATTCACATAGCTGAAGTTGCATAACTTAGATCAATCCCCCTTCCCCCCCCAGCGTAGACCAGGCCTGAGAAACTAACCTGTTGTTCAAAGGACCTCTCCTTGCTAATCTAGTGATCTTGGCCTGACAAATTTGCAAAGAACAATAGGCTAGGATAACATAGGGAAAGATCCATATCTCACCTTATACACTGCAAATAGAGATGGGCCTACACACACCCCAACTGGAGATGGGCTTAACTCTTTCTGGAGACTCGGGTACTCATGAATAGCTGCTATTTAGCAGCTGCCAAGCCTGGCTAACAGCTTGGTGCTGCTACTGGTGGGTGTTTTATGTCCCTCTGTCACAAGCAATGAGTAGCTGCATCAGACAGGCTAAAGAGCATAGCTTGTCAATGTACCCTGGGAGGAGTTTTATTTCATCCTCCTCCAAAATCCATCTTGGGTGACGAACTGCTGAAGGTCACCAGATGTCCTCCCAGCGCCTTCTTCAGATTTACCTTAGCCATGCCGATTGAGCTCACGTTCAGCTCCGTGATTCCTTGGTTTGTCTTGTCTCCACGTTCCCATATCCCGAAGTCCTGCCATGAATCAACATCAGCACATCAGTGCAGCAGGTGAAACAGCAGTGACACAGCACAATCAGCATCTAGATCACATCAGGGAGTCACTGCACAAGGGAATGCCCTGGCACCTCACATGGCAGAGTCACAGACCAGATTGAGAGTAGAAAGAAATCCACTTGGTCCACACTAAATAGGATGGAAGTAATAAATTTCTGTATGCCACAGTCACACAAGGCAGAGAGAAGAATTCTGCAGGGTCCCAGACACCTAAAAACACCTCTATAATAGTCCCTAGCTCTTACATCACTGGATCTCAAAGTGCTTCATCTTTAAAGATTTTATCCTCCTCCCCTCCCCCCAGGAGTCAGGGCATAGCTGTTACCTCATTATACAGATGGAACTGAGGCCCAAACCGTAACTAGCTAAGGTCACACAGGGAGTCCGTGACAGACCAGGGAATTGAACCTGAGCCTCCCAAGTCCTAGACTAGTGCCTAACCACTAGGCCATCCTTTCTCTAACAGGGACAGGCAGCTGGTCTCAAGTCTTGTTTTCAGTATTTGGTCTTGTTCAAATGTGACTTTTGTCCATTTAAAAACCAGCCAACCCACCCCCCCCCCCCTGGCTGGAGGTTGGTGTGCTGGCTGGAGCAGCCACCCTCGGGAGGGATGACAATTAAAGCTGATTTCTATGGGACCTAGAAGACTGCCAGATTTTATTATTTTTAAAGTGACCACATCCTAAAGCTGAAACAAGCACTTACCTGGGACTTTTCACCTATAGATCTCAGAGTGGTGGATCCACATAACAACCCTATTTTACAGGTGGGGAAACTGAGGCACAGAAAAAACAGCAACATGCCCAAAGTCAATTAGCAGTAGAACCAGACACAGGACTCCTGACTCATACTCCAGTGCCCCTAGCCATTGGGCCATGGAAGGCTTCCATTTCAATCATTTCACCCCCCAGCCAAAAATGGGTGGAAAACGTTTCAAAATCCTCAACTGATGCTGGCAAAATGTATGAAGTTTAAAGAAAAATCAGACAATCAATCGCTTGAGTGCTAGTAAATGTCCCAGGGTAACAGGCAAAAATGCACATTCAAAAATAGCTGGAGGATAGGAATGTGCATTTGGGTTACATTAGTGAAGGCTCAAGGGGGCAGACACTCAGGGTTGGGCTTACTTTCCATGCAGGATGCTTGAAAGGAAAATCTGACTGTATCCTAACAGCCATTGTTCTTTGAAGTAATATCAGGGGTTTCGTTACTGCTAGCAAAAAAGTTTATTCTGAAACATTTTCCACTTAAATCACTTCCCTTTAGTGGGTGCGATAAGAACTCTGCTGCTGTGTCACAGGAGCTATCACACCAACAGCAATTCTCCTTTGGCTCATATGGATCATGCTTTAAGCAGGGTCAGAAGGAGGGAGTGGAGCACAGCATCCCTGCACAGAGCCACTGTCAGCTGAAAGGTTCCTCTGGTGCTAGTGTCCCTGACACAGAGACAGCAGCTCTTCCAGCCCCAATGCCCTGGCATGGAGAGGCTCAGCTCCCCAGTGCTGCTGTGACAACAAAAAGCTGCTCAATATGTTTCCTTTTGCTGTTTGACCAGCCCCAGCAGTAAGTTCCATGCATCGGCTGGAAAGCAGATCTTCATTGTAGCAGCACAGGCATGTCACACCAGGGCTAGGAAGAGACCAGTAAGCTTTTCACGCTACGCCTATGGTCCTACACAAGTGCAAACCAACTCCCGCAACACACACGCCCCAGAGGCCAAACCACCTCGCCAGCAACAGATGCAGGAAAACCAGCAACAATCTGTTTACTAAGCCAAGGCCTGTTTGTGGAAGGGCTACTCACTGCAGTTTTATACGCTGCTTCGATGTAAAACACAACGTTCTGTATGAAATTGACTTCGTCCAGACTGTAGATAACGTGAAGCCCTAAAACAGAGAAAAAAAAAATCCATGAACACATTGGCTGGCAGTCAGCCAGCCAATCAGTTGTTAGAGGTCCATTACTCTTACCCATTTATCTTATTAAAATACATACACACTCAAGCCTCCAGATCACACACTTAGATAAGAATTCAAGCAGCATGTCACTTATCTCTTCCCCACCCCCAGCCTTTGTTGTGTTCTTCACAGCCCCCCACCCCGCTTGCTGTGTGTCATCCCTGTAGAGACCTCAATCCTGCAATTAACGCCACACAATAAAAGCATGAGGAATCTCACGGACTTCAATGTGAGTCCTCCCACGTGGAGTAGCTTGCAGACTCAAGGCCATGGACTGTAAGCAATTTTGGAGCAGTGGCTCCTTTCCCTGTGTTCGTATGTTTCACAGATGCCAGTCACGCGTTGCACTTGTAGGACAGCAGATTAGAGGCTGCAGGAACTTCATACATATACAGGGAACCAGTGTGCAGCAAAGTGCCATTATCTTATCTGTCAGTGTTCAGAGTGCACCACAAAGTTACACGGAAGCCACAAGCCAGGCACTGAGCCTGCCTGGAGCCTGTGGGCACTACAAATAACATCCACTGGAGAGTTAAGCAGGGTGTTGTTTTCTCTAACATTCCCCAGCATCCTGTACCTCACAGAGAAGGTGACAGAGCGGAGATACCACTTCAGTCCCAAATGAGGGTTACATGTACACATGGAGTCTAGGAGTTCCACCAGTTTAACTGAACTTGGGATGCTAAACTAGTGTGACTGCCCATGTGGATGCTCTCATGGCGGCTTAAACCTAGTGTATTATTTAGCATCACCCTTTTAGTTTAAACCAACCTTAGACAAGAATGGCGAGTCTGAGCCATTTAAAAACAAAGTGAGTTTCACCCTAGTGAAGTCACCAACCTGAGACCTCTGGAGATCAGACACCTCCAGCCAGCCATCCCCAGAACAGGTACAGATCAGGCTGAAACAGAAGCTGCCTCCACACACTTGCCCCTGCCAACATGCTTCAGCCCAGACCCAGGCAACCTGGGCTCCGTGGCACACTCAGTCCTAGGTCCATCTTCTGAGGCTGCCAATTGTGCTGGTGTCTTTTGGGCACCTGTCTCCTAGGAACTGATCTGAGGCCAAATCATCCACCACCAAACAGCCAACAGAGAAGCAACTGAGCTCAATCTGAACCAGACTCCTGCTGTCCCCAGCACCCACCCAATCTAAACTGACATATTATGGGAACTGCCAGCCAAGTCTAGCTCTGGGATAAGCAGGCACAGCTATGTTGGCTTCAGCCCTATTGCATCCACTTATTCTAAGGCTGAATTTGAACCTATGTTGCCCGCAGCTGCCAGTCACATGCCGAACTTGTAGGACAGCAGAAGGACTTCATACAGATACAGGGAACCAGTGCACAGCTAAGTGCGGTTATCTGATCTGTCAGTATTCAGAGAGCACCGGGGGATATGCAGTAGTTGCAGGCTGGGCACTTGTCAGCTCAAGAGTCTACATTCCCTGTTAACACGGTCAGTTCCTCCTGATTTCCCTTCGTCTGCATGCATTGCCTTTGGAGGTCCTGCACCTGCCAGTGTATCCCGGCCACCTCTGAACAGTGGCTCTGCATGCTGAGCTCACTCTGCCGTGAAGCCTATGAAGGAGGCCACTATGTGTTGGTAGTGTGCCCTAAAGTAAGTGCTGCTCCACCTTCCTTACAAAGCCAACTCTAGGGCAGCACAAGTTGGCTAGCTGAGCAGTCAGGCAAGTTTCACTGTTGCTCAAGAGTCATGCGCTCTCTAAAGTGCAGGGCTAGTAAGGCTGGGGTAGAGAACTTTAGGGCTCCAAGACATCCTCTGGGGACCCAGCCCTGTACGCAACAGAAACATGCTGCAAGGAGCAGAGGGTGAATTACCTCAGTGCAGGAACAGCATATGACTGCCGAAAGCTGTCCCCTCCCCCCTGGCTGCGCCCTCTGTGCTGTTCCCCCAAGAGGCACAGCTCAGTCTCAGCCATGATTCTGGGTTTCTCTGTACAGGCGATAAGACAGCTGGTGGTGCTAGATAATACTTCTTCAGTGCCTTCCAGCTAAGCACCTCAAAGCTCTTTACACTCAGTCATCCATGAAGCCTCCCAAACCCTCTGAGATAGGTCAGCATTATCACCTCCATTTTATAGCTGGGGAAACTGAGGCACAGATGTGAGACCCAAGTTGCCCAGGGCTGCATAATAAATCTGGGATCTGTCCCTAGCTTTGCTAAGATCTCCTGTCTCCTAGGCTTTACTATAAGCACTAGATCACATTGAGGGTAACAGGTTGATAAACCCAGGAGCAGAGGAATTTTGGCAGGCTCAGGAGTAGTAGTTCACAGTTACGGACAGGGCACAGGACTGGAATTCAGTAGACCTGTGTCTCTCCCCAGCTCTGACACCAACCCCCTTGCAGCCTTGGACAAATCAATTCCCACCCCCCGTGCCCCAGTTTCCCCACCTGTACCCCAGGGATAATAATACTTCCCTGGTTCTCAGGGAGCAGAGAGGCTTAATTCCTTAGCACCCCAAAGTGCTGCAATACCACAGCAATTAGCACCAGAGAGATGTCTAGATGCAAGTATTACCAGAGGCTGTCATTTGTGCCAACACGAGCAGGTAAATTGATGTGGCGTCTAACTGCAAGTGACCCCACTGGTCATCTCCAACCACAGTGGCACAGGTGTGGGTGTTGTACTTGGCATGGAAACAGTCCTTTGGGCTCTGGCTGTGCTTGAATGCTTCCACCTTATCCACCTGCAGCATTCCATTAGAAAAAGAACAGACAGTTAGCTTCCCCAGTGCCATGCTCACAGCTGGGGCTGTGGGGT
>NW_020664523.1:1084156-1101304 GCF_002925995.2 Terrapene triunguis | reverse complement strand
GACAGTTAGCTTCCCCAGTGCCATGCTCACAGCTGGGGCTGTGGGGTGGGCCGGGGGCACAGGAGGGATCTAGCAGGATGTCCTAGCTAGGACACCCCAGTACCCATTTTTGGGGGTGGACAGCATTCTAGGTTTGCATGTCCGCAACCCAAGCAGCACAGGCACTCCAGGTCACGTATGCCCACTTCAGCCACTGGTTGGATGGCAGCGAGGAAAGCAGGCAGACATTTTGTGGTTCACACAGGCTGTAACTGTTTGTGGCGTGACTGTGTCATGCCAGGACACAAACAGTCTATCCCACTTCTTATGCCACCCCAAACATCATGGTAACTGATCCAGTGGATAACATAGGAGAGGGCACTGGGAGACACTGCAGCATTTTGTACTTGAACCCCAGAAGGCAACAAAAAAAAAAAAAAAATCATCACTCTGGGCCATGCATGTTCTGAGAACGAAGGGGCCCTTAGCTCTGGCACAGCAGGTACAAGCCCAGGGGAAAGGAGGAGTCATATTAGAGCTAGGTATTATTATTAGCCTGGTGTCTGGCTGGGGCTTGGCACAGCTGGCATTAGTACTGAATGGAGAAGATCTACCTGGAGGGATTGTGGGTAGCAGCCTTTCCGTTTCCCCAGCTGGTGCTGTGGAGACTGCTCCATTAGGAGGCAGCTCGCTGGAACATGCTGGGGCCCAAAGTATACACAGGAGCTGGGAAACAGCCACTGGATGGTTCAGAGACTGGGGGGTGGGCGGGCAGTAAAAGGGAAACAGTGATTCAGAGAAGGACAGCAACAGAGACCAGGGGACCTTATGGGAACAGAGTTGCGATTCATTCACACTTGGTATCATTATCAGGGCAGAAAGGCTGAGATTTTAATCCCATTTGAGACAGGAAATTCCAAGTCCATGGTACTTTACTTTCATGCCTCAACTGGCTACAGGGCCACAAAACTCCACTGCCACGAGGGGAGGAGATCTGGCCACAGAGGGAACCTTCGCAGGTGTGTTTGCATCATACAGCACACCTAGAGAAAGGGGTCACTTTGATGGTATGAACGCAAAGTGATTGAAGGAGGCAATGCCAGTGGGGCAATGGCATTGGCAGCCTGTAGGGGAAAGGGTTCCTTTAGGACACTAGGCTAGCGCAGGTAAGAACACTACTTCCATAGCATGGACAGAACGTTCAGTGACTGGATGGATACTGGGGTCTAGGCTTGTTTTAAGCCTTCCCCAAAAGACCCTTGTGCCTGGGTCAGGACTGCTTTTTTGCCATCAGTCTGATGGCAGATCTCTGCTGAGTCAGTGTGTTACAACAAGAGAATTTCAGCTGGAGACACACCATCTGTACCATACCTGTCTCATCATGCACTGCAGCAATCCCCTCATCAGTTTCACTACACTCTGCAGAAAGGAACGAAAAACAGGCCTGTTAAACACATCCCTGGATGGGAAGAGCACTGACTCAGCAATGGCATCTGGCCCGTGACCTTTCAAGAGCCCTGAGGCCTGTAATCGTACCCACAGCTCAGATTCTCCACAGCATTTACTTTCTGGGCAAGTGGCTGAGGGAGGAGCTGCTGGGGCAGAGCAGATCACGAGGGACAATCCGATCTGCTGCTGCGGGAGGAGAAAATCCCCAGGACTGAATCAGCCTTGAGTCAGTTAAGGTAAAGGACTAAGTTAGGACATTTACACCTACAGAAAGAGACTCAGGACTGTGGGGAAAGAGACTCAGGACTGTGGGCAGAGAGAGAGAGGTCAGCCACCATGCATGGAGCCAGTCTGTCCCACACTGCACAGCAGACCTCTGCCTTTACCTGTGGGACCCCAGAAGGGAGTGGGAGACACCAATTTGATGGTTCCCCAGGGAGCAGGACCCCTGCACCCCTCCTCCTTCCTTGGTAGCTCAACCCCACCTGGGGCAAATTCAGATGTTGCTGAGACATGTACTGCTCGTGTCCCATGCCATATGGTGCTGCCAGAGCCCCAGGAAGTAACCCCTGGATCTCCCCAGGGAATCAGGGCATCTTTGCCTAGATGGTGGCCCAGACTGGGCAATGCCCACCCCTCCCCTAACAGAAGAGGAACAAGGCTGCACACCACACATTGGGCACTATAGCCAGGGAGCTCCCAGCTGACCAGCCAGTCTGGGTCCCCATGCAAAGCTTGGAGCAGACCTGCTGAGGATCCAGAAGGCAGAGCATGAGCAGGGATGCTTCACTGAAAGCAGACCTTACCCATGGGTGCTAGGCTTGGAGCATCATAACACTCAGCACAAACACCACATTCTGATTTAAAAATACAAGTCATTTAGCTGTGCTAGCTAGTCATATCCCTCAGCCAGATAGACACTAACCCCCTCATCGGGAAGAGAAGCCCAGCACTTTGGTGCTCATCTATTTAATATATAACATAACATTGATAGAAGAAAGTGCCTAACTGTAGTGGACTCTCTGTTGTCCTAGTACTGCAGATCTCTGAAATAAACCTGGTAGGGTTCAGGGGGCCTAGCATCTGTACTCTGAGAAAGGCACACAACTCAGGATTCCCAGCAGGATATCTGGATCCAGTGGTTAAGTTTGGCCAGCTGTGAAGTTAGTGTCTAGAGTCAGATGCCCCCAACACGTTTGGTGGGGATTTGGTCCAGCTCTCCTCCACCATACAACAGTGACAGACATTCAGCATCCAAACCACTCATCAGCCCAAGTAACACTGGTGTTAGCTTCTGGAAACTTATCTTTGAAAAGTCATGGCGATCGGGGGAGGTCCCGGATGACTGGGAAAAGGCTAATGTAGTGCCCCTCTTTAAAAAAAGGGAAGGAGGAGGATCCAAGGAACTACAGGCCAGTCAGCCTCACCCCAGTCACTGGAAAAATCATGGAGCAGGTCCTCAAGGAATCAATTCTGAAGCACTTAGAGGAGAGGAAAGTGATCAGGAAAAGTCAGCATGGATTCACCAAGGGCAAGTCATGTCTGACTAACCTAATTGCCTTCTATGATGAGATAACTGGGTCTGTGGATGAGGGGAAAGCAGTGGATGTGTTATTCCTTGACTTTAGCAAAGCTTTTGATATGGTCTCCCACAGTATTCTTGCCGGCAAGTTAAAGAAGTATAGGCTGAATAAATGGACTATAAGGTGGATAGAAAGCTGGCTAGATCGTCAGGCTCAACAGGTAGTGATCAATGGCTCCATGTCTAGTTGACAGCTGGTATCAAGCGGAGTGCCCCAAGGGTCAGTCCTGGGGCCGGTTTTGTTCAATATTTTCATTAATGATCTGGAGGATGGCGTGGACTGCACCCTCAGCAAGTTTGCAGATGACACTAAACTGGGAGGAGTGGTAGATATGCTGGAGGGTAGGGATAGGATACAGAGGGACCTAGACACATTAGAGGATTGGGCCAAAAGAAACCTGACGAGGTTCAACTAGGACAAGTGCAGAGTCCTGCACTTAGGATGGAAGAATCCCATGTACTGCTACAGACTAGGGATCGAATGGCTAGGCAGCAGTTCTGCAGAAAAGGACCTAGGGGTTACAGTGGACGAGAAGCTGGATATGAGTCGACAGTGTGCCCTTGTTGCCAAGAAGGCTAACAGCATTTTGGGCTATTTAAGTAGGGGCATTGCCAGCAGATCGAGGGACGTGATCATTCCCTTCTATTCAACATTGGTGAGGCCTCATCTGGAGTACTGTGTCCAGTTTTGGGCCCCACACTACAAGAAGGATCTGGAAAAATTGGAAAGTCCAGCGGAAGGCAACAAAAATGATTAGGGGTCTGGACCACATGACTTATGAGGAGAAGATGAGGGAACTGGGATTGTTTAGTCTGCAGAAGAGAAGAATGAGGGGGGATTTAATAGCTGCTTTCAACTATCTGAAAGGGGGTTCCAAAGAGGATGGATCTAGACTGTTCTCAGTGGTGGCAGATGACAGAACAAGGAGTAATGGTCTCAAGTTGCAGTGGGGGAGGTTTAGGTTGGATATTAGGAAAAAACTTTCACTAGGAGGGTGGTGAAGCACTGGAATGGGTTACTTAGGGAGGTGGTGGAATCTCCTTCCTTAGAAGTTTTTGAGATCAGGCTTGACAAAGCCCTGGCTGGGATGATATAGTTGGGGATTGGTCCTGCTTTGAGCAGGGGGTTGGATTAGATGACCTCCTGAGGTCCCTTCCAACCCTGATATTCTATGATCACCTGAATGATTCCCTACCCAACACAATCCCACTTGGGTCTGTATCTCCAGCCACGTCCATTCTGTTAACAATGCCAGCTCTGCGTCCCACCTGTCATCTCTGCTCACTCCCACCCCTGCGCCTTTTCCAAACTGCCCCCTGCATTGGGTCTGCAATTATACTCCCATCTTGCCAGCAGCAGATCCTCACCATCCTGCCTCAAATCCTCGCTGTATTCAAGGCCCTCTTAATGCTCAATTCTTCTGTGTCATCCACAAGAAGTGAATCATCCAACTGTAACCCAGATACTTGCCCACTGCATGCAGTACTTCAGCTATAACATACCACTGCCCTGTGCCACTGAAACTGGGTAGTTAGTTATTCTCTCTCTCCTAGTGAGAACTCGGGTTTTTCATGTTGACCAAGATATCACACACAATAGAGAGTGCAGAAATACCTTAAGTGTCTCTCTCTCTAGAGGTGCTAGCATTGAGCTGTAAGCATTCCAGCCATGCAGTTTTAATGTTCCTATCCCTGTAATGCAGACTTTACAATGCCACAAAAGACACTCTTCCTGGACCTACCCTCCATTCCTCACTAGGCTGAAATAATTGATCCCAGAGCTGGCCTGGCACAGGATCAGGGAGTTGCCTGATTCTCTCCCGCCCATCCCATTGAAGGGAACATCAAGTCCTGCATTCCTGCCCAAAGGAGCCAACTATCTACAGAAAAGACATACAAGGGAAATTGAAACCATCCACCAGGGACGTGTAGGTGATGCACGTCATGGGAAGAGAGGGTCTGAAATGCCATCCTGCCAAGGCAATCAGCTCCCCCGTTAGACTATATGTTCCATGTGTTTTTCTGGTTGCAAGGCTCCGCATGGAGTGGATTTAACCTGAAGCCAGTGGTTAGCGTGCTATGAGAAATAGCCCTGGCTCTAAAAGGTTTGAGTCATCAAGTGTTTCTCTGATGATTTAGAGGATACACATACAGATTCCCCAGAGTTCTAAGCAGCTCACACACACACACACACACACACACACACACACACAGTTTGCACTCCAGAGTTCTCCTCTGATCCTAGTAAGGCTTACTCAGGGAACTCCCGGGGCTCACCTGGAATTTTTCAGCAAGCTCCAGGTCAGAGAACAAACCGTTTGGCCGAGAACAGCTTTTAGATCCCTGACTTTCCCCATCTGGGGCCTTAAGATACTATCAGCAGTTTGAAGAGCACCAGTCCAAAATGGCTCCACATCTCCTTTGGATATTTCTGGGGTTAATTCTGAATGATAAGGATTAACAGAGAATCCTTCCCTCAATCTTCTATCTAAGGTACTTCTATGGTCCCCCCCAATACCAAAGTATTGAGAACCTCACAATCTTTAAATAAATTCATCCTCATAACACCCCATGAGGCAGAGCATTGCTATCATCCCCATTGTACAGGTGGGGAACGGAGGCCCAGAGAGGCTGAGTGATTTATTCAAGGTCACACAGTGTCTGTGGTAGAGCAGAGAATTGAACCTTGGGGCTCTCAAGTCATAGGCTAGCACCCTAACCACTGGACCATCCTGCCTCTCTTTTAACAGCTGACTTCCATGAAAGACAGCAAGAACAATATTGGAAATACAGCATGGAACTTTAACAGATACACAGCCCATCCATCACATACAGCTCTCCTCAGAGAGGGATTTGTTACAGCATAGCTTAAAGGGCAAGTGACACTTGATTTGCCTGAATTTAAGCTATCTGTAGGTTTTTCATCCCAGAAGGCTAGGTGCAAAGGGAGAGATTGTGTGTGGGTGCTGGGGGCCTGTGATAGACAAGAGGACAGACTAGATGATCTGGCCTTAAACTCCATGGGTCTGTTACTATGCTCTTGCTGTATCTCCACTGTCAGACCCTTTGGGGGTTTGTTTATTTTATGTTAGTCTGACAAACAAGATCCCATGGCAAGTGAACTAGATTCTACTCCCCCAGTGCAGAGTAAAGAATCTTCAGCAGCTTCAGGAGGAACAAAGACAGAGGGGGAGGGGATTTTATTGAATTAAATATGAAAGTGATTAAGACATTCAGAACAGAATTCCTTTTCCATCTGCCTAGTTATGATTCTTACACAAGTGCCTGTCATTGTGCTATCAGATCCCCAACTGTGTAATTCAATATACTAAGTTCAATACTGCCCCTACATTTCCACCATGCTGCAAAATTCTCTGCTGAAAAAAAGCCATGTAGAAGGTTCTGTGGATTGGGGGAAGAAGAGGTGGGGAGATTGGAGGGTTCAGCAGCTGAGACTTCTGGCTCCTAGGAAGCGTTTGGGTATTGTGGGATAGATACTGTAGATAGAAGCTTCACTCAAATGGAGAGCAGCCATGTTAACTCTGAAGCCCAATGGTGACAAACACCCTGGTGAGTGGAACTGGAGAAGTTCACGCCTCTCAGAGCCATCGTTTCAGGCTGTCAGCAGACAGACAGACTTTGGGTGCACCTGTTAACCTTAAGTGTCAGAACCAACTGTAAGGGCTAGAAGCCTTAATCTTGAAAGAAAAAAAATCAACACAGTGATTCTGGTGCACTGTTTTGTGAGTAACGTGAGATTCCACAGCAAATTCCTCTACTACTGTGTGATGAGATACAAGGGGCCCTGCTTACAAGAAGAGTTTAATCTTTAGTTCAGTCTGTGTTTAGAGGGTTCGAGTTGCATGTGAGTCTCAGGACATCAGCTGTGAGCTTTCCAAGCCATCCCTCCTGTAGGTTTCTCATACCTGCTCCAGTTCGTATGCCTTTGCCTTGTCCTCATCACGGTCTGCATTTTTGCGGTACGCCAAGCCCAGGCCCCACACGGACAGCACACTGTAGACATTATCCCGGACCCAGGCATCTTTGTGATCACAGCTGGCTGGGAGCAATCCTGTCACCGGGTCCTGCAACATGAGGGAAGGTCAGGTGAGGGAGGAAAAGACATGAAATCAGCTTTCCAGCCCTGAAAACTTGGGGGAAGGCTGGCCATGAGGGAGATAAACAGGTTGTGAATGGGGGGGGGGGGAAAAACTAGAGAGTCTTGTTTATCCACGAGAAAAACAAATAATAAAAGGGAAAGCAAGGGCTCAGTGTTATATGCCAAGGCAACATCAGCATACTTATCTGATTACCCATCTGGCCCACCATTACCACAAGATCTTTATCTTACAACCACCACCCCACCTCCCCGTGAGGTAGGGCAGTGCTACTGTCCCCATTTTACAGATGGGGAAGCTGAGGCACAGAGTCTCAGTGACTTGGCCAAAGTCACACAAGGAGCTATGGAAGAGTGAGGGGAATTGAACCTTGATTTCCCAAGTCCTGTGCTGGGGTCCTAGCCACTGGACATTCCTTCCTCCCTAGAATCACAAATTCTCTGAAGCTCAAGACATCTCATTTTTGAAAAGTCACAAACCCGCAATCACCGGTACAGATCACAACGCTGCAAAGGCAGATGTTTCACAAGGGACAGCCAGCAATGTAGCAGACATCTTAAAAATGCAGAGCTCTTAGGACCTACTTTGAGAGCTTCTGCCTAACCCTTGCTCTGGAAGCACCACGTTCTGTAGGAGATGACAGGAAACTGACAACTTCCCCAGGATCTCCCCCCCAAAGTGACTTGTGGCCTGGTGCACATTGTGATGTGAGCACAAGGGACTGGGCTCCAGACACTGCAGGACTCAGGCTTGAATTTGAGAAGAACGTCAAAGCTTAAGACTCTTTGCTGCCATGTCCATCAGGCTACTGCATTCCTCTGTGCAGCCAGATGCTCCCAAGGGGCCCAGCAATCCACCAAGGTTGTGCCAGAGCGCATGTACATCCCAACAGCAGCAGGACATGACCCCGGGGTTCCGCAAAGCTCAGAAGATGTTAATCACAGCCTGCATCACCTCAGTGGTTCCTACAGCACAGCCAACCAATGGGGTCGAGCCAAACAGTCAAATTCCAGAATGAGCCGTTACACCAGTTCAGTACACTGATCCTCTCTGCTGAGTCCAATCCAGCCAGCCACCCACCAACCACACACCAAGGGCTTGCCCAGCACAGGAGCACCACCCTTTTCTCTCACACATTTTTGAGCTCCATTGGTCCTTATCACCCCCTCTGCTCAGGAATCTGCGATGGGCAGCAAACCCAAATATTACTGCATTACAAAGAGAATCTAGGATACACCACTAATTGCCAGAGCCTTGCCTGGAGTCTGAGCAGGAGCAAGGCTACTCCTCCAAGAGGACAGCTAGTGTGTCATGTGGGCATTGCAGCACCATGCAGCCTGGCATTTGCAAAGATCATGACGGACATGTAAACAGACACCACTGCATTTGTACCAGGTTCCTGCCAAACTTCCTCAACCAGTTCTATGATCTCAGTTCACCTGGCCTGATTTTAAAACCCCATTCACTAGATCAGTTGCTCCAGTGTAACACAAACTCTCATTATTTGGGACCCCTTTTAAGGGCCTGGTGGGGAAGGTGCTCTCTCGACTGAAGAGGGAAGGCTATACACAGTGGAAAAGGCTTTCCCACAGCCACAGCTAGAACAGCTAATTCCAGTTAGCTTCAGAGCTTTCCATGGCTGAATCACAACTGGTCAGAAAGGCAGAGGAATACTTTAAACAATGGGATGCTCTTTATTTGACATTAGGTACCTCTATCCCGCCCATCTCGGTACACAGGCCCCACCCACACCACATTGTGTGCAGCATGCTGCACCCCAGGAGGACAGGAACCAGTAGGACATCTTCAGAGAAGGGATGGTAACTCCCCTGTAAATCTACTTCTCTGAAGATCCCACACGACTTGATTCCCCCACATTCAGCTGCCTTCTCTCAGAAGTGTGCATTTCCCTCACCCCCACCCCACCCCCCCGCCACACCAATGGCCTCATCCTGTTATATCCGGGGAAACTGAACAGCAAACACAGCATTCACAGAAAAGCAAGGTAACACAGTGGTTTGAACACAGGACTGTAAACCATGGGATGCCAATTTCTAATTTCTTTCCTCCCAGAGAGGAAGGCTGGTCCAGTGGTAGGTGCTAGCCTGGACTAGGAGCCCTAATCTTAATTCCTTCTTGTGTGACCTTGTGAAAGTCACTTAGGCCCAGACCCTCACAGGTATTTAGGCACCTAACTTCCATTGATTTCAGTGGGAATTAAGCACCTAAATACCTTTGAGGACCTGGGTGGTAGCATCTCTGTGCCTCAGTGCCCCATTGGTACAGTGGGGATAACAGCACTGCCCTACCTCATAGGGTGTTGTGAGGCTATACGTTAGAGATTGCAGGGTGCTCTCAGCCACTACCAGAGGGAGTTAGACAAGTACTAAAGATAGCTAGACAATCCGAGCTCCAACACATGTGGACTTGAAGCAGCTCTCTACCTCAGTTTCCCCATTTCCAACCTTGGGTTACAGTGATCTAGTAGAGTCTACTAAGTGTCACGAAGACGGAGCAGCACACTACTAACGCTAAGTGCCATCATCCCACCTGCCTGACACCCCAGTGCAAAGCACTGAGCTGAGCTAGCAGCCTACAAGTCAGCGCGGCGGCGCCCACCGCCCCTTGGCCGCCAGCAGCCGCCCTGATAGTTCAGCCCACCTCACCTGGTGACAGAGGATGGTCTGCTGCAGTAGCCTGGCATAGCCATCCAGCCTCACCCCGGAGTTACTCCTGCTCCTCATGGCCTGGTCGAAGGGGGTCTCAGACCTCACTGGCCAGCAGCGTCAAACTTGCCAGCAATTACAAGCAACACACCACTGCCCCAGGCGCGAGAGAGGCGCCGGTGAGCTGTAGCCTGGCAGCGCTCTCCGGGCAGCCCCGAATGCACCGAGGCGCCAGCTCCAACGGGACGCACCCTCGCCAAGCAGAGCCAGCCTCTACTCAGAGCCAGCGGGGGGAAGGGAAGGCGCAGAGCGCAGCTCGCCGGGCGGGGTCCTGCTGCCGCCCGCAGCCCCTCGCAGACTTCAGCTCGCCAGGACCCTTCACAGGCGGCCGGAGGGGATCATGGCGGGGACGCGGATCATGCCAGCGGGACCGGCCACTCTGAGGGGAGCGCTCGGTCGGTCCTACGCCGGCTCGGCTCCACTCACTCCCTGCGGCCCCGCCCGAGCAGACTAAATCCGGCCGAAGCCCAACTCCTTCCCCCACAGCCCGCGCCAGCCGCTATCCCTGCGCACGGACCCCGGCTAGCCATCCCGGTACACGCTGATTGGTTGAGAAAAGAGGGGGCGGGACCTCAGCCCCCCAGGTCCTGGCAGCACCATAGCTGCCCAGAGAGTCCATTAAAGGATGGGAAGGCGGAGCAAGGCAGAGTGTATACAGCCGGAGTGAGCCAAGCCAACAAGGACCGGGCGCGACGCCGCTATTTCCCAGAGCGACTGGAACGCCGCCGTCAGGACCCCCATGAGCTACTGAGCTGCCAGGACCCAGCAGAGGCAACGTCTCTTTCGGAAGTTTACTTGGATTTGGTTGTTACTTTTAGGGGCCGTGGGGAAAGTGCCGGACTCGGAGGACGGGGAAGGTCTGAGTCGCACGCATCCCCGCGCAGAACAGAGGGGGAACGGCACTGGGTTGGCGTATACACCCCTGGGCCCTGATGGTGTGCGAGAGAGTCCACAGCACAGGGTAGTTCACGGAGCCACCAGCCTACCTGAGGTGTGCGTGTGTGCACCCAGCTCGGCGGCTGTGACACATCCGTGTCCGACCATTTTCCTGCTATTACAGTGAAGGGGTTGTGTGTGGTCTCCGCAGAGAGCTAAGAACTAGCAGAGTGCCATGGTTACTGCCAGATGTTTCTAGGCCGATAGCTGATGAGATGTGTAAAATGTAGAACATTAGGTTTCAAAACTGTTGAAGTGAGACTTGCCACCTAAGGTAAGGCAGGTCTCAGGGCTAACTCAATCAACAGGGAGAACAATGGACATCCCCGGAGCCAGCCCATGTTTAACGTTGCTCTGATCCAGGTGGAGACTTGAGCATTGACAAAGACAAACACATCCCAGGAGGGTTCTCTGAAGAAGGGGTCCCCTGGGCCTGGGTTACTGTATGAGAGCAGAAGAAATGGCCCAAATTGGTATCTAGTACATGAGCAGACTTTCTGTCAATGGGGATGTCTCATGAAAAGTGGTTCCCAACTGGTCAAGTACTGCAGGGAATAACCTTTGGGTGAGAAGTAGATTATTAGACAGAAAAGTAACCTGTCAATAAGTATAGGCTATAGATTTCGTCTTATGTTTTTCTTTTACCTGTAACCGTATGTTTCTAAATCCTTATATTTGATTTTATTTGAATCTTTAGCTCAAGCCTTGTCTCCCCCTGCCTGAGGTGAGTGCGGGTGATCCCCTGATTGTCTCCCCCTGCCTAAGGTGAGTGCGGGCGATCCCCTGCCTGTCTCCCACTGCCTGAGGTGAGTGCGGGTGATCCCCTGATTGTCTCCCCCTGCCTGAGGTGAGTGCGGGTGATCCCCTGCCTGTCTCCCACTGCCTGAGGGGAGTGTGGGTGATCCCCTGCCTGTCTCCCACTGCCTGAGGTGAGCGTGCACGATCCCTTGACTGACTCCCCTCCCCAGGGGATAGTTTCTAAGTACCTAGGCATCTAGGGGGAGGAGGGGACTATTTTGTAGTAGAGGGTTCTTTAATCTAGCAGACAAAGGCAGACTGCAATGGCTGGAGGCTGCAGCTATACAAATTCAGGCTGGCAATAAAGTGTCTATTTCTAAAAGACGGTATGATGAAGTGGGAATTTTCTGTAATATTTTTATGAATCCTCTGTGCCTCAGCTTCCCCATTTTTTGCATGGCTACCCAGTGGAGGGGAAAGGAGTAAGTTTGCTTTAAGGGCAGGCTAAGAGATGTAGCTCTGTGTGTGTTGCCTAGCTGTCCCTGAATGAGTCATGAAAAGGACTGGTTGAGGGTGACCCCATCTCAGTGAAAAGAACGAGGAGTACTTGTGGCACCTTAGAGACTGACACATTTATTTGGGCATACCAGTGGAAAATCTGAGAAAACAATGGAAAACCCAATCACCGAGACATTGATACCTAGCAACCAATGACCCAGAGGGGGCGGACTTCCCCATCTCTCAGCAGGGAAGCCAAACCGAGACCCCATCTGGAGAAGAAAAGACTGAGAGGTGTGAGGTGGGGGATGGAGTGTTTTCTTCTGGAGGAAGCTGGGGGCTCTCTCACCTAGGAACTGGCTAAGGAGGTGAGAGTGAGAGAGACATACAGAGCCTGAATATGGGGGTATGTCTACACTGCGAAGTTGAAAGACAAAACTTTTGTCTTTCACGGGTACTTAACCACCCTCCCGCGAAAGACAAAAGTTTTGCCGATGCAAGTGGCAGTGTGAACGTGGCTAGTGCTCCTGCCGAAAAAGCTAATGCCGCTCACGGGGCTGGAAGTATTTTGTCGGCAAAAGTGCCAACAAAGTACCGACAAAGAGTGTTTACACACGCTGACTTTTAGCGACAAAGCTGTGTCGACACAGCCTTGTCGCTAAAAGCTGCATAGTGTAGACAAGCCCTTAGATTCACCATAGCTTGGCTGACTAGAATGGACTATGGTTTAACCTTTGTTCCTCTGTGCTAATCTAAGGACTTCCTTTGCCGTGTGCCAGTTGCTAATAAACCTGACTGTTTTGACAGTGCTTCTCCAGTGTCACAGCTAATACTGGGTGCAGTGCATTAATCCCTGCAGGATGTACATGTCTCTACCAGGAGTGAGTCTATTTCAGTTGGACTTGCTGGGCTGAGTTCACAGTGTGAAGCAGAAGGGTTGGAGCCCAGAGATTCAATCTCAGGAGGAGATAAGGCCATGTGGCCTACCCTGAAGGAAGAGTGGGACCACTGGGGGGGTCAGGCACCATCAAAGGGGGACTCACTTCCAAAGCTGGGGGCATAGCACTGATCCTGTGGATCCGTGGCAGAGGGTAATTAACCACTGGAACAATTTACCCAGGGTGAGAGTGGCTGGAGATTTTGGTTAAAGTCTGCAGCTTTGGGGGCATGGACCAGACCTAGGTCTGTGTTGCAGCAGGCTAGTGTGTCTGGCTCAACAAGGCAGGGTTCTGCAGTCCCAAGCTGGCAGGGAAAACAGGCTCAGAGATGATTTCAGCACATCAGGTGACAGTCCCAAGGGGGTTTCTGTGACTGAACCCATCAAAAGGAGGTCAGACTAGATTATCACAATGGCTCCTCCTGACCTTAGATTCTATGAATCTCTATGCTGTGGATGGAGCAGCCTTGCTCAGCACCAAGAAATTCACAGCCCAGTGACTGCACAAACCATCCCAAGGGAGTTTATAGAGTAGAGCTGAACCTGCTGAGATCAGCCACCAGGTGGCAGTGCGAGCACAGCAAACACAGCTTTTGCACTGGAGCCAGGCAAATGGGAAGTTACAGGTTGGAGCCCTGGGCCCTGTTTTGTGCCAGCCTGCCAATGCCAAGTAGCGTTGCCAACTTTCTAATCACACAAAATCAAACACCCCTGCCCCGCCCCTTCTCCGAGGTCCCACCCCCGCTCACTCCATTCCCCACCCTCACTCATTTTCACTGGGCTGGGGCAGGGGGTTGGGGTTCAGGGGGGGAGGGCTCTGGCTGTGGGCTCTGGAGTGGGGCTGAGGATGAGGGGTTTGGGGTGCAGGAGAGGGCTCCGGGCTGGGGGTTGGGGTGCAGGGGGTTGGGCTTTGGGCTGGGGGTGTGGGTTCTGGGTGGGGCCAAAAATAAGGGGTTCAGGGTGCGGGAGAGGGCTCCAGGCTGGGGTAGGGGGTTGGGGTGTGGGAGGGGGGTGAGGACTCCAGCTGGGGATGCAGGCTCTGGGGTGGGGCTGGAGATGAGGGATTTGGGGTGCAGGAGGGGGCTGGGACAGGATGTTGGAGTGTTGGGGGGGGTAGGCTCTGGGAGGGAATTTGGATGTGGGAGGGGACCCTGGGGTGGGGCAAGGGATTGGGGTGCGGGACAGGGTTTGGGGTAGGGGGTCCCGGCAGCACTTGCCGCGACTCCTGGGAAGCGGCTGCCAGGTCCCTGCACCCCTAGATGCATGGGCGGCCAGGGAGGTTCCACACGCTGCCCTCGCGACCACAGGCGCCACCCCTGCAGCTCCCATTGGTTGCGATTCCCGGCCAATGGGAGCTGCGGAGCTGGCCTTCGGGGCGAGGGCAGCATGCTGAGCCTCCCTGGCTGCCCGTGCATCTAGGGGCTGCAGGGACCTGGCGGCCACTTCCAGGAGCTGCATGGAGCTAGGGCTAGCAGGGAGCCTGCCTTAGCCCCGGGCCCCTGCTGCGCCGCCGACGGGACTTTTAACGGCCCAGTCGGCAAACCGGACGCCTTGACACCCTACTGGCAAGTGATGGGAACAAACTTACGGCAGGCCCTTGTATCTGAATTTTGCTGTGGGCTTGTGGGGGGTGTTGGAACCTGGGGCATGTATTGAGACCCAAAGCAGGAGCCCCAGTCCCATGTGGGGCAGGATCTCTGCAATGGAAAGCCATGCAAAGCATGTTAGAGGATCAGGGAGGAGGGCAGCTGTACAGCAGCATCACTTATAGTAACAGCACCCCCTGAGGTCAGCCTCTCCCCAGGGCTGGGCAGGCACATCCCCAGCATGTGGCTATACCTTACAGTGCAAAATGCTTTGCACCCTACTGCTGCCCTAAGCGCCACAACTCCACCTCTTCCAGGCTGGCCCTGGTCCCTGGAGCAGTGTAGCAGGCCAAGTTGACACGGTGCCTTTAGAACTGGGCAAAAAACTGTTGCTGAGCACACTTAGGCCACGTGGGGTGAGTTCAGCACTGCTCGGGATCAGGCCTTGCATGCAGGAAATTATCCCCCTGCCTCACTTGGCACAGAGCCGGCCTGCATGTGCAGGAAGGAGCTAGTCCCATGTGCTGGCAAAGAGAAAACACAGGTGCTTCTCTGTTGGCCTGGGACGTGTTTCTTTGGCTTTTCATCTAAACCACATCAGTGGACCCGGTGCTATTGGCTCAGTTATCTCTTCAAAGTGGTATGGCCTGAGCCTGCCAACCCACAGTGTTTGCAGTTCAGACAGCACAGAGGCCGGGTCCCTAACTGGCTGTGGGGGAGCTTGTGGAAACCAAGCGGTCGTGCACTGGCCTTCTGCCGACTGCTGATATTCTCCACATTGCCGTTCCCACGCACCCTGCCAACAAACCTGTGCATTAGAATGGTCCCACTAACACATGTTCCCTGGGAACACAGGCCAAAGGAGCTCAGCTCGCAGCCAAGGGACTACTGGGGGACATGGGTATTTGCCCAGCCCTGATGGCGACTAACACATCCCAGCTCCTAGGCACAGCTGCCTGGGGTGCCCAGAGCTGATCAGCTGCAGGGTTGGATTGCTGGGGAAACCAGGGAGCGAATGCTTTCTGCTCCCTTCAGAAAGAGGCAGGAAGTCACAAACTTTCAGGCCAGAGGCATTTATTGTTTGAGCAAGCAACGTAGGTTCAAACAGTCTGTGAGGTGCAGTCCTGGGGCACCCAGCGCGCTGCAGGTGACACAGCCAACCAGGAGCCTTGGGGGATTCAGGGCTCTCCAGTAAGAAGTCCATGTTTACCCCAGGTGCCACCCTGGGGTCCCTGCAGCGGCAGTTTGGGTGCTGCCCATCACCTTGCAATGGGGGAGTGTGGGAACCCCCACAACAGGAAGATATCCCCCCAATAGACTTCCAGCCTGCACCTAGAGCCTGTCCCCAGGGGCAGGCTGGGAGTCTGCCCAGCCCCTGGGGAAGGAGAGGGACCCCAAGGTGGGATGCTTTCTTGGCTTGGCATGAAGGCACAAAAAGGATCTCTCTGCTGGGTAGGGCCAGGGGAGTATTTCCTTCGGGCTGTCTCTGAGGAGGGATCTCAGCCCCTATAGACAGGGCTGGCTCCAGCATTTCTGCCGCCCCAAGCAAAAAAAAAAAAAAAAAAAAAAGCCGCGATCGCAACCAGCGGCGGCAATTGCGGTGGGGAAAAAAAAAAGCCGCGATCGACGGCGGCAGGTCCTTCGCTCCTAGAGGGAGTGAGGGACCTGCCGCCCCCGAATCGCTGCAGGTGCCGCCCCTCTCCCTTGGCCGCCCCAAGCACCTGCTTGTTAAGCTGGTACCTGGAGCCGGCCCTGCCTAAAGAGTGGCAACTGCTTACGCATGTGGCTCCTTTAAGAGCCCCAATTTTCCTTGCACAGAGCAACGCTGGGGCCAGGAAGGGTCTGGTCTCCCAGCTCTTGTTGGGGTCATCCTTGCACTTTCAGCCCCCATTCAGTATCAGGAGCAACAACAGTCCCTGCGAGCAGCTCAGGTCTGTGCAGGCTTCACTGTGGGAGCCCCCTAGATGGCTGCTGCTGGGGGGGGGGGTGTGCTGGGTCAGGCTTGGAATTGGCCCCCAGTGGAACTATGAATACTTTCCCCTTCACCGAGGGTGCATGTGAGGAGACTGGGACACACTCCCACCTGTGTTGGGAGGCTGGAGCCCTTGCCCCCAAGTGGTGATTGCAGGGCTCTGGGTCATGTGTCTCACAGTCCCACCCCAGGGGCAAGTATTGATGGCCTCCAGTCTGCAGATGCTCTGAGCCTGGGGGTAGATGGGGAGCATTGTCTCCAGCCGGGATTGCATCAGCTTCCAGCTTTCAGCACTCGTACTGTGGGGGAGCACAGTGCCCGTTCCTGGGGAGGCAAAGCAGCTGTGAGCCTAGGGGGAGAGTACATCACCCCCATACTCTGGGCAGCAGGATCTCCTGATTGCATGCCCCCATTCTGCTCCCCAATTCATCTCCATCCCCTGCACACCCACCATTAGTGCCCCCATCTCAAAAGGGTGAACTGTAGAAACAGGCTCAAACCCAGTCCCCAGCTCCAACCACCCCCAAGTCGGGGGGAGGTGGGGGCTCAGGACTGAGGGGCACCGGCAGAGCTGGCGGGCTGGGGGGAACCTAGGGCTGGAATAGAAGGGGGCTGTGGCTCGGGACT
>NW_020664523.1:1059937-1084146 GCF_002925995.2 Terrapene triunguis | reverse complement strand
AATAGAAGGGGGCTGTGGCTCGGGACTGAGGGGCACCAGCAGAGCTGTGCATGTGGGGAGCCCAGGGCTGGGTTAGGAGGGAGCTGCAGGTTGGGATTGAGGGGCACCAGCAGAGTGGGGTGGATAGCCCAGAGCTGGAATAGTAGCGCTCCCCCGGAGCTCCAGACTCACCTGCACATCTTGGTGCTGCACTCCAGGCCGTGCTGGCAGTAGGCTCCCAGTGGTTTGCTGCCCACCATCCTCCAGAAGGGCGTCATCCTGACTGCCCGGTGGCGTGCGGGTCCCCCATCAGGGCCTGACTTGAGAATGGCAGGTGGGGAGGAGACCTGGCTGGCTGTGGCGCTGAGCAATATCCTGCTCCCGGCAGGACCTGATGTTCCCTAGAGTGACATGAGAGGGCTGGTCAGTCCCACAGAGGGAGTTGCTAGGGCTCACCTCCGTCCCCCAACTCCTCTGGGACTGGCATCAGGTCAGCACTACACTCCACAATGGGGCGGGCCAGTCACAGCATGGGCTTTGTGATCCAGAGGCCCTGGGACAAGGAGAGCTGGAATGGGAGAAGCACCAACATAAGAGGTGGCCACCTGGCATTCCAAGGCCCAGGCTGGGGTGGGGCAGGGAGAAGTTCAGGAGGGCACAGCCCCATGCCCTCCCAGCTCAGTACAGGGACCTCCTCCTCCTCAGTCATCACCTGTCCTCTAACGCCCAGCCTGGCGAGCAGACCCCAATGGCCATTGTGGGGATCTAACATCAAGGCAGCTGGATCAGACCTTGGCTGTGGTGTGGAGAGAGCCAGCAGATGGGGCGTGCAGGGAGTTCCCCGTCTGAAAGACCCTTGGTCAGCCCCAGCCACCTGGAGGCTAGTTATGATGTTCAATCCATGATGATGTGGGGCAATACAGGGCTCTCCGGGGGAAGCACTTGGCTCTGGCATCTCAGAGAGCCTCACATATTGGTGCCCAAAGTCCTGCCCCCATGCCCATCACCCCGTGTAACAGATAGGGAACTGAGGCACAGAGGGATCAAAGCCACTCATGTAGGGACACACATGGAAGCAGTGTCAGGGCCATGAATAGGACCCAGGAGTCCTCTCCTTCTCTGCTCTACTAGACAGCAATGCCTCTTGACTGGGTGAGAGCTCCCCCTGGAGCTGCAGAGGGGTATGTATTGTGTGTCTCTTAAGCCCACAGATCAGTCTCACCCCAGCCCCAGGGCTAGGACTTGCAGGGTGGTGGGGCTGGGCTCCAGCAGCATGGTAGAGGAAGAGATCCCAGGTGGCAGTAAGAAGCAGGTGGGAGGGACCATGCTGGCCACGACCCTGCAGTGCAGCTCTGTCTCTGTGGCTGGGGTCACCATCCAGCAGCCCCTGCTGTGAGAGTCCCATTGATGCTGGTGGGATGGGCCAGATCTCCCTGTGGCCTCACAGTCAGACAGGGAGGGAGCAAGATGGTCCCAGCATGGGCAGCAGTGGGCTCCAGCATTATCCACTTGGCTGGGATTTCTGGCCATGGTCCCTATACGAGCAAAGGGTGAGAATCATAGCAATATAGGTCTAGAAGGGATCCTGAGAGGTCATCTAGTCCAGCCCCCAGCACTGGGGCAGGACCAAGTGAACCTAGACCATCCCTGGCAGTGTTTGTCCAGCCTGCTCTTAAACACCCTGGGGTGTGACAGAGTGCTGGCTGTAGCACCTACTCACTTAGGCAACTGCCTAACAGAGATTACAGGCTTAATTGGGTCAATTAGCTTGTTATGGTGGGGATTGTTGACACTTGGGGGCAATAGTGAGGCTAATGATGTAATTAGCTCAATAAGGAGAAGATCTATAATGTGGAAAACAGCAAGTAAAGTGGGGGAGTGCAGAGAGGGAGCTGGGTGTGGAGAGAAAGCTGGGTGGGAGACTGCTCCCAACATGCCTGTACTGTTGTAATGCTTGGTTGGAATCTAAAGATTAAAGATACCCAAAGCTATGGCCAGTGCATTTGCTGTGAGTAAGGCTCCACTCCAATGGGCCAGGCAATGAGGCACAAGCTGAGGTGCACTCTGTGGCACGAGGATCCCACAACCTCCCTTGGAAGCTGATTCTGGAGCTTAACTACCCTGAGAGTTAGAAAGTTCTTCCTAAATCTCCCTTGCTGCAGATTAAGCCTATTGCTGCTTGTCCTACCTTCAGCGGACATGGAGAACAATTGATCCCTGTCCTCTTTAGAACAGTGTTGTATCCACCAAGCAAAGTATTAACAACTTCAACGGAACTTTATTTACAGTGGAAGTCTCTTCTCCAAGCTGTAGCTGCACACTCTGTAACTCTCCCAGCCTCCTCAACTCCTCCCCCCTCCTTCCTGTTTCCTGTCCTTTCAGACTCCCAACAGCCAGTGCTCCCAGTTCTAATAATCACATGCAGCATCTAAATACCACATTCCCTCCTCTCTTAAGAAACTTTCCAAATTAAAATAAACATTGTTGTTCTAACCACAGGAACAAATATGAAACAAGTCACTATACTGTTGGCAGGAATATTACACTGAAAACACTGTAGATACTACATAACATAGTCTTTAGTCCAGGCAGGTGGTCGTCTGAGTCTGACAGGCCGTCTCTCAAGCCCCGGTTCCAGTGCAATGTCTTGTTGTGTTGGTTCTACAGTGAAGTCATCCAATGCAGACTGGGTGTTGGCATAATCTCCTCTTGGTGCATAGGCAGGTGCAAGATAAGAAGCATTCCATACCCGCCCATCAGAAAGTCGATAGGTGTAAGGTCCCTTCTTCTCTATGATTTTAAGAGGAGCTGTGAATTTATGGTCCCCTTTGCGTAAGATTCCAGGTTTTCGTATTCTAACAAAGGAACCACACTCAAACTTTGGTTCCTTAGCACCCCACCGTTTGTCTGTGAAAGCCTTAGACTTTGCTTGGTTCTGTTCAACTGTCTTTCTCACATCATCCTTGTGTGGGGCATCAGGTCGTGCCTTTAACAATCCAGCAATGTTCAGTTTAGTAGTCATCTGTTTCCCATGAAGTAACTCTGCGGGTGATCTTTGCGTTGTGGCATGTCGTGTAGCCCGGTATGCTTGCAAGAAATCAGTAGTGAAGGGTATCCACAATCACCCTTCCAGTTTAGCTGTTTGCAAACTCTCTTTCAAACTTCTGTTAAACCGTTCGATTTCCCCATTGGCTTGAGGGTAATATAGGGATGACCTCCTGTGTAAAATGTTCCTCTCTGCTAGAAAAGTTTCAAACTCCAGGGAAGTAAATTGACTACCATTATCTGAAACCAGTTCTTTGGGGTTACCTTCCTGGCTAAAAACTGAAGAGAGGAACTTAATTACTGTAGCAGAAGAAATTTGCGATGTAAACGCCACCTCAGGCCATTTGCTGAAATAGTCTATTAAAGTGATGGCATAACGACAGTCAAGTGAAGCAGTATCAAAGGGTCCTACAATGTCAATCGCCACTTTTTCCCCATGCAGATTCAGGAAGAGGAACAGGCTGTAATGGAGGGGTACATGTCACTGCTGTCTTATCATGCATTTGGCAAGTGACACAGGATTTTATGAGTGCTTCAGTTTGAGAGTCCATCCCTGGCCACCAATACAGATCCCATAGTCGTTGTTTGGTTCTGACAATTCCTTGATGAGTATCGTGTGCCAGGTGTATGAATTTTGACTGTAATTCTTCTGGCACAAGTAGCCGGTGTGTACCTCGTAGCACACAGCCATCGAGCAAAGAAAGTTCATCCCGAATTCTAAAATAAGGCAGCAAAACTGGGTCAAGGTTTTTAGGGTTACTGGGCCATCTCTTTGTCAGAAATTCCCGTAATTTTTGTTGAATTGGACATGCTGAACAAGCAGCTTGAAATTGTTCTCTTGTAACTGCAGTAAGAGTGCTTGTAATAAGCGCAACTACTACATCCTCATCCTCCAGTGGACCATCTGGTGAAGGCAAAGGCATGCGAGAAAGGCAATCAGCTACCACATTTTTGTTTCCAGGCTTATATTCCAGTTCATAATTGAAAGAAAGTAGTCTTGCAGACCATCTAGCAATACGATATCCTGCTCTTCCCAGTCCTTTCGTGGTGAGCAACGTTGTCAAAGGGCTGTGGTCTGTGCGCAACTTGAACGTGCAGCCCCACAGGTAAGTTCTCCATTTTTCTGTAGCCCAGACACAAGCAAGTGCTTCTTTTTCAACTGTAGAATATTTTCTCTCAGCATTACTTAGTGTCCTTGAAGCAAATGCAACAGTCCTCTCTGTGTTGTCCTCATGAAGTTGTGTGAGGACAGCCCCAAGTCCATAATCAGAAGCATCAGTAGTTACAATTGTGGGCAATGCGGGACTGAATAATGCAAGTACTGGACTATGTACAATCAAGTCTTTCACCCTTTCGAAACTAACTTGTGCATCCATTGTCCACACTAAGGTTGAACTTCTCCGTAGTAATTCTCGTAATGGTTCAATGACAGAAGCATAATTGGGAATGAATTTTGCATACCAGGAGGTAAGACCCAAGAAGGAACGTAAGGTTTGCAAATCTGTTGGAGGAGGAGCATTTGAAATTGCCAGGATACGATCTGGATCAGGTTTTAGTCCAGCCTGTGAAATTGTATGCCCCAGAAAGGAGAGTTCAGTTTGTCTAAATTTGCATTTGTACCTATTGAGCTTGAGGCCTGCTTTGCTGATGCAGTTTAGTACAGACTGCAGGTTATTGTCATGCTCCTCAGTAGTATTTCCAAACACAATAATATCATCCAAATGGCACTGAACTCCATGTTGATTCTTCAGAATCAATGACATCATTTTTTGAAAGGCACTTGGGGCTGATGCGAGACCGTATGGAACACGTTTAAAACGAAATAGTCCCTCATGTGTAATAAATGCTGTGAGGTCTCTGCTATCTTCATGCAACATAACCTGGTGGTATGCGCTCTGCAAATCAAGAGTAGAAAACATCTTTGCTCCACGGAGTTCTGCAAATACTTCCTCTATGTGAGGAAGAGGATGGCTGTCAATCACAATAGCTTTATTTGGCTCCCTTAAGTCCACACAAAGGCGAATGTCTCCACCCTTCTTCTGCGTCACTACTATAGGTGAAACCCATTCCGAGGAGTTAATCTCTTCAATAATGTCGTTTTGAACAAGTTTTCTAAGTTCCTCTGAAACAACTTCCCTGACTGAAAATGGTAAGCGCCGTAATTTCTGTCGTACAGGCAACACATTATTCCGCATTTTAACTTTATGCAGAAACCCAGAAGCACAGCCGAGTTTCTCCTCAACCTGGAGTTGGGTCCCAGCTGAAACTGGTGTGTGTACCGCAAGAGTGCTTTACTGAGGAAGATCAATTCGTCCATTAACTACCCTGAGATTTAAAGCAGCTAATAAATCTCTGCCAAGGATAGGAGTGCCTTTGTGAACAATGTAGAATTCCGCAGTTACACAGCGATCACCAAAAGTAACTATTGCTGGCAAGCAGCCATGTACTGGAATATGGTTTTTCAAATAGCATACCAAGTGAAGTTTGGGTTCAGTAAGAGGCACATCTTTAAAGTAATGCAAATAGATGGAATCAGGTAGTATAGATACTGCTGAGCCAGTGTCCAACATTAGCTGAATAGAGTGTGATTTGCCTGAGGGTATGGCAGAAACATTTACAGTGCACTTTATCTGTTCTGGAATATGTGCAGTAGTGATTTTGTCTACACTCAGCACAGTAACATCTGGTATTGTAACTGCATGCACCTGTTGATTGAACTGGCTACTGCGACATACTTTAGCAAAATGCCTAATCTTTTTGCAATGATTGCACTGAGCTACTTTTGCTGGACATCCTGTGTAGCTTGCAAGATGTTGTGGGAATCCACAGCGAAAGCATGCTTTTACTGTATTTTGCATTTGCTGATTCAGTGGCTTTTCATTAGTTTTCCTTTTGCAATTGTTTGTCTGCAGTGATAGTGAACTTTTCTGCAAAGGAGTCACAGCCTGGACTGGGCCTCCTGTACCCTGGCTCATTATTTTGGCTTCAGCTGTAGCTGACTCAATCTGAGTAGCAATGGTTATTGCTTTTTCTAGTGTAAGTTGTGGTTCTAGAAGTAAGCGTTCTCTTACATGAAGCATTGTTGTTTTCTCAATGAGCTGGTCTCTAATCATCTCATCTGCCATATTCCCAAAGTCACAAGTTACAATCAGACTCCTCAGGGAAGCCATATACTGCATTATAGTCTCCCCTGGTTTCTGCTCACGCTGGCGAAATCTGTAGCGATTAGCTACTACATTCACTTTTGGCACAAAAAAGTTCTTTAATGCAGTGAGTGCAGTCTCATATTTATCATCTGCAAGGGGAAAAGTGTAAAATATACGCTGCCCTTCTGCTCCAAGGCAGTGGATTAGCAGAGCACTCTTTCTTACTTCAGAAATCTCTGTAGCACTGATTGCAAGCAGATAAGTCTCAAACATACGGTTCCAGGCAGTAAAAGCAATTGGAGGCTCACCTGGGCTTTGCAGAAAGGGTGCAGGGGGGTTCAGAGGCAGAAGATCCATCCTCGTCGCCAAAATGTTGTATCCACCAAGCAAAGTATTAACAGCTTCAACAGAACTTTATTTACAGTGGAAATCTCTTCTCCAAGCTGTAGCTGCACACTCTGTAACTCTCCCAGCCTCCTCAACTCCTCCCCCCTCCTTCCTGTTTCCTGTCCTTTCAGACTCCCAACAGCCAGTGCTCCCAGTTCTAATAATCACATGCAGCATCTAAACACCACAAACAGTCCTGAATGTATCTGAAGACTGTGATCAGGTTTCCCCTCAGTCTTCTTTTCTCAAGACTAAACATGCCCAGGTTTTTAACCTTTCCTCATAGGTCAGGTGTTCTGAACCTTTTATCATTTTGGTTGCTCTCCTCTGGACTCTCTCCAATTTCTCCTGGACAATTTGTACTGGACACCGTACAGCTAAGGCCTCACCAGTGCCAAGTGGAATAGGACAATTACCTCCCATATCTTACATATGACACTCCTGTTAATACACCCAGAGTATTGGCCTTTTTCACAGCTGCATCACTTCATTGTCTCATATTCAATTTGTGATCCAGTATAAGTGCCAGATCATTTTCAGCAGTACTACTACCTAGCCACTTATTCCCCATGTTGTAGTTGTGCTTTTGATTTTTCCTACGTGTAGTACTTTGCACTTGTCTTTATTGAATTTCATCCTGTTGAATTCAGACCAGTTCTCCAATTTGTCGAGATCATTTTGAATTCTAATCCTGTTCTCCAAATACTTGCAATCCCTCACCCCAGTTTGGTGTCAGCTACATATTTTATAAGCATACTATCCACTCCATTACTGAAAACATTGAATAGCACTGGACCCAGGACTGACTCATGTGGGACCTCACTAGATACACCCTCCCAGTGTGACTACTATCCATTGATAACTAGTCCCTGAGTAGTCTATCAATCAGTTGTGCACCCACCTTACAGTAATTTCATCTAGACCAAATCTCCCTAGTTTGCTTATGAGAATATCATGTGGGACTTATCAAAAGCCTTACTAATGTCAAGATATATCACATCTACTGGTTCCCCCATGCATTACACCAGTAATCCTGTCAAAGAAGGAAACTAGGTTCATTTGACATGATTTGTTCTAGACAAATCCATGCTGGCTATTCCTTATAACCGTATTATCCTCCTGGTGCTTACAAACTGATTGTTTAATAATTTGTTCCAATATCTTTCAGGTACTGATGTTAAACTGACTGGTCTATAATTCCCTGGTCCTCTTTGTTCCCCTTTTTAAAGACAGATAGAGGTATATTTGCCCTTCTCCAGTCTTTTGGGGCCTCAAAGATAATTGCTAGTGGTTCCAAGATTGCTTCAGCTAGTTCCTTAAGTACCCCAGGATGAATTTCATCAGGCCTTGTTGACATTAATACATCTAACATTCAAATATTCTTTAACCCGTTCTTCCCCTATTTGACTTGCATTCCTTCCTCCTTGTTAATATTATGTCGAGCATCTGTTCACCATTAAACTTTTTAGTAAAGATTGAAGCAAAATAGGCATTAAACAGCTCAGCTTTCTTGATGTCATCAGTTATTAAATCTCCTTCCCTGCCAAGTAGAGGACCTACATTTTCCTTCATCTTTCTCCTGCCCCTAATGCTGCCTCTGGCCCCGCAGACCTTTTTATCCTGGCACTCCTCAGCCCCCGACTCACAATTCTACCATCTTTCTGCACACACAGAGCCACACTGCAGGTGCAACTTCACCGCACTGCTTCAAATACGCCATTTTGGGGAGGAGGGTGGGGCATAAAGTTACAAGTGAGTCTCTCTGCCTCCTCTTGTCCATCCATATGGGCTCTGGGCTAGAGTGCTATGGTTCAAAATTGACAGGGGCACTGACGTCCGACAAATCCAGGCTACAGAGAGGGCCCAGTTTTTTCACAGTGCGTGCAATCTTGTAAAACAGCAGTTTGAAATAAGGGCAGCAGTCAGGGGAGCATCATAGTGTTCAAGGAGTACAATTTGAGTCACCATTTTTCAACGAAACATCCTAATGTATCTTTATTAAACAGAAATAAACTCTACATCACTGAATTGTTAATTTTGTGAGCATTCATGGCCCTTCATACAATTTCCATACCCATATGCTCAGGCCAAAACGTTTACCCACCCCTACCCTAATGTATTTAAAGAGTCTCTCCTTATTGCCCTATATGTTCCTTGCTAGTTGTAACTCATTTTGTGCCTTAGCCTTTCTGATTTTATTCCTACATGTTTTGTTTCTCCTTAGCAATTTGTCCATGTTTCCACTTTTTGTAGGATTCCTTTTTGATTTTCAGGTCATGAAAGAGCTGATGGAACCATATTGACCTCTTCCTGTTCTTCCTATCTTTCCTTCGCATTGGGATACTTTGCAATTGTGCCTTTAATATTGTCTCCCTGAGAAACTGGCAGCTCTGCTGAATTCTGTTTTCCCACAGGACCTTACCTGCCAGTTCTTTGAGTTTGTTAAAGTCTGTTTTTTTGAAGCCCAATGTCCTTATTCTGCTGCTCTCATGCTCAGGTTTGCCAATTTTGGTTGGACATATTCCTGGAGGTTTCACCACATGACATAATCTCTAAAGATTAATTAAAGATTAATTCCTGGAGACTCCAGGACAACGCTGGAGGGTTGGTGACCCTACTCATGCTTCCTTTCCTTAGAATCATGAAATCTATCATTTCATGATCACTTTCACCCAAATTGCCTTCCACCTTGAGATTCACTGCCAGTTCCTCCCTGTTGGGCAGAATCAAGTCTAAAATAGCTGTCTCCCTGGTTACTTCCTCCACTTTCTGAAACAAGAAGTCATCCCTAACACACTCGAAGAACTTATTGGAAATTTGTTGTTTTGCCATATCACTTTTCCTACAGATGTCTGCATAGTTAAAATCCCCCATTACTACCAGGGCTTGCGTGCTGGATATTCTGTTATTTGTTCTAGAAATGACTCATCCACCTTCTCTTCCTGATTTGGTGGTCTGTAGCAGACCCCTACCATGATGTAGTTCCTGTTTTTTACCCTATTTATCTTTACCCCAAGGCTCTTAACTGGTCTGCCTCTCACCTCCTTCTTGACCTCAGAGCAAGTGCATATATTCTTGATGTACAATGCAACCCCTCCTCCCTTTTTACCCTGCCTGTCCTTCCTCAACAAGTTGTACCCCTCTATACCAATATTCCTGTCATGAGATTATCCCCCCAAGTCTCTGTGGTGCCTATTAAGGAATAATTTACCTTATAAATTAATACTTCCAATTCTTCCTGTTTATTCCCCATATGCCTTTCATTTGGGTACAGACATCTAAGATGTCAAGCAGATTCCCCCACTCTTTTCCCTCTTGTTGTTTTTATGACCTTGTTGTAATTTTCCATGTTCCCCCAAAATCTAACCCTCTCTTAAGGTGGGTACTGACCTGTGAGCTTTTATCACCTGCCCCCTTACAACCTCATTTAAAACCCTTCTCCCTAGGGTGGCGAGCTGGTGCACAAAGAAAGTTGCTCTTCCCCTTCTCGGTCAGGTGGACCCATCTCTTCTCAAGGATGAGGAGCTGTCTCTCTGCTGGGACCCTTGGACAGGAGGCCACTCACAGCGCTAGGCCAGGATTCACTCGCCACTTCAAAGTGCCTTGCATTGGGAGTGTGGGCATGGACCTGCCCTGTATGGGGAGACCCCGACACGTGGCGCTGATCCATACACATGCACCCAGAGCCTCAAAGGTAGTAAGGGGAGTTAGTCATCTAAATACCGGCATTGAGGATGTAGCCCCAGTGTGGAGTTGCTCAGCAGGAGGAAAGGCAGATAGGTCAGAGCGGGAATGGGGGAATAGTCTGGACCAGGGGTAGGCAACCTTTCAGAAGTGGTGTGCCAAGTCTTCATTTATTCACTTTAATTTAAGGTTTCGCGTGCCAGTAATACATTTTAATGTTTTTTAGAAGGTCTCTCTCTATAAGTCTATATTATATAACTAAACTATTGTTGTATGTAAAGTAAACAAGGTTTTCAAAATGTTTAAGAAGCTTCATTTAAAATTAAATTAAAATGCTGATTTTACACCGCCAGCCTGCTCAGCCCGCTGCCAGCCTGGGGTTCTGTTCACCTAGGCCGGCAGGGGGCTGAGCGGGGCCTGCGGCCAGGACGCCGGCTGGCAAGGGGCCGGCAGCCAGTACCCCTGGGGGGGGGGTTCAGGGGTCAGGGCAGAGGACTGGGGGTGTGGGGGGGTTCAGAGGTCAGGGCAGAGGGATGGGGGCTGTGGGGGTGCAGGGCAGAAGGCTGGGTGTGTGGGGGGGTTCAGGGGTCGGCAGAGGGCAGTGGGGGCGTGGGGGGTGCAGGGCAGAAGGCTGGGTGTGTGGGGGGGGTGCAGGGGTCAGGGCAGAGGGCAGTGGGGGTGGGGGGAGGTTCAGGGGTCAGGGCAGAGGGCTGGGGTGCTCGGCTTGTGGGGGTGCTCCCAGCCCCCTGCCCTCAGCGGCTCATGGCAGGGGGCTGGAAGGGATATGCCCTGTTCCATCCCCTTCCCCAAGGCCCCGTCCCTACCTCTTTTCTGCCTCCTCTACAGAGTAGCGAGCATGCTGCCACTCCTCCCCCTCCCCCTCACAAGGGCCATCAGCTGATCGGCACAGGGAAGGAGAGAAGGAGGGGCAGGAAAGCACCAGGCTGGGGGAAGAAGTGGGGGAGGGGGGAAGCTTGGCTGCCGCAGGACCAAGCTTCTGCCTCCTGCCCCCGCAGGGGAGAGCAGTGGGTGGGGGGGCTGAGTGGGACTGGGGGCCGGGACTGCGGCAGGCAGAAGCGTGCCACTCAAAATCGGCTTGTTTGGCACGCGTGCCGTAGGTTGCCGACCCCTAGTCTGGACAAACTGGGCTATGAGCTTTCCTTAGTTAAGCCCCGTTGCAGGAGCAGTTCCCATTCCTGTCCCATCCCCTCCCATCTGCATGGCTTCTTAGTCTTTCTAAACTCTGAGCTCCATGCCCCATTTCAGGCCACGATGGAGGGACAGTCAACATGGATTCACCAAGGGCAAGTCATGCCTGACAAACCTGATTACCTTCTATGATGAGATAAGTGGATATGGGGAAAGCAGTGGACATGATATATCTTGACTTTAGCAAAGCTTTTGATATGGTCTCCCACAGTATTCTTGCCAGCAAGTTAAAAAAGTATGGATTGGATGAATGGACTATAAGGTGGATAGAAAGCTGGCTAGATTGTCAGCTCAACGGATAGTGATCAACAGCTTGATGTCAAGTTGGCAGCTGGTATCAAGTGGAGTGCCCCAGGGGTTGGTCCTGAGGCCAGTTTTGTTCAACATCTTTATTAATGATCTGGATGATGGGATAGATTGCACCCTAAGCAAGTTTGCGGATGACACTAAGCTGAGGGGAAAGGTAGATACGCTGGATGGTAGGGATAAGGTCCAAGTGACCTAGACAAATTGGAGGATTGGGCCAAAAGAAATCTGATGAGGTTCAACAAGGACAAATGCAGAGTCCTGCACTTAGGATGGAAGAATCCCATGCACTGCTACAGGCTGGAGACCGACTGGCTAAGCAGCAGTTCTGCAGAAAAGGACCTGGGGATTACAGTGGATGAGAAACTGGATATGAGTCAGCAGTGTGCCCTTGTTGCCAAGAAGGCTAATGGCATATTGGGCTACATTAGTAGGAGCATTGCCAGCAGATCGAGGGAAGTGATTATTCCCTTCTATTCGGAACTGGTCAGGCTACATCTGCAGTATTGTGTCCAGTTTTGGGCCCCCCACTACAGAAAGGATGTGGACAAATTGGAGAGAGTCCAGCGGAAGGCAACGAAAACCATTAGGGGACTGGGGCACATGATTTACGAGGAGAGGTTGAGGGAACTGGGCTTGTTTAATCTGCAGAAGAGAAGAGTGAGGGGGGATTTGATAGCAGCCTTCACTACCTGAAGGAGGGTTCCAAAGAGGATGGAGCTCAGCTGTTCTCAGTGGTGGCAGATGACAGAATAAGGAGCAATGGTCTCAAGTTGCAGTAGGGGAGGTCTAGGTTGGATATTAGGAAACACTATTTCACTAGGAGGGTGGTGAAGGACTGGAATGGGTTACGTAGGGAGATGGTGGAATCTCCATCCTTAGAGGTTTTTAAGGACTGTCTTGACAAAGCCTTGGCTGGGATAATTTAGTTGGTGTTGGTCCTGCTTTGAGCATTGGGTTGGACTAGATGACCTCCTGAGGTCTTTTCCAACCCTAATCTTCTATGATTCTATGACATCAGCAGAGATGGGTGAGAAGCTCAGGACTGGAATAGCAGGGGGCTGCAGGTTGGGATTGAGGGGCACTGGCAGAGTTGTCATGGGGGAGTCCAAGGCTGGAATAGCAATGGGCTATGGGTCGGGATTAAGGGGCACCTGCAGAGCTGTGCCTGCCAGAAGCCCAGGGCTGGGTTAGCAGGGGGCTGTGGGTCAGGATTGAGGGTTACCAGCAGAACTGTATGTGGAAAGCCCATAAAGTACAGTCTCTCACAGGCACAGGTAGGATCCAATAGTGCCCTGTGGGAGAAGCAGTCTGGGAAAAGGAGCTGGGTTCACAGCACCAGACCCTCATGCAATATCTTTGCAGGTAGTCAAAACTCCTGGGTCCTGCTGCAGTGACTTGGAACCCCAAGAGAACCCCTGGCCTCAGGCTGAGTGAGGCTGTCAAGGCTTCCTGCTTCTATTGGCCAGTCCCAGGGAAAGCAGAGGGAGCCTTAAGGGGCTGTCTGAGCTCTGTGCTGCTGTTTGCTGAGGATCCCTGGGTAAAACTGCAGCCAGACTGGGGGAGCGTGTGCCTGGTTATCCAGGTCCCTGTGTGAGCCTGCCTGGATGGTCTGTGCTTAGAGCAGGTGCTGGGAGTTCTGGATTCAACCCCTGCCTCAGTCAAACTCCCTGGGTGACCCAGCAAGTCCCCTCCCCAATCTGTGCCTCAGTTTTCACTGTAACATGGGGCTAACAGTATTGCCCTCCCTGATGGGTGTGGGGCTGCACAGCACTGGGACTCTCTGGAGATCAGTCCCATAGAAATGCCTGTAGATAAATATCTGAGTGGGCCCCATCCTGCTCTCACTCAGTGGCACTGGTGTAAATACAAAGGAGTTCAGCATTTGTGGCGCTCCAGCTTCTCCATTCTGGCAACAGCTTCCTCAGTTCCAGTTCCTGCTGGGTGGCCCCCTCTCCCCTACGCCCTGCTGTTGAAGGGTGCTGGGGCCACATGCTGAGAATCCCTGGCTTGGGGAGCCATCCCTCCTTGCACTGCGCTTCACCCATGTGTTCTCCCCACCGTGACAGCAGAGGAATAGTCCCTTTAAGCAGTGCCCAGGCCTATAGCACCCTGTGCCCACCTCACCCACTGAGGCTCTGGCTCTCTGTGTGGGTCTAAGCCTCTGACTAAGCTCCGGGCTGGGGGCAGGTGGCGATGCTCTCCCTTGGCAATCACCCAACGTGCACATTGATATTAATACCTGGTGAGCCCTTTCCAGGGCAGCCTGCTCCACTGCAGAGCTAGAGTGGCTCCAGATTCACGCTGGTGTCCCCCGAGCAACACTCAGCCCTTGATCCCCCATGCTCTGTGCAAACAGACCAAACTCACCTGCCAGGAGCTGAGCAGCAGCAGCAGGACGCAGATGAGCAGTGCCCTCCTGATGCCTGCACCCCACAGCACAGAGGGGAGCCCGCTGGCCATGCTGCCTCTGTTTGTGGCTGGGGAAGGGGGCAAGTGTGGTTACGGTCCTGGTGCTACCCACCCAGCACACACCAGCCACTAGCCCTGGGCTCCTATGTGCTTCCTCCGTCCCCCTGGGTTTCCTGGCACCCGTCTCTCCTGTGATCAAATATTTGACAGGTGCCTGCTGTTTGGTAACTCCCTCGCCCCTGCCTTTTATCCAGCCCCCGCTATCCCTCCCCCTATGGCTGAATCCACAAGGCTCCAGGCCAGCTACCCAATCAGCCCCTTGCAACCCGGAGAGATGAGGATCCACCGTGGGGGGCACACAGCTGAGCGACCCAGCGGGGCAAGGAAGACTTGGCCCCCAGCACACAGCCCGAGTGCTCCTGGACTCCATATCACTGAGCATACCTGCCCCCTCAGCCACTGGCCCTGGCCCTGTTCTCCCAGTGCAGGGCCAATGGCCACATCAGGCCAGGGAGTCTGGGGGGCAGTGCTTCGGTGACTGCAGCAGGATCAGGCTCTGCATGCTCTCCAGGCTATAACAGAACCAGTGAGGCCTAGAAGAGCAGGTACTGGGCCAGGCACCTAGATAGCTGGATTCTAGTCCCAGCTCTGCTGCTGGGTGACCTCAGGCAAGTCCTGTTGCTGCTCTGTGCCTCAGTTTTCCCTCCCGCCCCTTGTCTATTTAGCCCATGAGCTCTTTGGGGCAGAGCCTGTCTCTCACTAGCTGTGTGTGCAGCTCCCAGCACAACGGCTGCTGGGCCAACTCAGGGTGACTGTCACACAAAGAGGAATTAGAGACAATGGACCCAGCTCTGACCTGGTGGAAGCTGGTGTGATTCCCTAGGGCATTACTTACTGCCAGGGGCACAAGGGGTGCCCAGCTCCGCATCCCCCTCCCCTTGCACAGAGGCTCAGGAAAGGTTGCTGGGTGGGATAGAGTTAATAGATTGTAAGGCCATACGGGACCCTTGTGATCATCTGTCTAACCTGCAGAACACAGGCCAGAGACCTGACCCAGGTTTGGTTTGCCACTTTAACTGACTTTGATCAGCCAGTTCCCAAGCTGGAATTAATCAGTGCAATTAGGCTAACAACATAGGGGTTGATGCTGGGTGAAAGGTCAAACATGGCTTAAACCCCCCAAACCTTCCTCAGCGTAGCATGTGGAATCCCTGGGCCAGGGCAGCATGCTGGGCCCTGAGTGCTACAGGGGCAGCTGTGGACTGAGCTGGCATTTCCAGCAGCTCATCTGAGAGCCCAGCTGGTGGGGAGCTGCCACCACCCGTGCTAGTTCAGGAGGCCCAAGAGTATTGGCCATTGGAAGGCAACAGGTGTTTCTAAAGTGAGCTGCTAATTTAGCAGCACATTGATGCTAATCCAGGAGCCCACCCACCCACCTGCTACCTATGGGCCACAAACCAGACCCCAGGGTGCAGCTGAAAGGGGTAGAGTCCAGTCAGGGCTACAGAGAGCCATTTCAAGTTGGGGACCGTTGGTTCCCCCCAACTCTCCTCTTCCCCTCTCAGGAGCTGCCACCTCTGCCCCAGCAGCTTGAACCTGTGAACCCCTATGTCCATCCCCTCCAAATCTGTGAGTGGCTGTGTGACCTGGCATGCAGGGTTGCAGCACCCCCTAGGTTTTGCCTGGCCCAAAAGTGGTCCTGCCATGGCCTGGGCCAGGGGTACCTCCAGCTCTTCAGCTGAGTATCCCAGCTGATCCTGAACACCTGCCACTGGGCTTCCCTCTCTGGGTCAGGGTCATGTGGTTTGGAGAAGCTCTGCTGCTGCCCCAGCCACGTAGCCCAATGGGCAGGTAGTGCTGGAACTGAACTCCCATGACCCCTGTGCATGGCGGTGCCCACCCACCCTGCTAAGATGGGCACTGAGTAGCAGCCTCCTGAGGAAAAGTTACTTTGTAGAGATGCAACATCACCACACGATGCTGAGTCATGACCTAGCATCCCAAGGCCCCCAGGAAATCCAGAACCCAGTCCTGCTCAGTGTGACCCTGCCTGTCCTCCCCTAGGCAGGGATACAGGACTAAATGGCCTGTAGCAAACAGCAGGTTGAAGGCCATTTCATCCATCTACAAGACGGATGGTTGGGTGGCTGGGCACCATGTGATACCCGATCTCAGGGCCGGCGCAACCCATTAGGCGACCTAGGCGGTCGCCTAGGGCACTACAATTTGGGGGGCGGCAACCGCGGCGGTATTTTGGCGGCGGGACCTTCCGCCGCCTCTGTGGGGGGCAGCATTTTGGGGCGGGACCTTCCGCCGCCTAGGGCGGCAGAAAAGCTGGCGGTGCTCCTGCCCGATCTCCAGGTGCTCCATCCCGAGGGCCCATGATGCCATTCTCGCTGCAGTGCAGGAGTCTGCTGTGCTGCCCCAGCGTGGCACTTCCTGGCAGCACGTTCCTTACCCCAGAGGGCAGAGTATGCCACCTGCAGCTCAGCTGGGGGGAGGGCTAGCTCAGTGGTTTGAGCATTGGCCTGCTAAACCCAGGGTTGTGAGTTCAGTCCTTGAAGGGGCCACTTGGGGATTTGGGGCAAAATCTGTACTTGGTCCTGCTAGTGAAGGCATGGGGCTGGACTCGATGACCTTTCAAGGTCCCTTCCATTTCTAGGAGATGGGATATCTCCATTAATTATTATTTAGAAAAAGAGTGCCCCAAGGGTCGGTCCTGGGGCCGGTTTTGTTTAATATCTTTATTAATGATCTGGAGGATGGTGTGGACTGCACTCTCAGCAAGTTTGCAGATGACACTAAACTGGGAGGCGTGGTAGATACGCTGGAGGGTAGGGATCAGATACAGAGGGACCTAGACAAATTAGAGGATTGGGCCAAAAGAAACCTGATGAGGTTCAACAAGGACAAGTGCAGAGTCCTGCACTTAGGACGGAAGAATCCTATGCACTGCTACAGACTAGGGACCAAATGGCTAGGTAGCAGTTCTGCAGAAAAGGACCTAGGGGTCACAGTGGATGAGAAGCTGGATATGAGTCAACAGTGTGCTCTTGTTGCCAAGAAGGCTAATGGCATTTTGGGCTGTATAAGTAGGGGCATTGCCAGCAGATCGAGGGACGTGATCGTTCCCCTTTATGCAACATTGGTGAGGCCTCATCTGGAGTACTGTGTCCAGTTTTGGGCCCCACACTACAAGAAGGATGTGGAAATATTGGAAAGAGTCCAGCGGAGGGCAACAAAAATGATTAGGGGTCTGGAGCACATGACTTATGAGGAGAGGCTGAGGGAACTGGGATTGTTTAGTCTCCAGAAGAGAAGAATGAGGGGGATTTGATAGCTGCTTTCAACTACCTGAGGGGGGGTTCCAAAGAGGATGGAGCTCAGCTGTTCTCAGTGGTGGCAGATGACAGAACAAGGAGCAATGGTCTCAAGTTGCAGTCGGGGAGGTCTAGGTTGGATATTAGGAAACACTATTTCACTAGGGGGTGGTGAAGCACTGGAATGCTTTACCTAGGGAGGTGGTGGAATCTCCGTCCTTGGAGGTTTTTAAGGCCCGGCTTGACAAAGCCCTGGCTGGGATGATTTAGTTGGGAATGGGTCCTGCTTTGAGCAGGGGGTTGGACTAGATGACCTCCTGAGGTCCCTTCCAACCCTGATATTCTATGATTCTCCCCATGGCCATGTCCCTGCTCTTTCCCCATTCAACATACCCATTACAGACCTAGCACTGCACAGAGCTCCACTCCTGGATGTGAAAGGACCCAACTGGCCTTTGCATTGATGCAGCCCAGGGCCAGACTCTGCTGTGTAGCATCACTTGCTCGGGATTTGCAGCTGTGTCACTAAGGGCAGAATCTGGCCCTGGGACTGTGGACTCCCATTCCTGTCATTAGCTGAGGGCTGGCTGACCCTCAGAGAGGTGCCCTGGCAGCTTTCAGGAGTGATACGATCGCCAAGGCCTTCCCACCCAGCATCCGACACCGGGACAGCAATGACATGGCCCCCCTGAAATGCTCCGCAGGTCGGGCTGGAGTCTGTCCTTGATGACAGCCAGGGAGCCCCCTCACCTTCTGATGGTGCTCCCTGGGCAATGCCGTGGGCTTCAGGGACAAAGCTCACCAGCTGCCCCGAGGTCACAGTCTCCCCCCACACTTGGAACGTATCCAGGTGATTTATGTAATGAAGGTGATGGCGAGCCAGGCTAGACTCTGGCTCCCTGGCTCTAGCTGTGCTGACTCTGCCCGGTTGACAGCTACAGGGAGCAGCACTGCCTCTGCCACGCATTGGGACAGAGCTGTGCAAGAGCTGTTTCTACAGTCACTTTCCAGAGGAGAAGCTGCCAACAACACAGAAGAGAGCGTGTCCTGTAAGGAAGGGTCCTTGCCTTAGCTGGGGACTCGCTGTGGGGACAGGGTTGGAGGGTGGGGGGCATAGACCAAGCCTTTCTTTCCCATACCTATGGCTTGCATTTGAAAAGGCCAAACCCAGAGCCCACTGGACCAACTCTTCAGCACACACCAGAGCTGGGCTTGGAGCTGGGACTGAACAGACCCAGCATATTGCACCATCTCTGGTCAAAATGATTCAATATGCTTTGTTTAATAATTGACCAGGCCAATTCCCATCCTGTGCCCTCACCTGCTATCAGAACTGGTTTATTTACCACTGAGAGATCATTGGGGCTAAAAAAACCCACTAATCTGCTTCCCCTGTTCTGACCTGAGGCCACGTGACTGGGATGGGGCAAGGGTTTGGGCTTTTGGCTGTTGGACTAACTCTCAAAGAGCCACAGGAAGCTGAGATCACATCACTCTGAGTCTGGATAGCCATAAATAGCCACGCAACGGGCATGCATGGGGCCTTGGATAGTACTCAGGTGCACAGCTGGAGCCTAGATGGGGGTTTTGCAGGCCCACCAAAGCGTGTTGATGGGCATCGCTAAGGCACTCCCACTCTTTGGCCTCCCACACCACTAACAACACAAACCTGCACAGCTTGTCAAGGGGGACATCTGCTCACCGGGAGCCGGGACCAGATCAAACCCTCAAGCAGAGCTGAGGCCTCCTGGGAGTCCAAGCAATTTAGGGTAGGGCAACCCTTGAGCCCCTCCTCAACACCCAAACTGGGAATCAGAGGAAAGAAAGCCAGATCCTGCCCCCGCTCTGGCTGCGCTGGGCTACTCTGACTTAACGGGCTGATCTGTGATCTGCCCAGCCCAGGGGAATTCTTGGGCTCTGTGAACACAGGGGTGCAGCCAGTGAAAGTGCCATGGCCAGAATGCTGCTGCTCTTCAGTGATCTCCAGCTGACAGAATGGCCTCCAAGACATAAGGCAGAACAGCACCGAGGCTGCTCTAGGTTGTGCCAGGGCTGGACTGTCCCCTGGTTGCCCCAGGATCTAGGCATAAATCCACCTTTGCCCCCTCCACATCTAGTTTGGGGGTGGTCCTGGTCCTTCCATGGCCCAGGTCCCCAGACTATGCCTCTGTTTCCATTTCTCTGGCCTGATGGATAACACACATGCCAAGCTATTGCCATAGACTTTGCCCACTCTCCTCCCATATGTGACAGTCCACAGACCCATCTCCTCCCCAGCTGGCTCCATTCCCTCCCCTTTTCCCCATAGCACCCAGCCCCTTCCCTGCTGAGAAACACAGACCTCAGACAGGCCCTGTCATGCCCGTCCCTTCCCTTGTACTTCCTTCCCCATGAGCTACCAAACAGTCACCAGCTGGTAGCAACCATCAGTTGTTAGTAACCAGGATAAGCAACTAAGGGTATGTCTACACTATGAAATTAGGTCGATTTTATAGAAGTCAATTTTTAGAAATCGATTTTATACAGTCGATTGTGTATGTCCCCACTAAGCGCATTAAGTCGGTGGAGTGCATCCTCACTACCGTAGCTAGCATCGACTCACGGAGTGGTGCACTGTGGGAAGCTATCCCACAGTTCCCGCTGTCTCTGCTGCCCATTGGAATTCTGAGTTAAGCTTCCAATGCCTGATGGGGCAAAAACATTGTCGCGGGTGGTTTTGGGTACATGTCGTCAGTCTCCCCTCCCTCCCTTCATGAAAGCAACTGCAGACAATCATTTCGCGCCTTTTTTCCTGGGTTACCCGTGCAGACGCCATAGCACGGCAAGCATGGAGCCCGCTCAGCTCACTGCTGCTGTTGCGAGCATTGTAAACACCTTGCACATTATACTGCAGTATGTGCAGAACCTGGCTAAGAAACGGCAGCACGAGGACGATTGTGAGGAGAACATGGACACAGACCTTCCTGAAAGCACGGGATGTGGCAATTGGGACATCATGGCGGCAGTGGGGCTGGTTGATATAGTGGAATGCCGATTCTGGGCCAGGCAAACAAGCACAGACTGGTGGGACCACATAGTGTTGCAGGGATGATTCCCAGTGGCTGTGAAACTTTTGCTGCGTAAGGCCACTTTCCTGGAACTCTGTGAGTTTCTTTTCCCCACCCTGAAGTGCAGGAATATCAAGATGAGAGCTGCCCTGACAGTTGAGAAGCGAGTGGCAATAGCCCTGTGGAAGCTTGCAACGCCTGAGTGCTACCGGTCAGTCAGGAATCAATTTGGAGTGGGCAAATATACTGTGGGGACTGCTGTGATTCAAGTAGCCAATGCAATCACTGAGGTTCTGCTATCAAGGGTAGTGACTCTCGGAAATGTGCAGGTCATACTGGATGGCTTTGCTGCAATGGGATTCCCTAACTGTGGTGGGGCAATAGTCGGAACGCATATCCCTATCTTGGCACCGGACCACCTTGCCAACCAGTACATAAACCACAAGGGGTACTTCTCAATGGTGCTGCAAGCACTGGTGGATCACAAGGGACGTTTCACCGACATCAACGTGGGATGGCTGGGAAAGGTGCATGACGCTCGCATCTTTAGGAACTCTGGGCTGTTTGAGCAGCTGCAAGAAGGGACTTACTTCCCAGACCAGAAAATTACTGTTGGGGATGTTGAAATGCCAATAGTTATCCTTGGAGACCCAGCCTACCCCTTGCTCTCATGGCTCATGAAGCCATACACAGGCAGCTTGGATAGTAGTAAGGAGCAGTTCAACTATAGGCTGAGCAAGTGCAGAATGGTGGTAGAATGTGCCTTTGGATGTTTAAAAGCTCGCTAGCGCTGTTTGCTGACTAGGTTAGACCTCAGCGCAACCAATATTCCCATTGTTATTACTGCTTGCTCTGTGCGCCATAATATCTGTGAGAGTAAGGGGGAGACATTTATGGCAGAGTGGGAGGTTGAGGCAAATCGCCTGGCTGCCAGTTTTGAACAGCCAGACACCAGGGTGATTAGAAGAGCACAGATAGGCGCGCTGCGCATTAGAGAGGCTTTGAAAACCAGTTTCATGACTGGCCAGGCTACGGTGTGACAGTTGTGTGTGTTCCTCCTTGATGAAAACCCACCCCCTTTGTTGATTTTAATTCCCTGTAAGCCAACCATCCTCCCCCTTTCGATCACAGCTGGCAAAGGAAATAATATCACTATTGTTTTGAAACCATGCATTCTTTCTTTATTAATTAAAAAAAAGGGAAGATAATTGATAAGGTAGCCTGGGTGGGGTGGGATGGGGGAGGAGGGGAAGAGGGAAGGACAAGGCCACATTGCTTATTGTAGCCACACTACAAATCAAAACTGTTTGAATGACAGCCTTCTGTTGCTTGGGCCATCCTCTGGAGTGGAGTGGCGTGGCTGGGTGCCCGGAGCCTCCCCCGCCGCGTTCTTGGGCGTCTGGGTAAGGAGGATATGGAACTTGGGGAGGAGGGCAGGCAGTTGTACAGTGGATGCAGCGGTGGTCTGTGCTCTTGTTGGGTTTCCTGCAGCTCCACCAGACGCCTGAGCATGTCCGTTTGCTTCCCCATTAGCCTCAGCATTGCATCCTGCCTCTTATCACGCTCACTTAATGCTTTCCTGGACTCTGCCACTGAATGCCTCCATGCATTCAGCTGTGCCCTATCAGTGCGGGAGGACTGCATGAGCTCGGAAAACATGTCATCGCAAGTGCGTTTTTTTCGCCTTCTAATCTGTGATAACCTCAGGGACAGCGAGATAGGGGGAGCATAGAAACATTTGCACCTGCGGGGGGATAAAAAGGGAGAGTAAAATTTAAGATGATACATTTCTGAGAACAAAAGGGAGACTCTTTCACAGTGAATCATGCAATTCACAGCAGACAACACATGTACTTAGGTACAAGGTTGCATTTTGCCTTTTATATTGAGCACCTGCCAGTATGGTGACACATCACACACGGCTGGGCAACAGAATTCGGTTTCCAGGCAGCCATGGTAAGCCAAAGGGTGCACAGGTTTGGCTTCTAATGCCTTCATAACATGTGAGAATGTTTTCAAACTGCAGCGCCCTCCTTTCCCATAGCTAGCAATGTCGGTTGGGTTTGCCATTTAAAAGGAGGGGCTGCGGTTTTCGGGTGGATGTGCAGCACACACCTTCCCCCACCCCTCCGTGTGGCTATTTGGGATGATCCCTTCACCCCTCACCCCACCACGGGAAAAAATTGGTGGGTGCTCAGCACCCACCGGCAGCTCCCCACCTGCCCAGCTCACCTTCGCCTCCTCCCCAAGCGTGCCACATGCCCGCTTTTCCCCCCTCGCTCCCAGCGCTTGTGCTGCGAAACAGTTGTTTCGCGCGGCTGGGAGGGAGGGGGGAGGAGGGAGAATGCAGCACACTCGGGGAAGAGGCGGGGCCGTGGCGGGGATTTGGGGAAGGGGTCCAATAGGGGCTGGGAGGGGGCGGAGTTGGGGCGGGGACTTTGGGGAAGGGGTTGGAATGGGGGTGGGGCAGGGGCGGGGAAAGGGTGGAGTCGGGGGTGGGGGCGGGTGGGCGCGAGCACCCACCGGGACAAGTTGGCGCCTATGTTCTCAGGGATGATCCCTTTTAGCTAAGCACAAACAGCCCAGCATGAACAGGGTCCCTTTACTGTTCCCTTACAAAAATTCCCCTGTTTCAACCAGGTCACCATGAATGATATCACTCCCCTGAGGTTAACACAGAAAGATATAGACTGAATGTTGCTTGAATGCGACCAAAACCCAGGACCATTCACTGGCATGCTTTATGCTGCAATGATTCCAGACTACTCGCTACTGGCTTGGCGTGGTAACGTGTCCTACTGTGGAGGATGAAATAAGGCAGCCCTCCCCAGAAACCTTCTGCAAAGGTTTCAGAGTATCTCCAGGAGACCTTCATGGAGATGTCCCTGGAGGATTCCCCCTCCATCCCCAGACATGTTAACAGACTTTTCCAGTAGCTGTACTGGCTGCGAATGCATCCCAAGTCTTCAGGGCAAATCAAACATTAAACACTATTGCTTTTAAACCCTGTACTGTAGTTACAAATGTGCACTCACCAGAGGGGCCTTCTCTGCCTTCAGGGTCGGGGATCCTGCCTTGGGAGGGTATTGGCTTCAGGGTAATGAAAAGGTCCTGGCTGCTGGGGAGAATGGATTCACCGCTTGCCTGCTGTGCATTCTCCTCCTCCTCTTCCTCATCCACAAAATCCTCCTCCATGTTGCGTGAGACTCCCCCCTTGCAGTTGTCCACGGACAGTGGTGGGGTAGTGGTATGGTCCCTCCCTAGAATGCCATGCAGCTGATCATAGAAGCGGCATGTATGGGGCTATGACCCAGAGCAACCGTTTGCCTCCTTTGTCTTTTGGTAGGCTTGCCTGAGCTCCTTGACTTTCATGCGGCACTGCTGTGTGTCCCTGTTGTAGCCTCTGTCCATCATGCCCTGTGCAATTTTGGCATATATATTAGCATTTCTTCTTTTTGATCGGAGTTCTGCCTACACAGATTCTTCTCCCCATACAGCAATCAGATCCAGTGTCTCCCGTTCGCTCCATGCTGGAGCTCGTTTGCGATTCTGGGGGGACTGCATGGTCACCTGTGCTGCTGAGCTCGCCATGCTGACCAAACAGGAAATGAAATTCAAAAGTTCCCGGGGCTTTTCCTGTGTAGCTGGCTAGTGCATCGGAGTTGAAAGTGCGG
>NW_020664523.1:1033161-1059537 GCF_002925995.2 Terrapene triunguis | reverse complement strand
CCCCGGCGGCCGGAGCGCCGCGCCGCCCCCCTCCAGGTGCCGCCCCAAGCACCAGCTTGGGTGCTTGGTGCCTGGAGCCGGCCCTGGAACTGGGGCACTCCTAGGGGTAGTGTGGCCTAGGGCAGTGGTGCTCAACCTTTTTTTACCCATTTTTTACCCTAAACTTAAATAGACAAATCTGCACACCCCCAACCAGAGGTGACTCGGGAGAGTGACACACGGGGGCGTGTGCACCCCCAGTTGGCTGCCTTCCATTTGGCTCTGCTCCCTGAAGTGCTGCTGTAGCAGGGCAGAGCAATGGTGTCTCCTTGGCTAGCTGTGCCTGCTCATGCAGTCAATGGCTGTGAGGCAGCCCCTTCTGATGGCAGAAGGAGAGCTCTCTGCTGTAATGACGCTGCGATTTTTGGTTGTGCCCCCCGAACCCAGACAGGCTGGGTGGCCTGCTGAGGTGAGTCGGGGGATGGAGGTGGCACTCCCTCCCCGAGTCCTGCTGCACAGGGTTGAATCCTGAGTCCCAGACCCACTGCCCAGAGCTGAAGCCCAGTCCTTGGTGGCCCCCCTGAAGCCTGCTTGCAGCCCTCCAGGGGACCATAGCCCCCAGGCTGAGAACCAGTGGCCTAGTGGACAGAGCTCTAGGACTCAGAACAGCTGGATTCTAATGGTTCTATTTGCAACTCTGCCACTGGGCTACTCGATGGCCTTGGGCAAGTCGCTTCCCCCTACTGTATGCCTCAGTTTCCCCAGATGTAGCATGGGGATAATGACACTGGCTTCTGTGTACAGAGACCTCTCTGGATGAAACACGCAAAATATGCTTTAGATGTTATTGTGTTATTGGTCAAAGCCAGCCCCTCAGTGAGTCTCTGGGAAGTGGAGGAGAGGCCCCCTGCTCCTGCTCATACAAGCCCTGTAATGTGGGAGGTGAGTGGCCATCACTATATCCTGTAAGCCCTTGAGCTCACTACAGACACACAGGCTGACCCCTCACGGGGGCTCTGGGAACCGAACAAATGGAGGCACCAGAGAGCACAGTGTGGGTGGCACCTCTGCTGGATGCCCAAGAAGCAGCATGACTGATAGAGAGATAGATGCCCCCACTGAGGCTGAGGCATTTCTCTGAGCCCATCACCATGATGTCTGGCTGCAATGCTGACTCATGGGAGGGATGGAAGGGCAGCCCTTGCCAGTAAGATTGTAGAGCAGGCTGGGCAGTAACACAGACACCCAGCTGGCAGGAGAACGAGAGCATGAGTGAGGAGCATCAATCCATTTGGGAGCTGAATCTGGTACAGAACATGATGGCGGCCTGTCTGCTAAGGGGAATGCCCCACTGCCAGCCTGCTCATGAGCTGCACTGGCTGCTGGGGGAGCAGCATTTAAGGTTTTGGTTTTGTTCCACAAAGCCTACAGAGTTAGGATCTATATTCCTGAGACCATGCTCCCCCTTCCCTCCAGCTCAGGACCCTCCCCCTAATATTGCTATGTTAGAAGGTGTCAACTATTACCTTGATCTATAGATAATCACAGACCTGGTTAAAACTGATGGGTATGCTAACCATCCTTCATTCAAGCTGAATGGAAGGAGCAATTAAATGCCCCTTTATGGAATGAGATAGCTGGAGACAATAAAAGCCACTGCCCACAGCAATTGGCTGCATGGCACATCCTGAGCAGGACTAAGCAATGTGGTCTGAAGGATATCCCCAGACTGGCTGCAAATGCAGGAGCTAGCAGGGGACTGCTTGGCAAGCTAGCTGGGTGTGAGAGGTAGAAAGCCAGACAGAGATGCAGTCATGAGCATGGCCCTGAAAGAAAGCTAGGAGACAGAGCTCCTTGGGCACAGGACTGGCTGGAAAGGCAGGCTTTGAAATTGTGAGCAAGGAAACTGCCTCAGGGCCTCCCAGAGGATTCAGGGGGCCTGGGGCAAAGCAATTTCAGGGGCCCCTTCCATTAAAAAAAATTGCAATACTATAGAATACTATATTCTCGTGGGGGCCCCTGTGGGGCCCAGGGCCTGGGGCAAATTGCCCCACTTGCCCCCCCCCCGGGCAGCCCTGAACTGCCTGCTACTGTTTGTTCCTGCTGTGTTCAGGGAACCAGGACTGCATGAACCACCACTATAAATAAACAGGATTGCACACAAAATACCCACCTCCTCTCACTGATTTCTGCTCCTAATAGAAACAATCTGGCAAGGCCTAAATATTGGCAAACCACTCAGGCCAAGAGGCAACAATCTAGAAGACTGGGGTCTGCTGTCAGGGCATTCTCCCCAAGGGCCCCTCATGTTAGAATTCTCCCTGAGGGCCTCTTGCCTCCCTCCTGTCTACAATAGCCCAAATCTGTCAGCCTTCAGAACAGGCATGTGTCTGGGAGAAGGCTGCTGTGGAGTGAATATCTCCTTGGGGGGGTGCTGGGGAGTTGGTTTGTCCTTGCTCTGCTGCATGGTGATTTGCAGGATTATCAGACCCTTTGCAGGGTTGCCCTTGAGCCTTCCCTGGGATAGAGCAATCAGTTCTCCTGCTAGAGCCCAACAGGATGAGGGAGCCACCTCCCGCTAACACCAAACAAAGCCATGAACTAAACACTTTGGTTACCAGGGCAGGGTCAGGATTGCTGCAGGCAGCTGTCCCTCCGGCAGGGAGTGATTGGGTGCAGTACCCTGCAGGGAGCTGCTGCTAGTGATTTCAGGCTGAAGTGCCTGGGTCCCACCCCAGTTAACCATAATGACCATTAGCATTTCTCTCTGCTGCTAGGGCCCTCTCCTCTCCACTTCACTCCTCTGAGCACTGATACATAGTCTTGAATATAACCCCAGAGGTATTACATCATTATCCCTATTTTACAGATGGGGAAAACTGAGGCACGGAGCGAGTTAAGGGCTGGATTCACTGTTGCCCTAGAGCCCATTTGCACCACCTGCACTTGCACAAAGGGGCCATAGGGGAGACATGGGCCCCTCTCAGTGAAGGATCCTAGCATGGGCCTGCACACAGCTCTGCTGGAGCAGCCCAGGCATTGGAGGGCACACTGGGGTGGGCCAGGGCACTCAGTGATTCTCAGCCCCTGCAGCTGCCCGTTGGCAAACTACCTCCCTGTGGCTGCATGCTGGGATGAACTAGACCTCATGTGACTTGGCTGAGATCACACTGAGCTCGTGGCAGGGCCAAGGCTTGATTCCAGATTTCCCGAGTCCCAGCCCAGTGCACCATTCACAGCCCCATGCTTCCTACAGCACTTCCCTGCTATAGAGGAGGCCATGGCCAGCTCTACATTTGTGCAGGGATGGGAGGGCACCGGCTCCTCAACCTCATTGAATATCAGTGAGCAGCTCCCTGGCATACCTGGCTGGCAGCGGCAGGATCTCAACATCCACTGATGGCACTTTCCCTGTGTCCCTGAATCCAGCACTCTTTGCAAATTGTCCCCCTCTCCCTCCACCCACACGCCAGCCAAACCGTTGGCGAGGTGGGACAGACCCAGTCTGACAGCTATATGCCCCCCTCCCTGACTATGTCCTTGGATCCTCCCACGGCTTCCTGGCCCTATAGGAGCGGGACAATCTGACCAGCCTTCCACCAAATCATCTGAACCATAGATCCAACCATTCAGCTGCCACAGCTATGGCCAGCTGCAGCAGTATTGCCCTTCCAGTCTCCCTTGGCAACCCCACGCAGCTGCCAGCCGAAGCCAGTGAACTGTGGCCCAGTGGCTAGGGCCCTGCACTGGCAGCCAGGAGACCATGGGGAAGTCACTCCACGCAGATCCATGGAAGTTAGGAGGCCCAATATCTCTGAAGAGCTGGGCCTGCCCCTCTCTGTACATCACTTTCCCCTCCCACCCTTTCTTTGCTTTGCAGGTTTTGGCTGTAAACCCTTTGGGGGGCAAGGACTGTCTCTTCCAAGGTGTTCATGCAGTGCCAGACTCCCTGGGCACTGAATAAAGCAATGGGAAGCCAGTTTTAATGCTGTGCTAATATTCTCCAAACAGTCTTCCCAGCATGCAAAGATTTCCAGTGGGAAGTTAGCACATGGATTTTCAATATGATCATCCTCACACAACATGTGGGCGCGCACACCCATCCTCCTCTGAGCAGGCAGGGGGCAGATAAACTGCCATACATATATTTGCTTCTGATCCAAACCCCTTGATCCCCCTGGATAATAGCTCAGAAAAACTCAGCCGCAATCAGCATGATGCAAGCCCATGGCACTACCTCATAGCCACTAGGAAATGCATCACCAAGCCATGACTCGCCAGAGAAACACCCACATTGGAGATATGACTATGTAAATACCTCTGCAAATGCAGGCTAAGCAACAAAATGCAACTTGACTCAAGCAATGCCAGGGCCCATTCGATGACAGAGGGGTAGTGACAAACCATTACTTCATTACTTAGGAGAACAACAGTTCAAGGGGCTTAAATCCCATGCCTGAACACTTCTACAATGGACTCAGTTACACATGGAAATTGTAGGCCATACTCTGGACAGGTAACTTTTATGCACCTAAAGAAGCTGCAACTTGCTGTGCACCTTTGAATCTCTGACCGTACCTGAATCGAATATTCATCTGTAGAGCTTCCTAGATACCTGTGGCACCATAGAGACTCACAAATTTATTTAAGCATAAGCTTTTGTGGGCTAAAACCCACTTCATCGGATGCATGCAGTGGAAAATACAGTAGGAAGATCTATATACACAGAGAACAAGAAAAAATGGGTGTTGCCATACCAACTATAACAAGACTAATCAATTAAGGTGGGCTATTATCAGCAGGGGAAAAAAAAAAAACTTTTGTAGTGATAATCAGGATGGCTCATTTCCAACATTTGGCAAGAAGGTGTGAGTAACAGTAGGGGAAAAATTAGCATGGGGAAATAGATTTTAATTTGTGTAATGACCCATCCATTCCCAGTCTTTATTCAAGCCTAATTTAATGGTGTTGAGTTTGCAAATTAATTCCAATTCTGCAGTTTCTGGTTGGAGTCTGTTTTTGAAGTTTTTTTGTTGCAGAATTGTGACTGTAATTGAGTGACCAGGGAGGTTGAAGTGTTCTCCGACTGGTTTTTGAATGTTATAATTCTTGATGTCTGATAGGTGTCCATTTATTCTTTGGGGGGGAGGGATAGCTCAGTGGTTTGAGCATTGGCCTGCTAAACCCAGGGGTTGAGAGTTCAATCCTTGTTGGGGCCATTTAGGGATCGGGGGCAAAAAAAATAGTTGGGGATTAATCCTGCTTTGAGCAGAGGGTTGGACTAGATGACCTCCTGAGGTCCCTTCCAACCCTGATATTCTATGTAGAGACTGTCTGGTTTGGACAAGGTACATGGCAGAGGGGCATTGCTGGCACATGATGGCATATATATCACATTGGTAGATGTGCAGGTGAACGAGCCTCTGTTGGTGTGGCTGATGTGATTAGGTCCTATGACAGTGTCCCTTGAATAGATATGTAGACCGAGTTGGCAATGGGCTTTGTTGCAAGGATAGGTTCCTGGGTTAGTGTTTTTGTTGTGTGGTTGCTGGTGAGTATTTGCTTCGGGTGGGGAAGTGTAAGTAAGTGAGGACTGGCCTGTCTCCCAAGATCTGTGAGAGTGAGGGATCATCCTTCAGGATAGTTTGTACATCCTTGATGATGCACTGGAGAAGTTTTGCTGCTTTTGAGTGGAGTGTCCCCAGCTCCCTGCACTCAGTTGAGGGCTGAAGGTGACGGCTAGTGGCATTCTGTTACTTTCTTTGTTGGGCCTGTCCCAAAGTAGGTGACTTCTGGGTAGTCTTCTGGCTCTGTCAATCTGTTTCTTCGCTTCAGCAGGTGGGTATTGTAGTTTTAAGAACGCTTGATAGAGATCCTGTAGGTGTTTGTCTCTGTCTGAGGGATTGGAGCAAATGCAGTTGTATCTTAGAGCTTGGCTGTAGACAATGGATCATGTGATGTGGTCTGGATTAAAGCCGGAGGCATGTAGGTAAGTATAGCGGTCAGTAGATTTCCGGTATAGGGTGGTGTTTATGTGACGATCGCTTATTAGCGCTGTCGTGTCCAGGAAATGGATCTCTTGTATGGACTGGTCCAGGCTGAGGTTGATGCTGGGATGGAAATTGTTGAAATCATGGTGGAATTCCTCAAGGGCTTCTTTTCCATGGGTCCAGATGATGAAGAGGTCATCAATGTAGTGCAATGAGATATATGCCATCATGTGCCAGCAATGCCTCTCTGCCATGTACATTGGCCAAACCAGACAGTCTACGCAAAAGAATAAATGGACACAAATCAGACATCAAGAATTATAACATTCAAAAACCAGTCGGAGAACACTTCAACCTCCTGGTCACTCAATTACAAACCTAAACGTCGCAATTCTCCAACAACAACAAAAACTTCAAAAACAGACTCCAACGAGAAACTATAGAATTGGAATTAATTTGCAAACTGGACACCATTAAATTAGGCTTGAATAAAGACTGGGAGTGGATGGGTCATTACACAAAGTAAAAACTATTTCCCCATGCTAATTTTTCCCCTACTGTTACTCACACCTTCTTTAAAAAGCAACAGAGGGTCCTGTGGCACCTTTAAGACTAACAGAAGTATTGGGAGCATAAGCTTTCGTGGGTAAGAACCTCACTTCTTCAGATGCAAGTGAAGATTCACACCTTCTTGTCAACTGTTGGAAATGGGCCATCCTGATCATCACTACAAAAGTTTTTTTTTTCCTCCTGCTGATAATAGCCCACCTTAACTGATTAGTCTCGTTATAGTTGGTATGGCAACACCCATTTTTTCATGTTCTCTGTGTATATATATCTTCCTACTGTATTTTCCACTGCATGCATCCGATGAAGTGAGTTTTAGCCCACGAAAGCTTATGCTCAAATAAATTTGTTAGTCTCTAAGGTGCCACAAGTACTCCTCATTCATTTTGCTGATACAGACTAACACGGCTACCACTCTGAAACTAGATACCTGTGTAACTGGCATGTATAGCTGTGATCCTGTCTACTCAATTATATAAACAATCCTTTCAAACCTGTCCACTTGTGTTTCAAAGATCTCAGTGCACTTTACCCAAGTGGATACCAATCATTATCCCCATTTCTACAGAAAAGGAAATGGAGGCAAAGGGAGGGGAAGCAACAAGTTCACATTGTGAGTCAGTGGCATGAGCCCTGACACCCACTATGATGCCCTGCCCTAGACCAAGGGGTCCCATATAACAGATGCTTGGGGGGCCTCTTGGCAATGAGGCCGACTCAGTCCCATTCCTAGTGGTGTGGTTTTCATCTATAATTGCCCATGCAGGCCCTGCGTCCTAGGTCTGTTCAGGGCTATACCACTAATAGCATACTACAGATAATCACAGCATGGGCTGGGTAGTTTGCTCGGCTCTGGTCCATCATTCTGAGGACACAGGACTTCAGACACCAGCACTCTCAACGTAGCACCTTTCACCCAGGCTCCCAGCTCTTTCTAAACAGTTGGTCACCACCCGTTCATGTGAAATGCAGAGTGCCTGTGTAAACCTAGGACTGGCTAACCAGGGTCCTTCCAGACCAGTGTGTGGCTCCAGCAGTTGCCTAGACCAGCTGCTTCACAGGAAGGTGCAAGAACCTCCCTTTTGGATCAGATGACACCAGAATAACCTGTGCCTAAGGGAAGTTCCTTCCCAACCATCAGTAGCTGGCTGAGGCCCTAGAACATGGTCATTAATTTCTCCTGGATTTCATTGAGGATTTTCCCACCATTCAGGGAAGGGATTGCCTGTCTTCACCTATTTTCAGCAGTGGGAAAACAGTCCTCCCTCCCCCCAAAAAAGCCACTTGGCCTTATAATTTATGCCAGCATCCTTTTCTCATACTTATCTGTTTCACTAGCATAATTGAGGCCATAAGAGCTAGGACACCCCCTATTGGCAGAGGGTTAGGGTGACACCTGCAGCATGCACAGCTCAGCTTCTCTTCCCTGTGCGCTTCCCCATTTAACCCTGTCCACGAGGATTGTCATGCAAGAGATACAGTGCTCCCCCTCAGCTGGAGACTTTGTATTTGTTCTTCCTTTGTCCATTTTCCCTAATGTAGCATAGAAGCCACCTTGATGGGAAATGCATGCTTTGTGAATGGAAAGCAACAGTCTGCCACCTCTGTATGAGGAAGCTATAGCAGTATGGATCTTTATTATTATTTATATTACTGTAGCAGCAAAGAGCCTCCATCATGGTTCAGGTTGCTGTTGTGCAAGGTGCTGTACAAAGACCTGTCCCAAAGAGCTTGCAATCTAACTACACGACAAGAGATTAATACAATGAAAAACTGATATCTAAATAGATCAGACAGAGCTGGGGGAGGGGGAGAACACAGCAGCAAGTGACCAATGTCATAGCAGCAAAGGATAGGTTAGTTCCACAGTGGGAGGGTTGGAGGGGGTTAGTTAGCAAGGGACAAGCTACATAGAAAGAAGAGAAGGGGGGGATGGACAGACAGGGTGGACTGAGGCTGAGGCGAAGGAACTGGGGGGGAGGGGAAGGGAAGGGTTGGAGGAACATGGAACAAATTGCTTCTGCCCTGTGCTGATCAGCTATCAGAACTTGCTGCTTTTGAGTGGAGTGTCCCCAGCTTCCTGCACTGGCTGTGCCTCTGCTTGCTGGGTCAAGCCTCAGGCTGGCTCCTCTCTGCAGTTTTCCCTCCAAGACCACATGGCAAAGGGGAGGAGAGACATGACACCCCCCCACACAGAGTCTGGGGGACACTAGGGGCAGATTCATTGAAATTAGGAGCCTAAATACCTTTGAGGATATGGATGCTGTGCCCCCAGGAGTTTCCCCTGCACAGTTCTGGGTCCAAAATCACCAGCCTGGCCAATGGGAAAGGGAAGAATGTGCTGTTCAAAAGGATCCCCCTCTTCCCTCCCCTCATACATATACTTTAGCATGCAAGGTTCCTTGAAGGAGAGCTGGTATTTGTGACACTCCCTTGCCCAGCTGGACACCTGCACTGCTCTGCCTCTGCTGGTCAGTTTTGCTGCCCCAAAGCACCCTGACTAAGCACTGCCAGTCAGGACCCATGCCAGCTTGACAGACCAGAGCTCAGCAACACACCTCTGCATTAATACTGATTTGTTGAATCTCTTCAAAAATTCAATGACTCATTCAATAGCTGCCTAAAACCAGACACCCCCCCCCCCCAAAAGCTGGGATGACTTTACACACCACCTCTGGGTTACGAAAACCCATTGATCCATGGGTACTGAACGTCCATCTGGGGAGGGGCAGCCCTGTGCAAGCCAGCTACCCCCTGCCTGCAGCCAGAGGCTGGGGCCATGGCCACAGCCTCCTAAGCAGCAACTCCCCTTCCAGCCTCAGCACAGGCATTGCCACATCTAGTCAAGCAGCCAGTCTCCTCCCACACTGGTTGGGGCATTTAATGCAGCTCAGAGGGGCCCAGGACAGAGCAGGCCTTGGAGACTGAACTCTGCTCATAGCTGCATGGGTGCAGCTCAGGGAAAGCCTGCTGCACACATTGTGGGGCACAGGGATACTTTACTGCTGCCTCTGCTCGGAGGGACAGAAAACTGCAGTCTCCAGGGCTGGCAGCTCAGGACCTAGCACCATTGTACAATGCACACTGTTTAGCCTCTTCTGCAGTGTCCCTAAGGCGGCCAAGGGCTAGCAATAGAGATTATCCTGGGCATGTGAGGCAAGAGGGAATCTGAGTCGCCCTTAGCAAACCACGTCATCCCACTCAGACTCACCAGTTAGCTCTGCAATTGCCCATCTCCTGGCTCTCTTCACAGTTGGAGACACCCCCTTCCTGCTGGGGAGAGGCTGTGGGCAGGTTCAGAGCCACCCTCTTGCCCTCAACACTGCCATTGATCCAGAGCGTCCTTTGGCATAGCCCAGTTTTGGATCTGAGCTCTGAAGCTTGGGCCTCAGTCTGTGGGTAGCCACCATTGTTTCCTGGGTGCTGCATAAGAGGGGCACCCCACTGCTCCAGCTGCTGGGCATGTCACTGTGCCTGGTCTCTGTGCTAGCTGCCATGCCTTCCTAGCTATCCCAGGAGTAAATCTCCTCACTTGCAGAGGGACTGTTGTAGGGATCTTTGCCATAGCATTCCATGGCATGGCCTTGAGATGGTGGCCAAGAGTCCACATGCCAATGACCTCCAGGGAGATGAAAGAATAGTGCCACCCAAAACACCTTCCACTTCCAGAAACACAAAGCTCAGCAGACCCTCTGCCAGGGAAGCAGTCACTGACTATAGTGTCTAACTAGAGACAGCAGCCTTGGAATATGCTGAAAGGGGAAGATTAGACAGGGGCCTGGACTCAGCCCATGGGAGCTACACAGCAAGATGGGGGTCTACTTAAGAGGATCAAGATAGAGCCTTGCTTGCCTGAAGTTGTCTGCCCCCAGACTTGGATTCTTAACCCACTCCTTGGCCAGTGGAAATCTGCCACATTAGGGGTGGTTAGAAAGACCTGCCACTAGAGGAGGACAACAGGTCCCCCGCACCCAAGAATAGGCTACGATTCTCTTTAGCAAAACAAACCAATTTATTTACATAAACACTTAAATACAGCATATAATAAATAGAAAAGATCCAGGCTGTAACAGGAATTCATTAGATTATGGCAGGCTACAATCCATTCACAGAAAAGAAAGAAGTGAAAGCCAAGCAGCCGTGTAACCAGAGTTCAGTAGAACTGGGGGACACTCAGGTTGGTGCAGCAATAGGCAAAGAGGAAAGACTAGGAGAAAGGTCTCTGGACTCTGCTTCTAAGGTGCTTCGAGCCAAAGGGAAAAGAAAAGAAAAAAGGTTGCATTAAAGACTAAAATCTCATCCAAGTTGATCTGGGGGAGTGATGGGTTTCAGGTAGTTCCAAGAGAGTCTAAAACACAAGTGTCTAGTAAAGGAGGGCAATTTACTAGAGATCCCAGTGACAGGGGATTAGCCAGAACTTGCTGGAGGCCTTGCGTGACTGGGCCCTCGTGCTAGGAGATGAGTTGCATCACAACTCCATCAGGCCTTGCAAGGGGTTGCCTTTTTAAGCTTTAAAACTGTTTAGCGCTTCACTTGAAGTGTTCTTTTCAGTTCCTAGAGAAGGTCTTGTAAAAACCTCCCCCTTCACCCCCCGCCCCCGAAGCCATGGCCCAGAAGGACACAGGGCTTTGAGAAAGTGACTTTCCAGATCCTGCGCTCCCCCCTCACCATGCATTGTCTCTAGAGCCCTCTGGCCAGCCCCTATCTCACACAGCCCAACAAGCTACTGATGCAGACTACAAAGGTATTTATTTGGACAGGTCAAGCATACATGCAATCTACTGGGATTAGTGGCTAACGCCAGAGCTGGAGTGGGGGGACAGAGCAGATACAGAAGTCACAGGACAGTACCAGCCTAAACTCAAATTAAGTATATGGAAGCCCTTAAAGTGAAGGATCCACACAGAACCCAACAAGCCAGCACTGGTGAGAGGGGGAAGCCTTTGAGCATTAGAACCAATTGGTGTCATCACTCCCTGCTCCAGACTCATTTTAGGTTCCATTTGCCTGCAGAAGATTTAGCTTCCCTGCACCAAAATCTTCAGTAGAAGAGGCCCAAGCTCCATGCATCTCACCCACAACTCCAGCCTAGCTACTAGTCCTCTAGAGAGTTCCGACAAGCACATTGCCACCTTCTCCATGGCCTGTTGGTGTGTTGGAGCCATGCCCAGTTCCCACCTGGCCACGCAGCTGTTCTCAAATGGAGCAGTCTCTTCATACAAGACGGACCCAGTTCTACTTCACAAGTGAAAGCTCAAAGAGCATCAGACAAAACCCAGATGGCATGACAATTAGCATGTTCTCCAGATGCCAGTCCATCTCACCTCCCTGCCAAAGGTTGAGCCATTTGACTGGTCATGCTTCCATCCAATCCTCATAAAGCTCCCTAGCAGGAAGAGGAGTGCCCCAAGGAGAAGATACAGAGTGGCAGTCCTTTAGTACAAGGCCCAGCAAATTCTTCCCTTTAAAAACTGCTATTCCACAATATTGGCATAAAAATCCATTTGTAAAATGTCCCAGCAGAGCCCAGTGTCCATTGTGCAATGGAGGGTGGAGGCGGAGGACCAAGAAAAAAAAAAGTTGGACAAACTTTCTTAAAAACCCAGATCCTATTGAGGGAGGGGACAGGACTGTCAAAAATGCAAAAAAAAAAAAAAAAAAAAAAAAAAAAGAAATTTAGAGGCACATTGAGCAAACTAATTCAGACAGCTGGGCATCTGGTTCACCAGAGACTGAGTTGATGTGGGGAGGCCAGGAGAAGGATCACCATGTCTTCATGCAAGCTCTGATGGTTGTTAGACATGATGAATGGTTCAAGTGCGGAGGACTTTATCTACAGGTGCAGGACTCTGCTATCATGTCTTCATACTCTTTGTAGAGGATGCTGCCACTAGGCTCAATCATCAGCACGCTGATGGGACTATACTTGTAGGGCACGCAGGAGGGTCGGGGGACATTCTGGTCCACCAGCTGGTTGATGAAGTTCTGCACGATGGCATGGTTGGGGGAGTTGTAGCCATAGCGTAGGATGCGGGGACATGTGCCCTTGCAGTACTTGGGGTTGTACCGGTGGGGGGCTATGATCCAGTGGTCCCAGCCCAGCTGGTTGAAGCTGACCCGGAAGGAGCGGAGAGCACATTCGTCCTTCTCAGCGCTGGTCTTCTGCGAGTAGCTGGGGAGATCCAGAATGAGGTTGCCTGCCTGGCGAGCTTTGCGACTCAGCACTGGCCCATCAGGAGTTTCCTTCAAGCCAGCTTCCCCCAGCTTGGCCCGGAGGCCTTTCCGAGTGTCATTGAGGTAGAGCAACAGGAAAGGGTCATTCAAGGAAACAGTCTTCTCCCAGCCAACTTCAGGCTCTGAGCCATCAGCTGGTCCCAGACGGATACACACATGATTAAGGCGGAGCAGCTGGCTCTTCTTGGAGTCCCAGGCCCATGGCAAAGAGTGGGAGGTGATGTCCCTCTCCTCCCAGCTGTCTATCCTAGAGGAGACAAGGGCATTCCTCTTGCCTCTTTGAGGGGGTGAGAGCTTTGGAACCCCAGCCTCCCCAGCCAACTGAACCACACAAAAGAGCTGGGCATGAGCCAGCAGCAGAGTCTTAGAATAAACCACAGTGGCTCTCACCAGATGTTCCATTCCTGGCTGGACATTCAGGTGGTAGTTGAGAGTCTGCATGTACCAGGGACCTGTGAGGGGAGGGAGGAGATGGGAGTTAGTGTTCCCAAAAGCAAGACAGAACAGCCTCAAACTTACATACAAGCCATTTTGGTAAGTTTGTGCCCACACTCCTGGAACAGCCAGTTCCCCCTTTCACCCTCCCCTCCTAGAACTGCCCACACCCACCTAGGAGGTAGCTCGAACACTCCCATGCATCTCCTGAAGGCCTCAAAGGGGCACTAAGAATGACCTGGATAGATGGGGCTTTCTGCCCAGTTTGCTTCTTAGAAAAAGGGCCATTGTTTTTGTGGGTTTTTTTTGTTTTGTTTTTTTTTAAAATAAAGTAGTTTTGTTCCTCAAGTCAGAAATTCAGGTAATTTCTACCTGGTTTTTCCTAGAAGCCTGGACAACTGGAGATGTTTACAACATTACAGAAATCAAGGAATTGCAACTTGATTGAGAGGGGAAGCTGTTTTGGTTAGTGCCTATTTAACTCAAGTGTCCAACAAACTGTTGGAAGAATGTTCTGTATCAAGTCTCCAGGCTGCTCCCACAGGTGCCCCAGAGAGGTCTCTAGTGAGACAGAGACCTATTCCTGATCTTCTGAAAGAGACCTTATTCCTTCTAAATTGTTCAGGCTCTTTATGCATCAGAGAGAGAGAGTGCATGAAAGATCCCCCTTCTCACCCCCCGATTTGAGAAGCATCAAGGTCACATGGAAGGCATTAGAGAAGTCCAGAAGGTACAAAGCCCCAGCCAGGAAGCTGCTAGAACCAGATTAGTGTATCAGAGCATCTTGCAGTGTTGCCTGGAGGAGCAGAGATGGATGGGGAGGGAAGGGGCATGCCTCCCGGCACAAGACAAGGCCATGGCAGAGCTCTGAAGAACCTCGGCCCTCACCAAGAGGGCAGGAGTTTCCCTTGAGCCATTGCTGAGGCACCAGCTCACATGGTCTCTGGCTGAGCCTGAACCCCCCTTGCATGTGAACACCAGCCATGGCAAGAGACATGTACCGTTATCCACCTGAGGCAGTAGGGCCAGTGGTTAGGACAGGAGTCAGGAGACCTTGGTTTCATTCTTTAACATGCCATGGTCTGGTTGTGAGAATTATTTCATTCCTGGGCCTTGTTGCCCCACATGGACACAGGGCTGTCCCAGGAGCACCTCACAGGGCGGGGGGGAGAAGAGGAGCCTGCTCACTGCAAAGCATGGCCCAGGATGGCCTGACTGATCACATCCCCTTACTAGAGGCCTGGGAAACAGCTGAGCTTTCCTGGCTCTCCATGGCCTTCTTGGCAACGGGAACAGCAGGTGCTCTGCTTGATGGATGGAGACAGCAGCCAGACTCGCTCATTCTCCAGCCACAGACCAGTGGGGATACAGAGCTGTCAATAGGCTGGGCTCCAGCCCTCGAGGAAGGGGGCAGCACCCAGCCCACCCCCAATATCTCTTTATAGCTCCCAATTAGAGAGCTAACGGGAAGCACTGTCCTTCCTAGCCCAGACTCTGGGTTTGTCCCTATAAATAGCTGAATGAAGGAAACAAGTCTCTGCTCTGGGCCTCTCCCCAGCAGACGTCAGAACACACCCCCTTCCCGAGGCTCCATTTGACATGCAGACTGGACAGTGTTAGTATGAAGGATTACGCTCCACCCTCCCCCACAGAAGCCCGTGAGAACCAGAGTCCCAAGGTAAGCAGGGTCCCCGAGCACTGTGCAGCCAGAGAGCAGGAGGGGTGGAAACAAACAGCAGTTGTGTGCAGGGGGGAGTGAGGTTGGCAGCAGAGAGGGGACGAGGCAAAGTCCAGAGTCCACCTCCTTGGCCAAGAGCATGGTACAGTTCCCATCACACACACAAGCCCCGCAGAGGAGCATGGGGGTGGGATGCTGTCTTAGCCCTGCCTTTCACTAGCTTGACCAGCTCCAGGCACCAGGGAGTGCAGGCAGGTGCTTTGGGCTGGAGAGGGTCAACACGCTGCAGTAACTAACATGGCTGTTTGTGCCAGTGTACAGGCTACTGCAGAGCAGAGCATCCTGGAGGGGGGAACCCCCCTGTATCCAGCCTGCCCCCAGCCAGGGGGAGGCTCACTAGAACCCACACAGGGGCCAGTTCTGCACAACAAGGCCTGGAGCAACAAGACTCTGCAAGGCCACCTGCTGCTTGGGCCCGACCTGCTGCCAGAAGATCAGCTCTCCTGTTCTAGTGCCAATGGGCCAGAGCAGGAGGGAGCTAAAGGCAGCATGGAGAAGGAGGGACCGGGGGTGGGGAGCTATGGCACAGTCAGGGGTTATGGTAGCAGGGTTCCCAGCTCTCTACAACTGCCCTTCCGACTACCATCTCCTTCAAGCCCTGAGCACTACACAGCCCAGTGCCCACCATTCAAACACACACCCCACAGCTCCAGCCACCCCCACCCCCCTGCCAGGTGGCTTCACCCAGGAGACCCACCTGCCCACTCCCCTATGCCTAGTGACTCACCTGCCCCAGGCTGCCTTGTCTTGACAAAGGGCCTGACCAGGCGCACAGCATTGGCACCCAGCTTACGGTTCTGGCGGGGTCGCCCAGCCTGGTCTGCCACATTCTGGTACAGGTTGAGCATGTAACGCAGCGGTTGCCTGCTGGCCAGCTGCTTCCGGTGGCAGCAGGGCCAGACGCTGGGGACCTGCTCCAGCAGCACCTGGATGAGGGGCAAGGAGGGCACCCTAGCGAGGGCACTCAGGGCAGCTGGCTCCTTCCCTTCCTCCCCCATACTCAGCTCCAGAGGGAGCAGAGCAGCCAAGAGGAACAAGCTCCCAAGGGAGCAGAGAGGGCCCAGGGCAATCATGGCTAAGGGGTGGGCAGCAGGCTGTGGCTAGGGGGTGGGCAGGGAGCTCTAGAGGGCTGGTGCTATGAGAGCCACAGAGTAGGGGGAAGCATTCTTCTCCCCCTCCCCCCACAAAGGCAAGTGCTTTCTCCCTAGCAAGGGCAGGGCTCTCCTGCTTTCACTCAGCTGTTCCCAGTCTGAGCCTTTAGGCAGCTTCCTTGGGGGTGGGGGAAGTTTTGAGGTGCAATCAGACAATTTCTGCTCCCTGCCCTATTGCCCTCCCTTGAGGGCAAACCCTTCAGGATTAAAACCAGCCCCTCAGGGACCTGGCACTAAGGGGTTCCTCTGAATGCCGTTTTAAAAACCACACTGGCCTGGGATGTGGGGGCCAAGTAAGGTCAGCAGGACCAGCACTCAGCAGGGGGAAAGTTAAAATCCTTAGGACCCAGACTAGCTCCAGCCCCTCCTCTCTGACCCAGTCCACTGGGTTAAGAAGGGCTTAGTCCTCACATCCATTTTAAAGGCCCTGTGTTAATCAGGATTTAAAGGGCCAGGAGCTGTTCTCCACCTGCTCCCCATGCTCAGCTCTTCTGGGGCAGGTGAGGGATAGACAGATCTAGATTACAACACTAGGTGCCAGGCAGGGGAGAATAGGGCCTCCCAGACTCTGACTAGCCAGAGCTCCCCACTGCTCTGCCATTATAGGAGCTGCAAGGGGAGTTGGTACAATGGGGGCAGCCATCTGCAGATTGTCCCATAGGCATACTGGGGCCAGCGACAGCTCACGAGGCAGCCTAGTTAACAATAATTGACTCGTCTCTATGGGGCTGCCCCACAGGGTCTCCCAGCTCTTCAGCACTTGGGGGAGGATCATTAGAGGCTAAAGCCTGGGTAGGGAGACCTCAATGCTGTTCCCCACCTGCCACAGGATTTCTGGGCCACTGTCAGTGAGTCACTCACCTCCCTGCTCTGTGCCTCAGTTTCCCCATCTGGAACATGGGTTTGAGGATCATGAGCCACCTCACAAGGGGTCAGGAGGCTTGATGGGCCAATGCCTATAACATGCTTGGAAATCCTTGGAGGGGAAGTGCTGTGGGAGTGGTGTATGTTATTGGCCTTCTAGAGGGGAAATGACTTGCCCAAAGCCACTGAGTGGGTCAGTGGCAGAGCTGAGAAAAGGACCCAGTTCACCTGAGTCCTGGTTCCCTGCCCCAGAAAGCAGCAAAGCTGCTATCCCTCTCCCCCCTCCCACTGATGCAGTGTGCATGGGTACAGCTTCCCCACAAGGATCTCAAGTGCCCGTGAGTCTGGTGCTGGGTTTCCCGTGCTGGTGCCAGGCTGATGCCAAATGCATGGACAAGGGGGGGTGGCAGGGTTTGCTCCCAAAGGTACACTGCCACTGCTGTGTCACCACACCCCATCCCAGCAGCAATTGCCTCTCTGAGGCATCACACACTGTTTCCTTTCCTCCCAACACAGACATCCTCTTCCCATCCCTCCAGCTTCACAGTGGGGGATCAAGGCTTCCATGGGAGGACTGGCAGGGACAGCATGAACCAGTGATTAGAGCACTACACTGGAAGTCTGGACTCCTGGGTTCTATTCCCAGCCCTCCACTCACTCTCTGCATGAGCCTGGGCAAACACTATGCCTCAGTTTCCCCTGCTGTACAACGGGGTCTGTAGGACATGCTCCTCAGGTGGAGGTGACATGCAGATTATTATCTGTGCTGCCACGAGCTGCCTGGAGAGGTCCTTAGCACAAGCCTCCTTCCCCCAGCCCTGGGCATTGAGGGCAGTGCCACAGGCCTCTCATGCCAGGGGAAAGGGCCATGGGAGGGCATGAATGAAGGGCTGGAGGCTGGTCCCCACCCACTCAGGGAGGATTTTCCCAGCACAGTTCATCTCCTCTCAAGCAAGCATCTGAGGCCCCATAGCCTTCACCTGGGGCTGTCAGTTCTCCTCCACTCACTGTCTCTAGCCAGGGTCTGGGGACATCGCAGTGCTGCTGCCACTAGGTGGGAGATGCCCATGCAAGCCACCCTGTTCTGACTGGGACAGCGCTGCCTTCCCAGCAGCCACCTGAATCCTGGATGCTGCTCCCAGCCCTGGGCTGCCCGCAGAGTGGTGGGTCCCACGTGCTCTGAGCCAGTCTAAGGGTTGGGGTCAGTGCTTCCTGCAGCCGGGGCACAGGCCGACCTAAGCGTTAAGGCCTGTCCCAACCACAGCCCCAGCAGCAGCCGCTACGGAGGTGGGGGATTGTCTTCCGCTCCAGGACATTTGAGTGTTGCGTCCGTCTCCACGTGACTGCAGTTGACCGGATTCTCCAGCAGAGGTCACTGTAAGCCTTTTAAGTGATGGGGTGGGGGGAGATGGGGATTTTGGGATCGGTATTCCATGCGGTGGAAGTTCTCTGCCCCAGTCTATGAGCCCTGAAGAAGATGATGGAAATTGCTCTGAAAACGCATCTCACGAGAGTTAGAACCTCGTGGGTTTTGGGAGTGCTGAGGGGAGCCTGCTCCAGCCTGCTCAGAGCTTTGTGACTAGGCAGCGTGTGGCTTTAGCTCTGGCTGCAATGTTTCCTGCATGCGCAGACTTCTATTGGATTAGCAGGATTCTCAAACTTCATTGCACCGACCCCTTTCCCACAACAAAAATTACTACACGACCCCAGGATGGGGGACTGAAGTCTGAGCCCGTCCCAGCCCTGTTGCCCTGGGCAGGGTGGTGGTGGTGGGGAGACCAAAGTCGAAGCCTGAGGGCTTCAGCCCTGGGTGGGGGTGGGGGGGGAAAGCTGTAACCTGAGCCCTGCCGCCCAGGGCTCAGACTTGGGCTCAGGCCCCTAATGCCAGCTCTGGTGACGCCATTACAACAGGGTCGTGACCCACTTTGGGGTCCCAACCCACAGTTTGAGAACCACTGGATTAGAGGAAAGGAAGAAAGAACAAATATAAAATCCCCTCCTCCCCGAGATGAGGGCAGAGTGTGCACCTCCCCCGAGTCAGGAGGTCTCCCATGTGGCATTGCCCAGTAGCCCTGCCCTCTCTCCACAGCGGCACCTGGCACACGGGATCCTGACACCTCTGTGGGCTCGCGTGTCCCTGCAGGCTCTGTTCCCTTCTGCCAGTGCCCCTCAGTCCCGACCTGCAGCCCCCCTGCTAACCCAGCCCTGGGCTTCCCCCCCGCCAGCTCTGCTGGTGTCCCTCAATCCTGACTCCCTATGGCCAGAGCCCCCCAGACCCCACCACACAAATGCCCAGTGCCCTGCACAACACCACCTCTGTCCAGTGCCTCCCTGCCCACAGCCCCACGACAACTGCCCAGCACCCTGCACAGAACCCCCACTCCCTAGTGCCCCAACACACACATCTTCCCTGCCCCCTGACAGCCCAGCACTGCCCCTGCAAGTAACCCACTCCCCCACCCCCTGCCTCCCGACCGCACTCACTGGCCCTGCTGGGAGGCAACTGTGTCTGCCAGGCTTAGGGTGACCAGATGAGATGAAGAAAATATCGGGACACCAGGGGGAAGGGGGGGGTGGGGCAAAAAAAAAAATGGCGAGTGCTGCCGGCTGAGCAAAATATCGGGACAAATTGCGTCCCAACCAGAGATCAGTCGGGACGCGGGACAAACAGCTAAAAATCGGGACGGTCCAGATTTTATCGGGACGTCTGGTCACCCTAGCCAGGCTGAGCCGGCAGTGCAGCTAGAGCTGGTCCCGGGGTGGTGAATCGCTCTGTGGGAGTGGATTGAACCAGGGACCTCTGCATTTTAAAGCATGAGCGTCCCCTGCGTGAGTGAAAAGACCTCGCTCTGCTGGCTCATCAGCCTGTGTTGGTGCCCTCAGACGCACACCGGGAAGGGAACAGAGCACCACGCACAGTGAATGTGGTGTGAACCAGTCAGGTGGCCTGGACTTGGGTCCTTAGGGAGCCCTTCTCAGAGGTTAAAGCAACCGCGGTGGTAGGGCAGCGTCCCCTCCTCCTCACCTGGTGCCATGGGAGCTCCCCCTACCCCTAACTCAGGCTGTGTACGTGGGCCTGGCAGGCAAAGGCTGAGGATTGGGGCTGAACTAGAGGCGCCTGCATGATAACATGGATGCTGCCCCTGCCCTGCTGGGCTGGCTTTGACCCCTGGGATGAGGGGGCATAAATGGCCAGAGTGGGGCACCAGGCCCAGGGCTGCTGCCAGGGAGGTCAGAGGCAAAGCTCCTGTAGGCCCCGCTGGGAGCAGGAAGTGCTGGTGATGAGAGGGTTAATCCATGGCGTGGATGTGGCGAGGCTGAGAGACTGGCCAGTGCATAGACCTGGCCCAAGGTTGTGTGTATCTGTGGGGGGATGGGGGGCTTTGCACGCATCTGTGTGTCTGCAGGTATGAGCAATGCTTTGTGCACCTTTGCATGGCGTGGGGAGAGCTGTGCATGGTGGGTGTCTCTGGGTGTGCAGGGACATGTAATTGTGCATTGGTATTGTGTAACGGTGGGTGTGATTGTGCTGGGTTGTAGAAGGAGGTGTGTTTGGGGGTGGTGCAAGGTGTGTGTGTGTGAAGAGTGTGCGTGTGTGTGTAGTTGTGCGGGGGTGTTGTGATGTGTTAGAGCTCACATGGCACTTGGGGATTTGAAGGCCATGGTATTTGGGGGCTAATCAGCTGAACATGAGCTCCCAATGTGACGCTGTGGCCAAAAGGGCTAATGTGACCCTGGGATGAATCAACAGGGGAATCTCCAGCAGGAGCAGAGAGGGTATTTTACCCCTGTATTTGGCACTGGTGTGACCACTGCTGGAATCCTGTGTCCAGTTCTGGGGCCCACAATTCAAGAAGGATGGTGATAAACTGGAGAAGGTTCAGAGAAGAGCTGCGAGAATGATTAAGGGGTTAGAAAACCTGCCTCATAGTGAGAGACTCAAATTGCTCAATCAATTTAGCTTAACACAGAGAAGGTGAAGGGGTGACTTGATCAGTCTATATCTATGTGGGGAACAAATATGTAATCATGGGCTCTTCAGTCTAGCAGAGGAAGGTCTAACATGATCCAGTCAGTGACTAGAAGTTAAAGCTAGAGAATTCAGACCGGAAATGGGCATACATTTTTAAGTGAGATTAATTAGCCTCTGGAACAACTTTCCGACGGGTGTGGTAGATTCTCCATCACTGGGCATTTTAAAATCCAGACAGGCTGTTTTCCTACGAGATCTGCCCTAGGAATTGTTGGGGGGCAGTTCCCTGGCCTGTGTTGTACAGGGGATTCTGATCCCATGGCCTTGGAATGGGTGAGTTAGCCCACCGAGTCCATTCTGCAGTGTTTCCCCAGCTGACTCAGCCCCTGGAGGACCCCACGTGCTGGGCTGGGGCTGGGGCTGGGGCTGGGTCCAGCTCTCTCTGCTGGTGCTGACAGGATGGGGGCTGCTTGGCTGCCCTGGGCTCCAGTGCTTCTTGTTTCAGACGATGCTGCCAGGCCTGAGCTGTGCAAGCGGGAAAGCCGTGCTGGAGTGCTGTGTGCTGCTTAAATGGCCATAAACACGTCAGCAGAGCCATAAATCATGGCAGAGCTGGGGCAGGCCAGGGTTACTGCTCTCCCCAGGGTTACTGGCTGGGCTCTCCCAGCAGCCTCTCAAAGGCACACACAACCCCTCTCTGCCACCATAAGCCAGTGAATTGGCAGGAACAGTAACAGAGACAGGCTGACCCACAGCTTCCCATACCCCTGAGCTTCAGGCTAACCAGGCTTGGATCGGGGGTCTGGGCTCAGGTCCCTCGTGCCTGCATACCTGCAAACATGTTCCATGGCCTCCAGCCCCGCTCAGCATCACCAGCCCATTCTCCAGAGCGGGAAACTGAGGCACAGAGAGAGAGAGGAGAGCTGCTCGCCCAGTGAGCCAGTGGCACTGCTGGGTAGATGAGAACCCAGGTGTCCTGGCGTGGAGTCCTGTCCATCACCTATCAATCATGCTTCCACCAGCAGCGGTTCTCCTCATTCCAAATGAACCTGGGCAAATCATCTGGGGCTGTGCTAGTCCTCAGTCCCACTGGCCACATCTAGGAGTGAATGGCCACCTAAATGCCTGCACTTAACCCCTGGGTAACCTCCCCCACATTAATGCCCCATATGCCCACACAGCTACTCTACCCCAGAGGCATAGCCACGTGGCCAGTGGTTCTGTGCCAGCCCTAGAGGCATCACCCTCAACACTCAGCAGTTGCAGAAATGGGGTGGATAAAATCGGGGTGCCCTAAACTGTTAGAGGGCTTATTCCTTTACCCTTTTACTTCCCTGATTCTTTTCGCATGAACAGAGAGCAACAATACCCCAAGTCCGAAGGTGCAAACAATTTGATGTTTATTGGGGTGAACTTTTAGCAAGCATGATTCCAGTTTCCTTCCTCGGTGTCCCCCTTCCCAGCTCTGATACCACAAAGCCTTGGCTGTGACCCTATTCCCATTCCCTGTTCCCATTCCCCTCCCCCATAGCGAAACATGATTTCAATTCCGCCACCCCCATTCCCTGTTCCCATTTCCCCCTTACTTCCTGATTGACTGCAGACTATATAGTAAAACTTGAGTTCTGCTTAGCTATACCTTAACCAATTATTTTACTGAAATTTAACTAACCAATCCTAACACATTGTCACATAATTATTTAACCAATAATATCCCACCACCTTAATTGGTTTACACCCAACAAAATTAATTATACAGCAGACAAACAATTACAGAACCAGACAGAGATTATACAGACAAACAATAGGGAAGTGGAGACTACAGTGATAGAACAATACAGAAACGAGGATTTTAAGCCACTCCCAGACTCTCCCGCCTTGATACTGGGCCCGAAGCTGCACAGCTCTCTCCAGGACGGCCACTCAGGCATTTCCATGGGGATGAGCTGCTGGTAGGGTTGCCAGGCGTCCGGTTTTTGACAGGAATGCCCAGTTGAAAAGGGACCCTTTGCGGCTCTGCTCAACACCGCTGACTGGGCCGTTAAAAGTCTGGTCGGCAGCACAGTGGGGCTAAGGCAGACTCCCTGCCTGCCCTGGCTCCGCACAGCTCCCGGAAGTGGCTGGTATGTCTCTGCGGCCAGTAGGTGCAGGGGTGGCCATGGGGCTCCACGCGCTGCCCGCTGTCCCCGCCCTGAGCGCCGGCTCCGCAGCTCCCATTGGCCAGGAACCGTAACCAATGGGAGCTTCAGGGGTGGCGCCTGTGGGTGCAGGCAGCAGACAGAGCCTCCTGGCTGCCCCTGAGCCGGAGCTGGCCACTTCCCGGGAGCCGCCTGAAGTAAGCATCACCTGGAGCCTGCACCCCGAACTCCCTCCCACACCCCAATCCCCTGCACCAGAATGAGCCCCCTCCCGCACCACAAACCCCTCATCCCCGGCCCTACACCGGAGCCCGCACCCCAGCTGGAGCCCTCGCCCCCTAACACACAAACCCAACCTCCTGCCCCAGCCCTGAGGCCCCTCCCACACCCAAACTCTCTCCAGGAGCTCGCAACTCACACACCCCAGCCCTCTGCCACAGCCCAGAGCCCCCTCCCGCACTCTGAACCCCTCATTTCTGGCCCCACCCCAGAGGCTACACCCCCAGCCAGAGTCCCCCCCCCCCCCTGCACCCCAACTCCCTGCCCCAGCCCTGAGCCCCCTCCCGCACCCAAACTCCCTCCTGGAGCTTGCACCCCTTACCCCTTCCCACACCTCAACCCCCTGCCCCAGCCCGGATCCCCCTCCCTCACCCTCCTGGGGTCCAGTCCTGGCTCTGACTCATGTGGTGACCTGGGGTAGAATCATAGAAGATTAGGTTTGGAAGAGACCTCAGGAAGTCATCTAGTCCAACCCCATGCTCAAAGCAGGACCAACACCAACTAAATCAGCTGGGTCCATACCTCAGTTTTCCCACCTGTGGGAGGGAGCTATCGATCTTCCCCTCCATAAGTGCTGTGAGATCTGTGGCTGAGGAACCCAGTGGCCAGCAGGGCTTCGTGTCTGTTCTTTTCTGGACACCATGATTCTGAATTTCACTGCGGCTCCAAAGAGCTGTAGTGGGGTGGCCTAGGCCAGTGTGGGGAGGGTAGAGGGGGTGGCTGGGATGAGCTGCTCAGCTCACATCTCCATGAATTTAAGGGGTGCTGATGCCAGAGTAAAACTGCTTGATCTCTGGGTTATTGTTTAGGATGGGCCTGGAACCACCCTCCCCCCCCAACACTGGACTGGACCTGTGCTCCAGCTGTGGCTCCCCATTCCTCTGTGCCTCCCCTCCCTCCCCACCTCCCACACTGTGCTCTGTAGCTCCTCCAATCCAGCATTGTCTCTTTGGCCGGAACACCTGCCTTGCAGCCAGGGCCTGGGCCAGATCCCAGCTCATCAGTGAGGCTTTGATGGACAGTGAGCCTGCTCCTCTTTTGCTGCTGGTAACAAAGACACAAGCCCTGTCCTGTCCTGCCCTGCATGGCTGTCCAAGGGGCGGTTGCTCGGGCCCATCTGCACTTGGGATGGAGCTGGGCTGAGAGCCAATGAACCAGGCTCCTTTTCCCCAGCCATTGGCTAAGAACTGTCCACTAGGAAGCAGTGGAGGGGCTGATGTGGCTGGCTGGGGCACATCAGGCGAGGCATGGCAAGATGTGCTACAGCTCATGCTGCTCGCCAGCCTGGCTCCATTCTCAGCAGAATTGTTTCTCCAGCTAGTAATGGAGCAGCAGCGAGTGCCTGTCAGCTGCTTGCCATGAGCTGGGCCCCAGCTCGCGAGGAGCTGGGAGTGGGCCTTGGGACATGTCAGGGTGTCCCTCAGAACCCAGCATCTGGGCTCCCTTCGCTCCTCTGGCCTGGTGCTGTCAGTGCGTAGTGCCAGGCCTGCTTCTGGGGGCAGAAAAGGAGTCTGGGCCTGGTTCAGCTCTATCCACGTAGCAGCAGGACTCTGTGTGGCCTCTGCTGCAGGGACCCCCTGGGGAAGGTCCTGCCCAGCTCCATTGCTCTCAATAGGCTGGCAGAGTATGGAAGGGTGGCAGGCTGCTGCCACCAGGCACTGGGCTAGGAACAAAGGGGTTCATTTGTTAGCTCTGAGACTAGCTCCCAGCCCCCCGGCTTGGTACAGTGACCTGGGCACCAAGGGCAGATCACTCAGACTGGAGTATGCAAATATAGGAACTTACATGGTGAGGGGGAATGGTGCGATGGGCACATGCATATGGAGCTCTAGCTCAGCCTCAGTACACATCCGCTGCAGCACCATCACCAGAGTGCAGGGCACTGGAGCCCCATAGGTGGAAGGTGCTGTATGGAATATGGGATTGCCAGGGTGATATGCTGGCGTGGAATATGTGGTGGTTGGATCACACGGGAACTGGAGCACTGGCAGTTGGCACCCTTGGGAATCGGGGCCCCAGGCATGTGCATATGGAGCCCAGAGGAATCGAGGCGTGTCATAAACATACAGCTAAGGGTAGCATAAAATCCCTCCTTTACCTTTAAAGGGTTAAGAAGCTCAAATAACCTGCTTGGCACCTGACCAAAAGGACCAATAAGGGGAGAAGATACTTTCAAATCTGTGGGGGAAGGTTTTTGTTCTGTGCTCTCTTGGTGTGTTCTCTCCGGGTCAGCGAGGAACCAGGGCAGGGAAAATACATCTCCTAAAGCCCTATCTGAACTAAGCATCTAAAATTACAATTAGTAAGTAATAGTAAGGAAATGCGTTAGATTATCTTTTGTTTTAGCTTGTGAATTTTCCCTAGGTTAAGAGGGAGGTATTCCTGTTTTTTTTTTTTTGTAACTTTAAAGTTTTGCCTAGAGGGGAATCCTCTGTGTTTTGAATCTGATTACCCTGTAAAATTACCTTCCATCCTGATTTTACAGAGGTGCTTCTTTTACTTTTTCTTTATAATAAAGTTCCGCTTTTAAGAATCTGATTGGTTTTTAGTGTCCTAAAAACCCAAGGGCTGCCCTGTGCCCACCTTGTTAACCTATTCGGTTGGTATATTATTCTCAAGCCTCCCCAGGAAAGGGGGTGAAGGGGCTTGGGGGATATTTTGGGGAAACAGGAACTCCAAATGGTCCTTTTCCTGAATCTTTGTCTAACTCACTTGGTGGTGGCAGCAATACCGTTCCAAGGACAAGGAAGAATTTGTGCCTTGGGGAAGTTTTTAACCTAAGCTGGTAGAGATAAACTTAGGGGGTCTTTCATGTGGGTCCCCACATCTGTACCCTAGAGTTCAGAGTGGGGAGGGAACCCTGACAGGGCCGCACATGGAGCCCAGGGGAATCGGGGCCCTGGGGCATGTTCACATGAAGTCCATGGGAATCGGGACCCCAGGGCACGTGCACATGGAGCCCATGGGAATCGGGACCCCAGGGCATGTGCACATGGAGCCCAGGGGAATCGGGGCCCCGAGGCATGTG